>NC_084994.1:5144115-5519115 GCF_963854185.1 Sardina pilchardus
TGGAGCGAAGGATAGAACACGGACGTAAGCGGGAATGGAGCGAAGGAGAGAACACGGACGTAAGCGGGGAGCGGAAATACTAGCCGCTCAGCTCCGCTCACATGCTCTGACTCACACACACACACAACTTCCGTGTCCACACAGACACGCACACACACACACAACTCCCGTGTCCACTCCACACACTCACAAACACACACACACACACACACACCTCCTGTGTCCACACATACACACACACCTCCTGTGTTCACACACACACACACACACACACACACACACACACACACACACACACAACCAACTTGATCAGAATTAGTGCTGAATTCAAGATGTATTCTATGTGTACATTGAATTAAAGATGCATACCAACCAACTTGATAAGAATTAGTGCTGAATTCATGATGTATCCTATGTGTACATTGATTTAAAGATGCACACCATTTAATCTGTTTTTGTTACCATTGTCTTTTCTTTGTATCCAACATGGTTAACACTTTACGATGAGGGTGCATGAATTAGTATGAACTGAAATAAAATGATTATTAAATGATTTATGCATTTTTTCCTCCCTTTATATCTTGTAGCTTTCACATGAACATTACGCAACTTGAAATAAAGCTTCTTCCTATCACTAGTGAACACATGGGTGTAGCGTCTGTATGTGTGTGTGTGTCTACAGAACACATAGGCTACAGTAGCATGCATGAAGCACATTGCACACACTCTACACACACAACCACACACATACTGTATGTTGATGCTCTCACCTACGTGGATTTAAAGAATAAAATCAATATTCTATGTGATGTGCACTTTCATATCATTTGTGTGCACTTTCATTTCACTTTACATAAGAGATGCTGTGGGCCTATTGTCAGTTTTATTAGCTGATTGTCTTAATTTGTTAACAAGTTACAGATTGAGTCTGTAGATGATGTGGGCTACTTGTTCACTGTTTACAAGTTACAGATTGAGTCTGTAGATGATATGGGGTACTTGTTCACTGTTTACAAGTTACAGATTGAGTGTAGATGATGTGGGGTACTTGTTCACTGTTTACAAGTTACAGATTGATGATGTGGGGTACTTGTTTACTGTTTACAAGTTACAGATTGAGTGTGTAGATGATGTTGGGTACTTGTTTACTGTTTACAAGTTACAGATTGAGTCTGTAGATGATGTGGGCTACTTGTTCACTGTTTACAAGTTACAGATTGATGATGTGGGGTACTTGTTTACTGTTTACAAGTTACAGATTGAGTCTGTAGATGATGTGGGCTACTTGGTCACTGTTTACATCTTCCTTTGCACACTTCAGGCTGTTGCATGGGACATTCACAATTAAGCTAAGCATAGTCAGTCCTGATGGGCCACCATGATTCTCACCTCATACATTATATATAAATAAACAATATTCAGACCATACTGTACATACACATACATCATTTATAACTAAGCAATAATCAGACCATTGTACACATGAATCTATAGGCCCAGATGATAGACTAAGAGACACAACTGAATGAAAATAGTTATTTATTCACGACCAGATGGGTTGCTTTGCTCTTGATGGCATGAACACAATTTAACCACCTGATACAGAACAAGCCCAGCCAGTTCTCTACAGGGAGCGTCTGAGACTCAAGGAAATGACAAGAGAATAAAACTCAACACTGTAAGTTCCTTTGTTTACTACTGTAAATATGAGTTGACAAGAGAATAAAACTTGAGGAATATGCTCCTCAACACACTAACATACACATGTACATGCATACACACAGAATCACAAGACATATGCTCTATAAACACACTAACATACACATGTACATGCATATACACAGAAGCACAAGACATATGCTCTATAAACACTAACACACACATGTACATGCATATACACAGAAGCACAAGACATATGCTCCTCAATACACTAACATACACATGTACATGCATACACAGAAGCACAAGACATATGCTCTATAAAAACTAACATACACATGTACATGCATACACACAGAAGTACAAGACATATGCTCCTCAATACACACATGCACATGCACATGCATACACAGAAGCACAAGATATATGCGCTATAAACACTAACATACACATTTACATGCATACACACAGAAGCACAAGACATATGCTCTATAAACACACTAACATACACATGTACATGCATATACACAGAAGCACAAGACATATGCTCTATTATCACACTAACATACACATGTACATGCATATACACAGAAGCACAAGACATACTCTCCTCAACAAGGCAAGGCAAGGCAAGGCAAGGCAAGGCAATTTATTTATATAGCGCATTTCATACCTTAGGCAGACACAATGTGCTTTACACAGTCAAGGCATTACCTCAAATAAAATGATGACACATATCACATGTATAGAACATATCACAGTAATAAAACACACCACAGTAATAACAATAGTAAGAAAAAGAAAGATTAAAATAATGAATAAAAATAGGTAAAAGTCATTAGAAGTGAAAATACACATACACATGTACATACACACACTAACATACACATGAGCATGCATATACACAGAAGCACAAGACATAAGTTCTCAACTCACTAACATACACATGAGCATGCATATACACAGAAGCACACACTCTATGGACATTAAGTTAGAGGGGTGACCAAGAGAGAGGAAGAGTGAGACCTGGATTCTGACATCAGTGTTATTTCCATTCATACAGTACATGCTCTATAACTACTGTAGAAGACACACAAATTAATGAGGAGGAAAGAGTTAAACATGAGTTGCCTATGGTTTGAACAGACCTTAACCTCCTGATAAAGAACAAGCCCAGCCAGTTCTCTACAGGGAGCGGCTGAGACTCAAGGAAATGACAAGAGAATAAAACTCAACACTGTACAGTAAGTTCTTTTGTTTACATATATGAGTTGTTTGCAGTGATCGTTACATTTCTCTTGAGGTTTGGAGGTGTTTGTACATAACACGTGTATGTATTGTTTGTATGGAGGGCTATTTGTGGCCCTATTAATATCAGGTATAAACTGTATGGACATGTATGAGTATTGAGATTGTTGTTATCTCTTAGCTTAAACTGCTATTCATATTTTAAGACTGCCCTATTCAGAGCTAGCCCACAGTACATCAACTGAACAGGCACATTTTGGCCTACTATAAATGTTGTATTGTTGTGTAAGGTTGTTGAAACAGTGCCACAGCAAATGGCCAACAGGATATTATACTCTGTATGAGTGTTGGCCTGTATGTTGTGATTACAGTGTGGGTCACAGATATATGATACTACTGTATGTATGTGTGTGTGTTGGCCTGTTTGTTGTGATTACAGTGTGGGTCACAGATATATTACACTACTGTACAGTATGTATGTGTGTGTGTGTGTGTGTGTTGGCCTGTATGTTGTGATTACAGTGTGGGTCACAGATATATGATACTACTGTACAGTATGTATGTGTGTGTGTTGGCCTGTATGTTGTGATTACAGTGTGGGTCACAGATATATGATACTACTGTATGTATGCATGTGTGTTGGCCTGTATGTTGTGATAACAGTGTGGGTCACAGATATATGATACTACTGTATGTATGTGTGTTGACCTGTATGTTGTGATTGCAGTGTGGGTCACAGATATGATACTACTGTATGCATGTGTGTTGGCCTGTATGTTGTGATTACAGTGTGGGTCACAGATATATGATACTACTGTATGCATGCATGTGTGTTGGCCTGTATGTTGTGATCACACTGTGGGTATATGCAGATATTATACTATAAACACGCACATCAACACACTCACACAAACACAGGTGTGCACACACGCACATAAAAACACAAGCAGACATTCAATCATGCACACACACACGAAACGTTCCTTTCCTCAGGGTGGATATGATAGGAATGCATATTCATGACGAGATCAGATAGTTTCGCTCCAGAGAGTTTCCTTGTGAGTGAACCAGTCCAGCCACTTCATTACAGGGAGCACCTGACTGGAAATGTATATATAAAAAACATTTATATTAAACAAGCTCAACACTTCTATCTATCTATCTGTCTATCTACTGTATATATCTATCTATCTATCTCTCTCTCTCTCTCTACAGTATATATATATATATATATATATATATATATATATATATTATCATGAGTCCTTTTTGTGTACCATACAGCTGAACATGGTGGATCAGTTTAGTATTGTCGTGCATTTGCTGTATAGGGACTCAATGGGACTCGTCTGGCCAAAAAAAAACATGAAGGGTAAATAAGGTGAATAAACAAGATCAGCAGACTCATGTATCTCAGTGGCAGTGCTAAGATAAAGGGTCAATAAGCAGCAGACTCATGTATCTCAGTGGCAGTGCTAAGATGAAGGGTAGATAAGTAGAATACAACAGAGCAGCAGACTCATGTATCTCAGTGGCAGTGCTAAGATGGAGGGTAGATAAGTAGAATACAACAGAGCAGCAGACTCATGTATCTCAGTGGCAGTGCTAAGATAAAGGGTCAATAAGCAGCAGACTCATGTATCTCAGTGGCAGTGCTAAGATGAAGGGTAGATAAGTAGAATACAACAGAGCAGCAGACTCATGTATCTCAGTGGCAGTGCTAAGATGGAGGGTAGATATGTAGAATACAACAGAGCAGCAGACTCATGTATCTCAGTGGCAGTGCTAAGATGAAGGGTAGATAAGTAGAATACAACAGAGCAGCAGACTCATGTATCTCAGTGGCAGTGCTAAGATGAAGGGTCAATAAGTAGAATACAACAGAGCAGCAGACTCATGTATCTCAGTGGCAGTGCTAAGATGAAGGGTAGATAAGTAGAATACAACAGAGCAGCAGACTCATGTATCTCAGTGGCAGTGCTAAGATGAAGGGTCAATAAGCAGCAGACTCATGTATCTAAGTGGCAGTGCTAAGATGAAGGCATGCAGATGTGGATTTGTGTTCACAAAAGTTTTTATGAACAGGTGAGACATACAGCAGTCTGTATTGGGACTCAGGATTTCATTTTGTCTGTCAGGAGTCTGGTGAAGGTCAAGCTCAGTAGGATTCTCCATCAAATGAGGAGGTTTAATGTGTAACATAAATATATAAGATAAAGCTCAGCAGGATTCTCCATCAAATGAGGAGGAACAGAAGGATGAGTAGATGGTTCAGTTACTCCAATGGAAAGGCAGTTCACCTAAAATACCTGAAAATGTTGCCTTTTACACATTAAACTAGTGGTACAATATACAGTGATGACTAGGTTTTTGGACAAAGCAATATTTAAAATGGAAATCCATGAATCCCCTTTCTGAATCCCTTTCCTTCTACAGAACTCAGAATCATATGCTCAGCCTGTTTTTGATTACTCCATATTGTACATTATAATCATTTTCTTCATCATTCTCTACTAGTCTATCTACTTCAATTTCAATTTCATTTCACTTATAGAGTGACACAACATTACACATGTTTCATGGCGCTTTACAGAGTGTTAAACATTCACAGACTCCCTAGATATACATATGGGAAGAAACCTCTAGCAGATCCATGACTCAAGGGCCCGACCCATCTGCATAGGGCCAGTTAGAGGGCAGTAAGGTCTGTAAACATGATAAGTGAATCGGTTAGTTAGGTGAAGAGAACAGAACGTGGTGTTTAAAGCCACCTGAGATATACAGTAGTGTATGTTACAAAGAGGAGGTAGAATTATACAACTTCTGATTCTGCTTCCTCTTCTTCTCCTAGTACTTGTAAACAGGTGTTGTTGTTTCCTCCTGGGCCGATATTCACAAAGCATTTTATCTTACCACTAAGAGTACTCCAACTGTAAATTGTGCTAGAAGATTTTAGTTAGGAGTTTTAAAAGTTATTCACAAAGCCTTTCAGACCTACTTTTAGTAAGGAGAAACGCCCACTCCTAAACTAAAAGTGAGTCTTCGTTGCTATGGTTGACGTCATTACTCATGCACGAGCTTGATGAAAGTGACCACCTTGATTGGCTGGTGATTATAACGCGGGAATGATGGCAAAAACCTCCCCTACGATGACGAGTTGAGTGACAGATGTCAGGTCTTAGCTGGTGAGAATGCGTGCGCTATGTCGGACTGTGAAGGATGGAAGATGATGAATAAATGGGTATAGCCTAAATTAATAAAGAGTAGGCTAAAGCAAATAGCCTAGGAGCATAATGAAACACGGACTGGAGCAGTAGCCTAAATTTGCAACATGGTTTAAATTAATCTGTATGAAAGCACGTAGCCTACATTCGCGAAGAGGATAAACAATTTAATTTTTAAATTTAATTTAATTTAGCCCTACAACGACACGTTACATTTAGTTTACATGCAGTGGTGGTTTTTTGATTGTCGGTGGCATTATTGCATCTCTTAGTTGCAATGCACAATGATTCCCTCGCATGACAGCTCCTGTAACCGCACGGTCATTTCACTACATCGCGGTTTGTGAATAGGTCTTACTGAGTTAGGAGTCCTCTCGACTTCTTTTAAGCTGTCCTAGACTTAGGAGCTACTTTTAGGCTTAAAATGCTTTGTGAATTACTTTTAGTGAGAACAATTAGGAGTCCTAAAGTTAGGAGTGACACGCCCATTATTTTTAGGAGTTTCTCCTAAATTCGCCAGTTAGGAGCTACTTTTAGCCCTAAAATTCTTTGTGAATACGGGCCCTGGTCATTTGTGTTTGTGTTGTGATTATGTAAGGAGTGATGTGAACATCAGAGTCTAGAGAGACTCTCCCGCTGCTGCTGCCAGGATGAGTGACAGCAGTGATCAGGAGAGAGAGCAGGCTGCAGGTCTCAGACCAGAGGATGTGCTACTCCGGTGGATGACCTTGAAGAAAGACAAGAAAGTGGATCCTAACATCAAATTAACACACTCTGTTGATGATGTTGAGTAAGTCAGTACACACACACGCACGCACGCACGCACGCACGCACGCACGCACGCACGCACGCACGCACGCACGCACACACACACACACACACACACACACACACACACACACACACACACACACACACACACACACACAACACACAAACACACACACACACACACAGCATCACACATATGCATGCAGACTCACACACCCCTGTTATACAGTGTATTTGATGCATGAGTCATCAGTCTCCACATGGTGTCCATGCTCAGGAGAGCGGGTTAGAACTTCACTTAGTCATTGATGTTGTGTTGTGATGTGTGAACAAATATAATCACAGAGGAATGAGTTGATGTTAATCAGTGTCTTGTGTCTCCTTATGTAACAGCCCACAGACACACAGACCTCCATCTCCAGTGCCCAGCTGTGTGTCCATGAAGAGTGATGCGTCCATGTGTGATATGCCCCAATTCAGCAGTGAACCAGTTCCATCAGGTCTAAAGTGAGTAGTTATCAGTCTGTAGTTTGTATAGGCTACAAGCTACTTAGAAATATCACACACTGTAGGAAATAATGAAATGTGTTGAGGGTCGTACAACTGCTGGTCTAATTCTTCGGTCAGAAAGAATGCAAATCTTCCAGGGTGATGTTATTGACCATTTATTCCACAATCCAAAATATGTGACTTGTATGTTGAATTATAATTTGTTAAATTGTGTTGAGTTTGTTATATTGTGTTGTGTCAAGTTGTGGTTTCTAGAAAATAATACATACAGACTACAATCAGCATTGCATTCTAACTGTGCAATCAAGACTCAGCTAAATAGACATACTGAACAGGTTCATTGTCAGTAATAACACCACGCAGTATAAGTGGCAGTATGAAGTAGCACGTGGAAAAGCCTAAAACAACGTGACTTAAATGGCTATACATTGTAACAGTCTGCCGTCCGTAATTACAAGTGGCATTACCGATATAAAGTGCCAACAGCTAAGTTGCACGAATACACGATATTGTAACATGTTAAGTATGAAATTATTATAGCATCAACACACCGCCGTCACGTCATCCGGCACAAGCTTCAGAAGGATTACGGTTCCCCATTGACTCCCATTGATTCTGGCTGACCATTTCGAAGGAAAACGTCAATTATGTGCTCAAACAAACGCCGCTGACATATGACAGTAATCATTTCACTTTGATAATAACCTACATATTTGTCTGACATAATACAGCAAGAATTGCGAAATTTTATCGACGCAACGTGGAGAAACTTAAGGGAGAACAAAAACATTACATCCGCGACCCATATTCAATGCAATTCCCCATTGACCCTCGGTCACGAAAAATGGCAGCTGTTATTTCTTGAATGTCAGAGTAATGACATTCAAAATGGTACCTAAATAATACACCACCATTCATAAAGTAACGAAGTATGAAAAGAAAAACACAATTCATCACATGGATCACCCAAACGACTTTGTGTCAATTTTCAACGGAGCAGCTTTTAATATCATAATAATGGGTGTGAAATATTCCTTAACCACTAGATGGCGGCATGGCACAGCGCACTTTGATGACGAAATAGGAAGTAAAGTGCTGTGACGTGGTGGCTGTGTCATGCAAAGTGCGCTGTGCCATGCCTGTGCCATGCCGCCATAATGTTAACGTTTTCCTTCGAAATGGTCAGTCAGAATCAATGGGAGTCAATGGGGAACCGTAATACCTATGACAGCAGTGTACCAAGGAAGCTTGTGCCGGATGACATGACGGCGGTCATCAACACGATGTGTGAATCACGAGATAAATGACTAATCGCTAAACATTCCCCACATTCACGGCAATTTAGCTAATAGGTTTTAAGACATCGTACTCTTATTAAACAACAGTTAACAACAGTAAATGTCACTTACATTTGGTCAGCAACACACAACAGGACAAAATAAAGTGCCAAGTTTTCAAACAATGTGCTGGACTAACAGTAACGTCTCTACTACTTCAGATTGCGCACCAAAAGAAAAGCATGCGTACACACATAACCCTCGTGGACAACGCAAGATGCTCTTAAAGAGACAATGTCCCTTTTCGGGAGGAGCAGGGATTTTGTACACACACACACACACACACACACACACACACACACACACACACACACACACACACGCACGCACACACACACACACACAAACACACAGAAACACACACACACATACCACACACGTGTGCACCCACACACACACACACACACACACACACTGTCTGAAATAAGATGGATAAGATAAAAGGTGAATGTAAGAAGGTATAACTTCTCACCCATGCAAAGTAAAGGTCTAACCTCTTCCTAAATTATGGACACCATGTAGATCTGTATGTGTTTAGAAAACAACAACATATGCTTATTTACCATATTTATCTTGTGTCTCCTTATGTAACCAGCCCACAGACACACAGACCTCCATCTCCAGTGCCCAGCTGTGTGTCCATGAAGAGTGATGCATCCATTGGTGGTTATCCTGACTTCAGCAGTGAACCAGTTCCATCAGGTGTAGAGTGAGTAGTTATCAGTCTGTAGGCATGTCACTGTTGTATTCTGTACCACTAGGGGTCAGGCTATTGTGCTTCTGTATACTGTGGTAATGGGTAGGAGAGTTAGAGAAGAGAGAGAAGAAGAAGAAGTATGAGTGAATGCCATGCTGTACCTGTTGTTCTATGAAAGACTTTAGTAAAGTTAAAAAGAATACGCCACAGCCTCTTCATTACAACTACAATACTTAACAGTTAGTCACATGTTATTCTGCATACACAGACAGATACTGACACAACAATAAAAGTAAAATGCAAAAGCTCTAGCTTTGCATCTGTGAGAAAGTAAAAGTCTAATCCAGTCACATTATGTAGTGGTAGTACGTAGCTTTTTCACACACACACACACACACACACACACACACACTGCTTTGGACCTTAACACTGGGGAAGAGATTTACAGATTAAAACGTAGATGGAAGTTTGTTACGCGCTTAAATAGGTCTGATCAAACACACAATGCTTTGTGCTATTCATTGTGTTGTGGGCAGACATAACAGTGTCGTCTCCAAATGGGTTCACTACCTACAACTGCAGAAATGGAACAGTACTTTGCTGGGTTTTTTTGTGTGCATGTCCAAGACTCCACACACACACACACACACACACACACACACACACACACACACACACACACAAACACAGAAGCACACACACACACACCTACACACAGACACACACACACACACACACACACACCTTGCACATTATTTGCACACTGTCAATATTGCGTGTATATATAGTTTATTAACATGATGAAACCAGATGCAGATAAAATAAAGATGCATATAGTGCACATTTTAATCAGTAGATTATCTGAGGAGCAATAGCCGGCTTCACACCGTCGGGCCAGCTTGGGCCAGGCTAACTTCGGGCCAAACTGGTGCTAATAGCCCCGGTCCACAAGCCTCACCTGTGCGTTCAGACTGTCAGCCTCTCCGCATTACACCTTGACACGCCCTCGCTTGTGAAAACGTCACCATTACCACACCTTTTCAAGCAGGATAAGCAGAAAGTCCCGTATCTCTTTCCTATGCTGCAGCTGTGAAGTCAGTCACCATCTATTGTCCGTTTGCGTCACTTAATATTCATTTCTATACTAACCATGACGGTGGATTCCTAAAGAAACGCATGGCACAGACAACATACGTGTATCTAAATTAGTTATGTAACATAAATGACATTTTACCTGACTGGAAGAGCAGTAAACATTTGTAAGGCTGTGTGTACAATCCAAAGACAGAAAAATCCGCATGGAGCTCCAGTGGAATTAGTTTTAGACGATGCCGCGAGTTCACAGCCACCAAACTCCGAGCGCAGAGTAGGCTAAAGAAAATATTTTGAAGGCAGTAGTAGACGCTCCTGCTAAGAACCAAACGGGACTTTGTTCGAATCCACAAATCTATGACTACTGGAAAATAAAAGGTTAATTTATTAAATGTTATTTTGAAGCATTAACAAACATAGTTATTTTAGAATTTCCGAACGAAAGGGGCTAGAGTGCGTGAGTGAAAATGTCACGTTGTCCCAGCAACACGATTTCCTGTTCTAAACAAACAATCTGCAATGCCATTTTCTATTTTAATTGCCTCACCATGCTTCTTTCAAAATGAAAATAAATGAATTTTAAGCGGTGAAAAACACTACCATGTCCAGGCGTTTATGTTTTCTTCTGGTGTACTAAAAGGAAAAGTTTGCGCTAGCATGAAAAACAAAGTTTAGCGAAGTTAGCTGAGCTAATATTTAAGGATTTGGTCGTATCAATAGCAGAAAACACACAGGTATAGGATTAGCCTAAATTACAATGCCTCTGGCCCGACCATAGCCCCAAGAAATCAGGGGCTAGTAGCCCTGATTTGGCCCGCAGTTAGCACCGCACCAAGCAAAGTGAAAGCAATTAGCCCCGGCACGGCACGGCACGGCTGGCTTGGCTTTGGCCCGACGGTGTGAAAGGGGCTAATTAGTGCATTAGTCCAAGTGTTCTTTGTCTGATGTCCCTACAGGTTAAGGGCTGATCTGACCCAGGATCTAGGACCCAGGAGACACCTGCACACTGGACATACACCAGGCAGAAAGAGGGAACTAGGTGAGTAGACATTTTGGATTTCATCAAGTTTTCTGAAAAGTAAAATCCTGGTATCAAACTGATCTCAGCACCTAAGTTTCAGTGTGTGATTGTGGGTATTGTGCTTATTTTATTATATTATTATTTTAAGTGAATGCGGGACTATTGACCGGACATACCAACTTCTGACTTCATCCCATACAGACCAACACACACACACACACACACACACACACACACACACACACACACACACACAGAGAGAGAGAGAACGACTTTTTAGGTGGTCTCTCTCTCTCTCTCTCACTCTCTCTCTCTCTGTCCATTTGTAGTGAGTTCATGAGTATATGATCATTCATTCATTCATATCATTTTTATTATTGACTTTTATGATGATTAATGACTTGTTTTGTCATTTTTAAACAGATGAGAACCTGAAGAGAATTATAAAGAATCACAAAGCCAGTCTGAAGAGGAGGTTTGAGAACATCTCTGAAGGCATCATCAAACCAGGAGCTGAGATACACCTCAATAAGATCTACACAGAGCTCTACATCACAGGAGGAGAGAGTGAAGGGGTGAATAAGGAACATGAGGTTTGGCAGGTAGAGTCAGCGTCCAGATCTCAATCCACAGAGGACACACCGATCAACTGCAACGACATCTTCAAGCCTTTACCTGGAAAGGAGAAGCACATCAGAACTGTGATGACCAAAGGTGTTGCTGGAATTGGAAAAACTGTCTCAGTTCAGAAGTTCATTCTTGATTGGACAGATGGGGTGGCCAATCAGGATAAAGATTTTATGTTTCCGCTTTCTTTCCGTGAGCTTAATTTAGTCTGGAGTAATCAGTATAGTCTTCACAGCCTCCTGCTTGACTTCCACCCTGAGCTGAAGATACTGAATGATGGTGAAGGATACAAAGACTGTAAGGTTGTGTTCATCTTTGATGGTTTGGATGAGAGTCGGATGACTCTGCACCTGGAGCAGAAAAGTGAGTTGTCTGATGTGAAACAAACATCATCAGTGGATGTTCTGATGACGAGCCTCATTCAGGGAACTCTACTTCCTTCTGCACTCATCTGGATAACCTCAAGACCAGCTGCAGCCTGTCAGATTCCTGATCAGTTCATTGATCAGGTAACAGAAGTACGAGGATTCAATGACACACAGAAGGAAGAATACTTCAGGAGGAGAATCAGCGATGACAGTCAGGCCAACAGAATCATCTCACACATTAAGACATCCAGAAGTCTCCACATTATGTGCCACATTCCAGTCTTTTGTTGGATTGCAGCTACTGTACTTCAGCAAATTCTAGAAAAGAAAAACATCAAAGACATTCCCAAAACGCTGACTGAGATGTTCATACACTTCTTGCTCATCCAAACCACAAGAAAGGATCAGAAGTATCAGAGTGGATCTGAAAAAGATACAAAGAAACTTCTGGAATCTCAGAGGAACATTTTACTGAAGCTGGCAGAACTGGCTTTCAAGAATCTAGAGAATGGCAACCTCATGTTTTATGAGGAAGACCTGAGAGAGTGTGGCATTGATGTCAGTGAAGCCTCAGTGTACTCTGGCATGTGCACTGAGATTTTCAAGACAGAAATTGTGGAATCTCAAAGGAAGAAGGTCTACTGCTTTGTGCATCTGAGTGTCCAGGAGTTTCTGGCAGCTGTGTTTGTGTTTCACTCGTATTTAACTAAGAACCATGAGGCATTGGAATCCCTCTTCAGTGATGAGCGTAGAAATGAACTCAATCCATCAATGTTACATTCTTTTCAATCAGCACTAAGATTAAAACCTCAAAACGACTTAAATGTTTTACTTAAGAGTGCAGTTGATAAGGCTTTGGAGAGCCAGAACGGACACCTGGATCTATTCCTTCGCTTCCTCATGGGCATTTCTGTGGAGAGAAATCACAAACTTTTGCAAGGTCTACTGAGCAACACACTCAACAGTTCTCACAGTATTAAGGAAACATGTCAGTACATGAAGAAGCTGAACAGAGAAGGTCTCTCTCCTGAACGATGCATCAATCTTTTCCACTGCTTATTTGAAGTGAATGATGATTCCATGCACAAAGAAATTCAGACATACTTGTCTTCACCAAAGAACATCAAGCAAAACTTATCTCCTGCCCACTGTTCAGCGCTGGCCCACATGCTTTTGATGTCTGAGGAGGTGCTGGATGAGATTGACCTGAAGAAATACAACACATCAGATGAGGGACGCAGGAGACTGCTCCCAGCTGTGAGGTGCTGCAGAAAGGCACGGTGAGTTTCTGATGGAGAGACTGTGCTAATTATAGTGACTAAATATAATGTTGAAGTCCCTAGTCTACTACCACCTGGGGTGAACCCAGACTAACCTGTTAGCAAATTTGAATTTGGAATGTTTCAGTAAGGAAGGATGATTACCTGAGAATGATCACTTGCTGCTGATTTATTTGGACACCTTGTATCCCATTTATCCATTCCTGCAATATTTTATATTTTTTGTGTTGTTATGCAGACTTGCCGAGTGCAATCTCTCAGAGAAGTCATGTGGAATGGTTGCTACTGTTCTACAGTCACCAAACTCACTGATAGAGCTGGACCTGAGTCATAATGACCTGGGAGATTCTGGAGTCCATCTTCTCTCTAAAGGATTGTCTAGTTCCCACTGCAAACTGCAGACCTTAAGGTTGGTCAGACAGGGAAACCCTGCATTTGACCCAATTTAACTGAATTAGTGAACACACACAGCGCACAGTGAACACACAGTGAGGTAATTCACACACTAACCCAAGAGCAGTGAGCTGCCTGCCCAACCAGCGGCGCTCGGGGAGCAGTGAGGGATTAGGTGCCTTGCTCAAGGGCACTTCAGCTGTGGACTGGTTGGGGATTGAACCGGCAACCCTCCGGTCACAAGCCCGAAGCCCTAACCAGTAGACCACGGCTGCCCTAAAATACATGTCTTTGTAAAGGATTATTATTATGACTAGCATAGCACATTATGGTTTGGATGGTGTTTTATATGTGTACGCTGCAAAGCCTGTACACATTTGCAAAACACCAGTCCAATATGCAGGAGAAATGTGCGTGCATGTGTGCGTGTGTGCGTGCGTGCGTGCATGCGTGCGTGCGCGCGTTTGTTGTGTGTTTGGGATGGATGGGTGTCCTGATGAGCTCAGCCAATTGTGTTGTGTAGTTCTACTGCAGTGGCCTCTATCATAACAGCATCGGTAGCATAGACAAGGGAAGGGAAGGATGACCGTAAGCTTTCAGTTCCCCTGCAGCTCAAGACCAAATGCACCCCATGAATGAGCAAAGGCTAATCTGCTTTAAATCTCCATGATGTTATGAGCTCTCCCTGTTGTTCTCTCTTGTAGTGGGCATGTCTAACCCAAAACAATCTTTCTTGGCTGCATGTAGCTATAAACAACATCATAAAGACACTCTGAAGTCAATAGGCTACAGTCTACTGCATGTAGCTACAGTATAAACAACATCATAAAGACACTCTGAAGTCAATAGGCTACAGTCTACTGACCGTGCGTGAACATGTGTGACATGAGCATGAAATAGAATGTAAAAGATTTTAGATTATTATACGGCATTCTGTGTTTTGCACCATGATTTCATGTCATATCTGGTGTGTATGGGCTTTTAATTGTAAAAGATAACAGACTGAATCCTGAGGGTTTACTGTCGCATAGTTTTAGAATGACACACTCTCTCTCAATTCAGTTTAAGGTTGCTTTATTAGCGTGAGTGTAAGTACAGTGTTGCCAAAGCACAAGCAAAACAGCAGAACGTTTACAGTAATTAGAACAAACTCTCTCTCTCTCTCACTCGGTCTCTGTGTGTCTCTGTCTCTTTATCTCTCTCTCTCTCTCTCTCTCTCTCTCTCTCTCTCTCTCTCTCAGGCTCAGTAACTGTGGTATCTCAGATGAAGGTTATGTTTGTCTGGCTCTGGCTCTGATGTTAAACCCCACCTGTGTAAAAGTACTGGATGTGAACAACAATCATCCTGGAGAATCAGCACAGAATCTGTTATCTGCTACACTGGAGGATCCTCACCAAAAAGTTGAAGCACTTCAGTATGTACTCTAGAGAATCAGATACTGGATTGATTGATTAATCGATTGATTTATTCTGACAATCACGCAAGTGAGGATACATCTAATTGCATTCAGTAGCCTAACCAGTACTGTATAATGCCCACACAGAACAGAACATTTGATTGGCAGCCTCAGACAAAAAAAATCTACTTTTGAATAGAAAATGCATTTCCTACTGTATAGTTAGAACACATACATTAACAAGTAGACTACAGTATGATACCTGTTACTGCAGGACTAGTTCTCACTACAGGTAACAAATGAATCATGAATCAGTCAATAATCAGCCAATCTCAATGCAGCGTCAACTACACTGTTTACACTGATATTATTTTAATGTAATAATATTTTCTGTAATAATCCTGTCAAATGTTGTTGCAGATTTGCTGACTGTAAACTCACTGATAAATCCTGTGAGATTGTTACTTCAGTTCTACAATCACCAAACTCACTGCTACATCTGGACTTGAATCACAATGATCTGGGGGATTCTGGAGTTCAGCTTCTCTCTAAAGGACTGTCCAGTTTTAACTGCAAAATACACACATTAAGGTGGGTATCCATTTTATTATCATCTTAGGGAGAAGAACCATGACAATACAATATCAACTGGTCAGCACTGAACATGCCTTAGCGTATTGCTTATATAATTGCATTTGTGTAGTCAAACTTCAGGATTAGTTTGTGGATAAAGCAATATGGCAGCAGTGAGAGTGGTGTGGGTAGCAGATATCACCATGGCTGTGATTTGCTATATGGCACCAGTGAGAGTGGCGTGGGTAGCAGATATCACCATGGCTGTGTGACAGCAAGCTCCGAATTAGTTTGCTTCACTTGGTTTTTGACAGCATCGGTGAGATGGGCGCACATGGAGTCGTAGATCAATAGGGACAGATATTTGTGGAAAAAGCCATCTGGTCTCGACGTAAATTTCTCTCAGCCATTCACTCATCTTTTCCTTCGGGTTAGCTTTGATGATGACGCCGGCTGGAAATTTTTCTTTTGGTAAAGTCTTCCTGTTGAAAATGACCATGGGTGGGAGTTGCTGGCCATTAGCCTGGCAACCGAGAACTACAGTGAAGGATGACTTCTCGTTCCCTGTGGTGCGTATAGACACCGTTCTGGTCCCTGTTGGCTCCACAGTGCGGTTCACGGGGATATCAAAGGTCAGAGGAACCTCGTCCATGTTGATCTTGATTTTGCAGTATGCGCGGAAAGTGGCCAGCTTTTCTTCGTAATCTTGTGGTAGTTGCTGCGAGACGTAAGTTTGTGTGCGGATGGATAGATTACGTCTTTTCATAAAACGAAAGCACCAAGAAGGCCCGCCACGAAAGCCATTGATATCCATGTCCCGTGCTAACGCTGTTGCCTTCAGTCGAATAGAGACTGTAGAGATGCTTCAACCTGCTGCTCTCTGTTCAATAACCCACTGTTCAATTTTGTCCTCTAACTGTGGCCATCTCGCTTTGTTCCCTCGGAAACTCTGTGTGGTCTTCTTTACTTGACGCAGGGCATCTTCTTGCTTCCTCCAATTCCTTACCATTG
The DNA here is from genome assembly GCF_963854185.1 of Sardina pilchardus. NCBI lineage: Eukaryota > Metazoa > Chordata > Actinopteri > Clupeiformes > Clupeidae > Sardina > Sardina pilchardus. The sequence continues at coordinate 5,161,324 of NC_084994.1, forward strand.
ATTCATTAATGTTGAATTCTCTCGCAGCTGCTCTATTCCCATGTTCTACTGCGTGACTGATAGCCTTGAGTTTGAAGTCTGCGTTGTAAGCGTGTCTCTTGACAGGTGCCATTTTGGGGTCTTTATGCGAACACTAAGTAGGCCTAATATTATGGTGAAGCACTTGTTACTCCGCAACGCTACTGACTACAGACCAGAATTAATCCATATATAAATTGCATCCATATATAAATTGCTCTGGATTATAAAGCGCACTGTCGTTTTGTGAGAAAATTAAAGGCTTTTAAGTGCGCCTTATAGTGCGGAAAATATGGTACACATAATGATAAGGATGGTGGACCCGTCTTCTCTCATGCAGAGGCGTTGAACGCGAGACGCTGTAGACGAAGCAGCAAAAACACATACTGGAGATAAAAGGTCTGGTAGCAAAGGGAATGCTCGATCGGTCTTTTAGAAGGAATGACCGAGCACTGACAATCGCATATTCGTTCGACAATTCCCCGTAAACCTTCTTACATCCAAAGAAAATGAAGTAGCCTAAACAAGCGATATCCTTAATCCTTCCTGTTTGAACTTTGAATTCGCCGGCAAGCCGGGAGTGACGTCGACGGCTCCCTGTGTCCCCTGCTGGCGTGGGGGCGTAACGGTTTGACTTATTGAGAGTGAGTGGCATATGGACTGGCTGTTTTGGACGTAAATAGCCTACTACCTATTATACTACATATTTGTATTGAATGAAAGAAGTGATAAAGACAATCATTTATGTATTTGCCTCTGAAATTCAAATTGTGTTGGTGTGAAGGGGAGATCCAAGACCAAAGGAACAGGGTCACAGTCATGCCACTATACACAGTGGTTGAGCTCTATGAGAGGCTGTGATGTTTGCATGGAATGCACCTTTTAACTTTGTGACAAAGCCTGATTAAAACTAATAGTTGAAATAGATCGTTTTGTGTATCTTTTTACATAACATTGGGCATTGCTAATGACACAGTAATTCATCTAGCATACTGTAATACTCCAGACACTTGAGGGAAACTTCCAAGCTTTATTTAATAAACAAATAGCAAGTTGCTGTTACAGCCACAACTCACACCGTAATTCACCGCACCTAACTCTATGTCCAACTTCACTCTCGGAACCCCACAGACACACAAGTACACACGTACACACGTACACACGTAAACTCCACCCCCCAGTTCCCCTTAAAGGGACACAACGATTTCATGAGCTCAACTCAAGGTAACAGGTAACACAAAACACACAATTAACAGGATATTACAATACTTTCAGTAAATAAATTAATTCAAGCTAAAATTGAAGGCTAGTGAGCCTGATCTATTAGCCTAGAGCTTTTCTTCAAACGAAGTTAATACTTTTTAGAAAACACCTGGGGTAAAACGTACCCCTCAACCCTGATTTGCATGTGTATAGCCTCCCCGAGAGTTAGGAGGAGGGGGGCCATGGGGGAATGTCTGCCAACCAAGGCCCAGGTCAATTTCTGCCAATCCATGTCAATTTTCAGGGTTGCCTGCAAATTGCCGTCAAACAGCCGTGTAACCTGAACTTCGAACGACAATCTACAGTGTCGCATACTGACGAAAATCCCACTTTTCATGCAGTGATAGTAGTTCAAGTAGTTCATGTTTGGAGAGAAGGTGAGTCAAAGAGGGGGCTTGACATGGTGCCAAGAATCCTGACCGCATAGCCGCTTAAGACAATAGCAGCAATCAAATGCACACAGGGAACTTGACTACAAAGGACATTCAACCATGAGACTACTTCATCTGCGTCAGGAATACAAAAGGCTGGTATAGTTTCTTTCAGTTAACAACTTTGTGTAAAAAATGTATTTAAGGAGGAGTGAGTGCTATTTCAATAGATATGTGACACTCAACGGCTAAACCAGTCGCAAGTCGCAACAGACGTTTCCGAGAAAAATGACCATTTATGTTAATTGTGCTAAAATTGTGGAATTTCTTTTTTTTGCGTTTTGAAACAGTGGGAGGTCTACACTGTACGGCCGTGAATACATTTTGCTGAAAAACATACCTTTTCTAGTCTAAAAACGTGAGTTTCTTGAGGTAAGAAATTTAGCTCCAGCAGAACGCTAGCGGCGTCTCGTTTTTGCCCCTCTATTCTAATGTTTACGGTAAATGTACTCATTGACGACCACCAAGCTATCCGCGTCGCGTCCTGTGCCGTTGTAAAGTAAGTAAGTACCGTAAATCTTATAATAGTGGCGACCTTACAACGCGTTCGTGAGTGTTTAGCCGACAGTCAACTTTAGCGGCAGATTTCTCCGTTTCTGTCTTGAGATGACAGGATGAACTCAACTCCTTTGAACGTTTATATTTCAGTAATATGACGTTCAATTCATTAGATATAGGTATCGTTTTGAAGGTTGATTATGCCCTTTCATTGAAACTTAATAACTGTAATTTTGAAAATTTGAACAATGCGACAGGTTTTGCCGTGGAGAGTCACATATCATCTCCATACCTCACATCATTATCATCATATTAATCTCTCTCTCTCTCTCTCTCTCTCAGGGTCTCTGATTGTCTCATCACAGAGAAGGGTTGTGGTTTTCTGGCTTCAGCTCTGTCTTCAAACCCATCCCATCTAAAAGAGCTGGATCTGAGCTACAATCATCATGGAGAATCAGGAATGAAGCTGTTATCTGCTAGATTGGAGGATCCTGCCTGTAAACTGGAGATACTTAAGTATGTTCAGAAAGAAACCCCAGTGTTGCACATTTAGAACTTGTCTCCATTGTGGAGACCATATTAATTTCTTCAAACCGAGTGTAGTGGCCTATTTCCAAATGTGTGTTGTAATAGCTGCTTTACACTGAAGTGTGTTTGTTATCTCTTTCATGCAACACCCAGTAATGCAAATATTTAGACGTGTGTTCAAATTTGCAAACATAGTCGAATGTTAAGGAACATTTGCAAATAGTTTTCTGTTTGTTTGTAACTGTTCAGAGAAAGAATATTTGACACAAACATTTGAACACCTCTCAGATTTCAGGCTGTGAGATTAACAGAAAGACAGGGAGGTGAGCAGAGGAACAGAGAGAACAGAGAGCTGAAAAAACTATTCTCTGATAGTCTGACCAGGGGGATGCCTTTGTATGCAATAAAGACAGCTGGAAAAAGAGTTACTTCTTTACTTTATATCAAGGGAAACATATAGCATATAGCTATTTTCTTCACAGGTGGCACACACAGAAAAACAGCAGTCTTGACATCTGTGAAATGGTTTGTGTGTGTGACATTTTGATTTTCTTACAGAACTGACCCTGCTTTAGAACATGCTTTAGACAGAGCAAGAGCACGTTTGCTGAGATGTAAGTGTTTAATATCATATTTGTGATCATTTGCATTCACATGTTTTAGTTTGCAAAATATGTGTATGGTTGTCTAATAGCAATGTGAGCGTGTGTGTGTATCTGTGTGTTTGGTAGGGTGAGGAGGTGTGTGTGTGTGTGTGTGTGTGTAGGTATAGTGTATGTTTGTGTGTGTTTAGGTGAGTGTAGTAGGTATTAAGGTTTTGCATCCACGAACGTCATAATGCCTTAATGTCATGTGACCGTTTGTTTACAACTGGAGTGGTAGGCAGAGTGGTAGGCAGAACCGTACATATAGCAGGGTTACATTACAGTATGTTACACAAAGGCCTACTGTAGTTACTACGGTTACAAATATCTCCGAAATGTATTTTTTATGATCAAAACACAGATTAAGAGATGGCAACTACTTGCGTTGCATTTGTTTGCTAGCCAAAATAGGAAGAAAAATTGTTTAATCGTTTCCGTTTGTAGTACAGTAGGTGTCGCCACCTGACGAAGTGGTTTGGAAAATGCAGGAGAACGTCATGTAAACCCTATTAGAAAGTCAGTTTCTGGTTTAGTATAATTTGTATATTAATAATTATTTATTTGATAAAAAAATGGTAAGTTCCCATCTTAAAATAGTACAATTACGTTGTGGCTACACGGTTGTCCTAATCGTTCAGAAAGAAAATGGCCAGCAAAGACTGCAAACAGTGTGCCATATCAGAGACATTAGTAGCTTGTAGTCTACAACTGATTGAACTGAAATTATGATGGACAGAAACGTGCTAATTTTATGTCAGGTGGGTGAATCTTATTTGATTAACTAGCGGTTTAGTGTCGAGTCCTCGTGTTGTCATGCAGCGGAGCCTGTCCTAGCTACGTTACTTTACTGGCTACTTAACCTGCCATAATATCTTATCTTGACACTCTAACACAAACATAAATTTTTTTATTCACGACCGTGTAATTACCTCAAAACTGGTCACAAAATTATAAGCACCATAGTTTCTGTCTTTTCAAAACATAGCACATAACTTCACAACATGGCCAAACTAATAAATGACTGAACTTATAGCCTACCTGGTGGTGCTCACATCCATGACGTGCAAAACTATTAACTACAGTGAACCAAAACATTACTTGTAATTGTAGGCTAACATAAACCACAACTGTCACATGAACCCAAATTATAAGTTATTATGCGTGTTTCAAATCCAAGTTGTTGTTAGAGCTAATATATTAGCATTAATTAGCATTCCGTGCTAGCCAGTGGCCATGTCTGTCACTTTAACTTTAAGCTACTTTGCTAGCCTTTGCATCAGCAGATGGATACTTGCAAATGTTTCTAGTAAACTATCTAGCTTACAGTTGGCTATAAAGCACGTCTTCAAGCTCTGCAATGTTGATTACTACCTACTCCAGTAAGAACAGTTGTAAATAAAAGTCTAGCGAGTCTGATCAGGGCTCTCAAGTTTTGAAGTTTGCAAGGAGTGAGACTTGTTTCTCAGGGGGGAGGGGGCGTGGCATTGGCACAGTGCCACGCCCCCTCCCCCTGATCGAAGTACATGATAATAGGCGTGTTCAAGTTCAACTCCAAATGACCTTTTGCAGCAACGAGAGCTGCCGGTGGCAGCAGGGGAAGGGATACAAACGCTGCTATGAAGTTGTACACTCTCTACTTTCCGTAGTGTAGACTTGGCTAGACTTGACCATGTGACGAATCACGAGGCACGGACCCACATGGACCCTTGTGGATATGAGGAGGCATCTAAACACCTGCACATACGTCAGGGATGTAAAAGCCAATTAGGGCAAAGACCTGACGTCATGAAGGCAGGGTCTAGGCTCCGCTGCGCTCCGCAGTACCTCCAGAGCGGCTGCTCTGCAGCTGCCTGGCCACGCCTTGCTCCCGCGATAAGTTGAGGCCATGTGATACCGACTGCCGAGTCGAAAACACACCCATCTAGACCATCGTGGACAGATTTTTAACAACGTGCATCTTGTGCTGCGCAGTTTTTGTGCTGCGCAGACATCTTGAACGCGCCTATTACGTCTGCTTGAACTACTCGTGGCGCCACGCCCCCTCCCCCCTGATCAACAGACCCACCCTCCCCATGTCCCATCGATCCAGCTTCATGAGAGAGCACGAATTCCATTCCATTATTTCCATTATTTATTCCAGTACCCTATAGTAAACAATTATAAATAATAATAGCATAAATTATAATAATAATAGTAGGAGCTGGTGGTGCCTACTGTTATAAATGGCCATTGTGTTGTCCATTCATTTTTAAAGGTTGTGCATCCACTAACTCATCTACTTAGTCTATTGAGCGTTTCTTATGTGTTATGGTTTGTATAAGGTAGGCTGTTGTTTTTGTTAGCTTATAATTAGTCCACTGATTGAATGCGTTTTTGTTTTTGCTATTTTCCTTAAATTAAGCCTTACCATGTTATAGTTATTGTTATTATATGATTGATTGGTTGACTTATTACATTACATGTAAATGCAATGTAATGTTATCCCTGTTCTTCTTCTTATCGTTATCTTTATTCTTCTTCCGACCAAAATCAACGATCAAAGGCTCTAGAACCACTGAACCGTTTGATGTCATTCAAGCACTCCTACAAAGGTCTTGAAACAGAGATTTGTTCTATTATTTTTCACATTTGTGAACTTTATACTTTTTGAGATATTTACGATAAAAGAGTTAAAAAATCCCATAGACTTAACGTTGAGACGCTTTGGCGGCAGAAATGGATTGTTACGTAGTGCTCATTAAGCTACAGCTGTAGCAAAGAATCCTTCATTAGCCATCTGCTCTCTCTGGCTGTAAACACTAGTGACTAGAAGAAGCAATCTAACGTTGATACCATGCCACGGAACGTTATCGTCTTCGTCTGGTCTCCTGCAGTTAGCCCACTCCTATCTTGCTTCGTTACAGTAACAGGTTAGCTCTAGGTGATGTTGGGAACACGAACACCTAATAGTTAGACCATAGACAATCAAACCCTAACGTATAAGCACTATATTTAGCTAACGACAATCAAATTTAACGTTAGCTTCTAGCCACGCCAGTCTTAGCGTCCAACCTGATAGATATGCCAGTTGTACCATTTAGGTTTAAGCCTTCTTCTCACAGTCGTTTGTACAGTATAAGGTACATTGTTATCATTCTCATCATTGCCATCATGTTTGTTGTTAGCAAGCTAGCTAATGTTATATTTGCTATATCATTTCCTCAGCCTACCTATTGCTGCATAGCATCATTCATTTCACTGTAGGTGAACTTCAGTAGGCCTACTAAACAAAGTGTCAGCGCTTGCAACTCGTTTGAAGTTGGCAAGTTCATTTCAGTCTATTATTTTAATAAATTAAGAGTTATTTTCCAAAATACTATCCACAATTTTAATGCATTTTCATGAATCACTTTTTAAATGTGGGTTTCCAGGTAATTTCAGTGGAACTGTAGGCTAATTGGGTTATTGTTATTCATCTATTCGTATTGTGTCATACAGTATATTGTCTTTTTAACTAATACAATGTTTTACACAGCAACCTTTTTACATTTACATGCAATGGTATTTCCTTCCATGGAATTACATTTTCTAGTTGTTTAATTGCTATTCTCCTATTCATTGTTTATTTCTCATTAGGTTATTGCTTAAAATGATATTGTTTTATATATGATAATATTGCTTTTTATTTTTTTGTAATTGTTCACATTAATTCAGTGTGTAGCCTATTGTTATTTATTTGCATGTCTCTTTGGACAAAGGCGTCTGCTAAATAACCATAACCATAACCATAAAGTAGGCTATCCCCTTCAGTCTCTGCCTCAGCCTCTGACCTACCCTCTTTCGATGGCTGAGCCTTCCAGAAGGATAGAAGGCTCTTGCCTCTTCCCTGACATCTTTTTGAATAAACAACACAAACGGTTTGTCCTCTTAAGACTTAAGCTACTATTCAAACGAACACTTGAATTACATTGTTCTTAAAAGTTATTGAAGTTATTACCTGATGACACCTCGTTTACCACCTCCGCGGCCGAGACCGCTCACAAAACTGAAACTCACCCGGCAACAAAACAAAACAATTTCCTGATTGGTTGAGATTTGAGAAATCCTATTTTCTGATTGGTAACAGAACAGCAGCTCTCTGAGCTGAATGAGCGCACAGACAAAGTCAAAAGTCAAAGTACTTTATTGGCCATTTGTGCATAACACATTGGAATTCTTGTGCAGGCCCTACAAGTCAAGTATTTTTTTTAAAAAAGAACAGACATGACAAGTATTTAAAACAGACATGACAGAGTAACATACAAGACATCCAACAAATAGACAGCAACTTTGTGTGACACGTTTGTAAAATATAATCATTAGAAATTTCTGTGCGGGCAAGTTAATAATTTCTCGGAGTGAGAAATGCCATGTGTGGCGTGTGAGCGGGTGAAGTCATTGAAATGCGTGTGTCTCACGCTCAATGCGTGAGACTTGAGAGCCCTGTCTGATTAACAGTTACCTTATGAAGACAGGTTGATTAGCCTATCGGCTAGCTAGGCTACTGTCAACCAAACGAAGACAGCAACAAGTAGCATAAGCAACATAAACAAGCAGCTTTATGTGTCCACTGTATTTATTTTTATGACAAGTTTATATAAATTATATTATAATGCTGCCCTATGGAGCACAGCCAGCAATACTGTAGTGCCTTTTGCTGTGGGTACACAAACCGGACTGAACTGTACCAAAACGTTCCGTGTCGTGTCGAAAAACAAGGTGAAAATATGCCGACTTGTTGTGCCTGTTCCATGAGGCGGCAGTGTGCTTAGGCTTATCGCCATATCTAGCCTGTTAATCAAATTAATGTATGAAAAAGTTAAGCTAGCCAACGAAGGTTCAGTGCGTTGACTCGCCAGCTTGCCTATCAGTTGACTACCAGTCGGCGATGGAACCTAGAATCACGTGACCAAAATGTCACAAGCAAAACCTTAATAGGTATGTGTCTGAGACACAGGACACAGCATTTGGTACGGTGAGAAAGTGTGTGTGTGTGTGTGTGTGTGTGTGTGTGTGTGTGTGTTAAGGTGAGTGTAGGTATAGGTGTGTGTGTGTGTGTGTGTTCTGCAGGACACAGGATGTCATGTGATCTACATCACTGTGTCAGTGTGTGTGTACTGTAGGTGAGTGTCTGAGAGTAATTCTCCAGGACTCAGGGTGTGTGTGTGTGTGTATGTGTATGTATGTGTGTGTCTGTAGGAATAGGTGTCTTTCTGAGAGTAATTCTACAGGAGACAGTTTGTGTGCGCGAATCTGCCAAGGCCTGGAGTCTGGAGTATTACAGTGACACATACACAGCCTGGCACAATGGAAATGATACTGACCTCCCCGTCCCCCCCGCAGGCTCCAGGAGAGTAGGAGCGTATGTGGACCGTGAGGTCGGCACTCTGTCCTTCTACAGCGTCTCCTCTAATACTCTCACACACCTGCACACCTTCACCACCACATTCACTAGTGAGCCCCTACATGCAGCGCTTTGGGTTCTTAATACGGACTCATCAGTATCACTGATCTAGACACACACACATTCACACACACACACACACACACATCTTCTGAGTCCACAGAGATACACACACACACACACACACACACACACACCTTCTGAGTCCACAGAAATACACACACACACACACACACACACACACACCTTCTGAGTCCACAGAGATACACACACACACAAACAAACACAGGCCTGGTGCCTGTACTGTTAAGCTGACAAATACAGAGCATGTGAGCTGTACTGAGTTATTATTGTAATCTACCATTGTAATCTACAGTAGTATATAAACACCTTTAATCTACCAATCACATGTGAGCTGTACTGAGTTATTATTGTAATCTACCATTGTAATCTACAGTAGTATAAACACCTTTAATCTACCAATCACATGTGAGCTGTACTGAGTACAATATAAACACCTTTAATCTACCAATCACATGTGAGCTGTACTGAGTACAATATAAACACCTTTAATCTACCAATCACATGTGAGCTGTACTGAGTACAATATAAACACCTTTAATCTACCAATCACATGTGAGCTGTACTGAGTACAATAGTATATAAACACCTTTAATCTACCAATCACATGTGAGCTGTACTGAGTACAATATAAACACCTTTAATCTACCAATCACATGTGAGCTGTACTGAGTACAATATAAACACCTTTAATCTACCAATCACATGTGAGCTGTACTGAGTACAGTAGTATATAAACACCTTTAATCTACCAATCACATGTGTACTGAGTACAGTAGTATATAAACACCTTTAATCTACCAATCACATGTGTACTGAGTACAGTAGTATATAAACACCTTTAATCTACCAATCACATGTGAGCTGTACTGAGTACAGTAGTATATAAACACCTTTAATCTACCAATCACATGTGAGCTGTACTGAGTACAATATAAACACCTTTAATCTACCAATCACATGTGAGCTGTACTGAGTACAGTAGTATATAAACACCTTTAATCTACCAATCACATGTGAGCTGTACTGAGTACAATATAAACACCTTTAATCTACCAATCACATATGAGCTGTGCTGAGTACAGTAGTATATAAACACCTTTAATCTACCAATCACATGTGAGCTGTACTGAGTACAGTAGTATATAAACACCTTTAATCTACCAATCACATGTGAGCTGAGTACAGTAGTATATAAACACCTTTAATCTACCAATCACATGTGTACTGAGTACAGTAGTATATAAACACCTTTAATCTACCAATCACATATGAGCTGTGCTGAGTACAATATAAACACCTTTAATCTACCAATCACATGTGAGCTGAGTACAGTAGTATATAAACACCTTTAATCTACCAATCACATATGAGCTGTGCTGAGTACAATATAAACACCTTTAATCTACCAATCACATATGAGCTGTGCTGAGTACAGTAGTATATAAACACCTTTAATCTACCAATCACATGTGAGCTGTACTGAGTACAATATAAACACCTTTAATCTACCAATCACATGTGTACTGAGTACAGTATAAACACCTTTAATCTACCAATCACATACTGAGTACAGTAGTATATAAACACCTTTAATCTACCAATCACATATGAGCTGTACTGAGTACAATATAAACACCTTTAATCTACCAATCACATGTGAGCTGTACTGAGTACAATATAAACACCTTTAATCTACCAATCACATGTGTACTGAGTACAGTAGTATATAAATACCTTTAATCTACCAATCACATGTGAGCTGTACTGAGTACAGTAGTATAAACACCTTTAATCTACCAATCACATGTGAGCTGTACTGGACACTAACGTTGTTTGTGGGATGAGCAGTGCTACAAATGAGGAAATTAAACCAACTTGATAAGAATTAGTGCTGAATTCATGATGTGTACATTATTAGTGCTGAATTCCTGATGTGTCCTATGTGTACATTGAATTAAAGATGCACACCAACCAACTTGATAAGAATTAGTGCTGAGTTCATGATGTATTTTATGTGTACATTGAATTAAAGATGCATACCATACCATCTGTTTGGTCAGATACCATCTGTTTTGGCCAGAGCCAGTGAGTGCACGCATTGAAACATGAGAGATATGTATCAACTTGTCTTAGTTAAGGGAATAACATAGTTTAATATGAAAAAAACAAAAAAAACAGTGAAGTGTTCCTTTAAGCCAATTAGATATTATCTCATTAAATGTGTCAATTTGCCTATATTTTAAAACATGGAATCTAAGCTTTGGATAAAGCCAGGTTCGAAATATTTTTTTCATTGTGTTAATATATTAGATGGGAGAAAAAAATAATGAGGGATTTATGGATATCTGCCTCTGTTGTCTTGTAAATCAGAATGTACTGTCAATAGCCTTGAAAAATTGTTTTTGCCATGTTTTTAAGAATAGGCCTATAACATCATATTATCAGGTTAGGAATAATATATCAACAAATCCCTCTGTAAAAGTGTTGTAAACACAGCCAATGAGATACCGTTCTATGCCTAGACTTGCCTTTGAAATTTTGCAATCGGTTGCTAATACACAGAAAATTCATCATCATATCATCAATCATATTTGGATTGCATTGCGTCATGCAGGAGAAACAGGGCTTTCAAATGGTGTCCAACACGATATGCTTCGGATCACGGTCATGGTAGTACATGACACGAGTAGACAAAACACACCTAAATGTGCAAATCGGTCTTTGTTGTAGTAGGGCGAAAAAATACATGCTAAAGCCTACCTTACATTGACAGACTTTGCAAAGATTTGGAAAAGATTTTTGAAAGACCACTGTCTCAGACCCTCTCACATCTAAAGACAATTCATTGAGTTTCTAGTCACAGTCTAGTCACAGGCCAGTCTCAGATTAGGATTTTGCAAAGACTGTGGGTCCCTATTTACAAGACTGCTGCTAGATTCCTTCAAATTATTTCCATCGTGCAATAGGCTACACGTCATCATTAACAGGAACTCACGTGATAGCCTACTCATATCAAAGTAATTTTTTCGCGTTTCTGCAGCATTGTTTGATATGTGACATCACTAACAGATATACAGTTGTTCTGTCACGTAGAACAGCCGACTAATAAATTATAAGAAATGAAAAAACAAATACTCATATAGGCTACAGCTGTCGCCTATTTTGCCCCTTCCTGTTTTCATGTTCGCGCAAGGTTACTATTGGTTTTTAATGTTCACGTCACTATTTGCATGAGCCACGACCAGAGCCCCTTTAGGGAGAGCCGGTCCACTTCCTATTAACTCCATTGTACCGGATTGTTCCTGCAATCTGTTGAAATTCCGCTAGGGGCGCTGCCGAGCAAGTGATAAATGAATTGTGGTCTATGGAGCTAAGCGGCTAAAACTCGTTTTTTTCACAGTTGACAACTTCATTTCTTAATGCAGTGTTTTTCAACCTTTTTTGAGCCAAGGCACACTTTTTTCATTGAAAAAATCCTGAGGCACACCACCAGCCGAAAATTTTAAATAAAATGAAATTTTATGGAAAATGAAATTAAATAAAATTCTGTAGCCCGCATTAACAATATCAAGTCATTCTTGTCAAAGTGTCTTGAATAGGAATCAAATGAACACAAAGAAAATGATTTCTATTCACTCTTTATTAGACCACTTAGGTGAAATTGGATAATTTCCCACGGCACACCTAACAATGTGTCACGGCACACTAGTGTGCCACGGCACAGTGGTTGAAAAACACTGTCTTAATGTACATTGTCGTAGTAGCTACCTGAGTATAGGTTTTCCACTGGAAATGAAATAAAAAGTCACTCATGTCCTTTCTGCTTTTCATAGGATGGGCCGCTTTCCGCGTAACATGCTAGCATTTAGCTCATGGATGCTGATTGGTCAGCGAGAAATCGCGACCGATTACGACGACCGTCGTGAAGCTGAACCTTCTTTTAGGTCTATGGCCGTAAAGTGGTTCGCTTTTGTGTCACCTGACATGAAAACTTTGAAAGGGTTTTATGGTTTTTAGGAATAACAACACATATTGAAAATTGCATTGGTCAGCTAATTGTCAAGTCAAGTTATCCTGCATCGCATGCATTAATGCAATTTCAGGAGAAAAAATTATATAAAGACAAATGTGGTATTGGGGGGTTCAGCTCCATTGCCACCCATTCATTCATCACTTGCTCGCGATCGCCCTCTAGTTGCAGTACCATGCGGAAGTATTTCGCTAGTATTCCTTCTCCCCTTATTAGACATTCTCTGCCACAACTGAAAAGACTTCCGATAATATCAAACATGTTTGTTATTGTCGTAACGGCAAAACTAGAAAAAGACTGCCTCCGACGGACTTAAAACCGCTAAGATTGACACCTTATACTAAACGATTTAGATGACGGGAGCGCGCTGCGATTCTAGTACAACACCCAAGATTTCCACCCGATTTTGGAAATTTAGTCGCAGACTGTTAAAACAGGCCAAAATCGTGCAATGTAAGCCAGCCTTAAGCAGAGGCGGACATTCCTGGTTCCAAAGAGTAACCCCGCATTCACACTGTCTCCGTCCGTCAACGGATCTCATTCACTTTGCATGGGGCGGACTCGAAATGCATTGTGGGCCCGTCCGTCGCTTCAGCTCCGTTGCCTCCGTCAAGAAAGTTGAGAAATGTTCAACTTTTCAGGCAGCGACGGATCCGTCAGCCAATCAGATCACGTGTATGTTATGTTGTGTAGTGCACTTCAAATAATACACTGACACAGCTGCGTGGGTTATGCTGCGAACTTTAGTGGAGTCCCTTCAAAACTTGTGCATCTCATAACGTGTACACTTGATGACCTGTTGCATTCTGGGAAATGCAGTTCAATTAACTAGCTCATAACAACACATCTCCCCCCCTTTAAAGAAGAAATTACCTTTCTCTCTAAATCAACACAAACATCACATTTAACCAAATATGTGCTTAACATTACTTCAGTCTAATGCTCATTTGTGACCATTCATAGCGAAATCAGTCGTTTTGCGCACAACGTTATTTTGAGAAAATCAACAATAACAAACTTCCGGGTTAAAATGTTGAATTTCACGTTTTCGCCTCATTCGACTGTATACAGTCTACAGTTTCATATCGTGAACGCATTTCACGGAAAAACATACGTTTTGACTGTTAAACCCGGCGAAGATTCAACACATTTGCTGTCATTCCCGTTGTGCACGCGCTGCTTAAAAAGGTGATTTCTCCTCTTCTGGCATATCGTGACAGGAGAACCATGTCAACTTTGGATGCTGTTATCTTAGCGATAGTTTGTGTAATACCCTCGATATACATATCGTTGGAAAGCTTAGTTTATGGCCGTTCACGTGAGCACAATAACTTAATTTAATTAATTTTACCGAAACGACTGGTTCCGCTTTACAGGGTCACATTTTAGCACATTCATAGCAACCACATAATACAATCATAAACACACAATTTTTTTTTTTTTTTTTTTTTTTTTACATGTCACTTTGTGTCAACCATTTACAGTGTTCAGCAACTTGAGTCTTTGAGGAGGCTGCACATGACGCCTTGGTCTGCCAGGTGTTTTCACAAAGGCATTCACATCTGGAACTTCCGGATCTGATGTTTCGTTTTGCGAATTGTGGTCAACCAGGTCACTTGTGGTGTCGGCGATCTGAGGTGTAGTGTCCGGCTGCTCCACAGAATGCTGATTCGACACTTGTGGCCTGAGATCAACACGATTACGTCTCAGAGATGTTCCATGCTCTGTCTGGACTAGATATGAGCGTGGTGCCACTTCTCGATCCACTGATCCTTGTATATTCCAGATGCCAGTCACGTGATCTCTTATTCTGACATGTTCTCCTGGCTTCATGTCACGTAAGTGCTTTGCTCTCTTGTCATGTTGCTGTTTTTGTTTCTCTTTCTCTTTTGCTTTGGCTATTTTGACTTTGTGTGCTCCATGTGGTGTCAACAGCTCTTCATGTATTGGCAGATTTGTGCGTATGCGTCGACCTATCAACATCTGCGCTGGTGATAGACCGTTCTGCAATGGTGCACTCCTGTAGATCATCAGACTCTGCTGAAAGTCTGCCTTTCCATCTAGTGCCTTTTTCATGAGACCTTTGACCACCTTCACTGAGCTCTCCGCAAGGCCATTTGATCTAGGATAATGTGGGCTTGATGTTATGTGCTGGAACCCCCATTCTCTTGCAAAGTCAGCAAACACACTACTTGCAAACTGTGGACCATTGTCCGACACTAGTTCGCATGGGACACCGTGTCTTGCAAAGACTGTTTTTAAGAATGAAACGACTGTTTTGCTTGATGTTGTCTGTAATGTTGCAACTTCTGGATAGTTTGTGAAGTAATCAGTGACAACTATGTGGCTCTTACCATCACAGTCAAACAAATCCGCTCCCACTCTGTGGAATGGTCTGTCAGGCACAGGGTAGGACATGAGTGGCTCTGCTTGCTGCTTAGGTCGATAGGTCAAGCATATTTCACATGAGGCTGTAGTGTGGCCAATGTCTTGATTCATCCTAGGCCAATACATCACCTCACGTGCTCTGCGTTTACACTTCTCTTCACCCAGGTGTCCTTCATGTATCTTTCGTAGCATCTCTTTGCGCATTGAAGACGGAATTACAAACTTGTTGCCCTTGAACACTATGTCATTAACAACTGACAGCTCTGTTCTGTACGTCCAGTAGTCTTGAACCCGTAGTGAACAGTCACTTTTGTGTTCAGGCCATCCTCTTGTAATCATCTTCTTTAGCTCTTTCATTGTCTCATCCTTTTCAGTTTCTTTTCTGATCTGTTCTGTTCTTTCGCTTGACACTGGCAGTGATGCCACTATCATGTCAACATATGCCTGTATGTCAGCACATTTCTCGTCATCCTGTCTTTCATGTTTGTCTACTGCTCTAGACAGTGTATCTGCGGCATACATGTACTTTCCAGGTGTATACGTCATATTCACATCATATTTCTGTAGCCTTATCAACATACGCTGTATTCTCATTGGACAGTCAGTCAGTGGCTTGGACATGATGGCGACCAAGGGTTTATGGTCTGTCTCCACTTCGACTGCTTGTCCATATATGTATTGATGGAAACGTTCACATGCATATGTAGAGGCCAGCAGCTCCTTCTCGATCTGCGCGTAGTTGACCTCGGCACTTGTCAGGGCCCTAGATGCATAGGCCACTGGTTGCCATGTCTCCTCATACAGCTGCAGAAGGACGGCCCCTAGACCATATTGCGACGCATCTGCTGAGATCCTTGTGTTCTTCTTCGGGTCATAGAATTTCAGCACAGGCTCTGAGGTAAGTATGTTTTTCAATGTCTGAAAGCAATGTTCTTGCTCATGTTGCCAAATCCACTCATTCTTCTGTTCCAGAAGTATTCTAAGTGGCGCTGACACGGTGGACAACCTGGGGATGAACTTTGCCAGGTACGTCACCATCCCTAAGAAACGTCTCACTTCTTCCTTATTTTGAGGTTTCTCCATGTTTGCTATGGCAGAGGTCTTCCTTGGATCAGGACTCACCCCTTCCTCAGATACGACGTCTCCCACAAAGGTAAGTGACTTGACAGCAAACTCACATTTGTCTTGGTTCAGTTTCAGGTTGACGCTTCGTATCCGATCCAGCACTTGCCTCAGTCGCGTGTCATGTTCTTTCTTTGTTGACCCCCATACGATGACATCATCCATCATGGTCGTTACTCCAGGTATGTGTTCGAATATTGTATGAATCGTCTTGTGATAAACTTCCGGGGCTGACAGGATTCCATATGGAAGGCGGAGGAATCGGTATCGCCCTTCAGGTGTGTTAAAGGTGCAGAGTCTAGAACTAGCCTCATCAAGTTTCATTTGCCAGAAGCCTGAGGATGCATCAAGCTTACTGAACCACTTAGCACCAGCAAACTGGGACATGATCTCCTCACGGGTTGGCAACTTGAAATGCTCTCTTTTGACTGCTTTATTCAGATCTCTAGGATCCAAGCATATTCGCAATGCACCATTTTTCTTTTCCACTATCACTAATGAACTCACCCAATCAGTCGGTTCGTCTATTTTCTTTATCACGTTCAGCTTTTCCATGCGTATTAACTCTTCTTTTAGTCTCTCCCTCAGTGCAAATGGAACTTTCCTGCATGCGTGTACCACTGGTGTGACAGCCTCATCCACATGTATTTTGTGCTCACCAGGTAAGCAACCCAGTCCCTCAAACACATCTTTGTACTCAGCCATTAGAGCATCTTGGTCACTGTTGGGCTCTGTGGTCACCACAAACACTCTTTTGACTAAATTGAGTTTTTCACATGCTGATAGACCCAATATTGGCTGCACTTTCTTTTCCACGATCAGGAGCTGTGCCTTTAAGATCTGGCCCCTATGCTGAAAAGTCGCTATACAACTGCCTTTAACTGGCACACTTTCTCCGGTGTAGCCTGTTACTTTTATTTTCACTGGATGAATCTTGCTTTTTACTTTAAGCGTTTTGTAATCAGCCAATGACAACAAGTTCACCTGTGCTCCAGTATCCAACTTAAATGGTATTATTGTTTCGTTTACTGTCACTGGTAAAATCCATTCTTCTTTTTCAGCACTGGATGCTTCAACTACATCAACAAAAAGTTCATCTGGTTCCTCATCCACAGTATGCACTTTTTTCTTTGTGTCACCAGCCGTGCAACATCTTGCATAATGGTTCTTTTTCCCACAATTATTACAGGTCTTTCCAAAGGCGGGACATGATCTTGGAACATGACTGCCTCTGCATTTGTTACATTTGAATTCTGCCCCTTTTTCTTTCACTTTTCCAGCCTGTTGTTTCTTGTGTTGCCCTTGCGATTTTACTGCGTGCACTGCCATCTCTGTTTTGCCTAGCTCTTTTACTTGAGCACGTGAGCTCTGTGCTGCCCTGCACAAATCCACAGTTCTATCCAATGTCAAATTTTTCTCTCGCAGCAATCTCTCTCTCAGTCCATTATCTGTTATTCCACATACAATGCGATCTCTTATTAGCGAATCTCTGAGGTCCTCAAACTCACAAGACTTGCTCAAAGTGTATAGCTCGGCTAAGTACTGATCGAAAGTATTGCCAGTCTTTTGATCACAGGAAAAGAACTTATATCTCTCATATGTTATATTTTTAGCAGGCACAAAGTATGCTTCGAATTTCTGCATCACTATATCCAGCTTTAGGTCTTGAGGTTCAATGTGAAAGCTATTATAAATGTCCAGTGCATCTTCCCCAATAACGTGCAGAAAGATTTGAGCTTGCACCTTCTCATCCCCCGCTCCTGCTCCACTAGCAGCTAGATAAATTTCAAATCTCTGCTTGAAACGCTTCCAATTATCAGCGAGATTACCACTAAACTGCATGGGTGTGGGCGGACTTAGCTTATCCATTTTGTTTCGTTGTGGAATCGGTTCTCTCGGCGAAGTTGAAACCCTCGGCTCAGTCGGCTGATCTAATGTCGGCTCTGGCACGTCTGTCCACAAACTTTCGTCGAGTTCCTCCTCGCTTCCACTGCTAACACTCGCCGCTAGCATTGACTAGCCTGATTGTAGCTTTGGCAGCTTACGTCTTTGTACAGCTCCAACTTGCTCAAAAGTCACGTCGCGGCGGTATATCCTCCGTTGTCTCGCAGAAGTCTCTATCTGACACCATGTTATGTTGTGTAGTGCACTTCAAATAATACACTGACACAGCTGCGTGGGTTATGCTGCGAACTTTAGTGGAGTCCCTTCAAAACTTGTGCATCTCATAACGTGTACACTTGATGACCTGTTGCATTCTGGGAAATGCAGTTCAATTAACTAGCTCATAACAACACAGTGTATGCAAATACACATACGGCAGATCCAACCTCCGTGATCCGTTGACATATATTGATATTGACAATCAGTCAAGAATTTTAATATTTCTTGATTTGATTTGGGATGCTAGCTAATGCTTGTTTTCTAGTAAAAAAAAAAAAAACTAAACAATTAAGTGGAAGAGCAGTAGCCTAGTTAATTATTTGGGGGCGCTAGCCTGCAGTGGTTCTCAAACTTTTTCTTTCATTCCCGACTTTGATCAAGGGGCTTTCTCGAGCCCCACCTGTCCATCATCATAACTCTAAGAAAGTAGTAGCCTAAGTCAAGCTCAAAATTGTCAAATTTATTGACATAACGTCAATTGTTAAATATACCTCAGTAACAAAAACAGTTAGGCTAGTGCGCCATCCGAGTCCCTCACAGTTTTCCCATTTGATGTCATATTCTGCCAGGTAGACTCGGGTAATTGAGAATGTTGAATAGCTCATCAGCAGTGGCCCTACTTTTGACAGAATAGAATATCTTCGCTCGCTGTTAAGTTAACAAAGCGGACATAACTAAACCACCTTTGTTACTGTCAGTGGCCTACTGCCTGAAGTTGGAGAACAAGTAGACATGTAGGCCTATTGCAATTTAAAAACTGGAATAGTCTACTCGGGAATGGCTTATTATACAAATTAATTGCATTAATGTAGTCTATAGGCTGCCATCAGAAAGATCGCGCTCTGTCAAGTGTCATTCATATCAGTCAGTGTGAACTTTCGTGAGCAATCCGACAGAAACGAATGGTGCGCATTTTGCACTTCGCCCGCCGCAAATAATTTCTCTGCGCTGAGAATGTTGTAGACAGATATTAGACCTATACCTGCTATTGATCTAAAGAGCCTATATATGCCTTAAGTTCGTTTTCTGTCTACAATATGCTCTGCTGTGGTCTAGTCTCCAACTGATATGAACGGTTTGAAGAAAAAGAAGAATGAATTTTGGCGTGACATTTCTTGTGTCTGCGTCAGAGCGTGAGACTGATGCTTCAATCGTGAGTGTCACGGCGAGAGCGTGAGAGTTGGCAACCCTGAGGGCACCTTGCACACCGCTGGCTTGAGAATATGATGTTGAGGCCAGCGAGGTTGAAACACACATTAAAGGTACATTATGTAGGATTTTAAGTGTTTTAGTACCTCAAATCAACGTCTTCATTCAAAAATAGATCCTCTTTGGTGTAAAATAACATATGCCAATGATCTGACTTGTCCTCCTGGCCGAAGAATCACTTCCCGGCATTTACATTGAAAGGGATGTTACCGGAAGACTTCCATGTCTTTCCGGTGTATGAACGGCCGAGAGGGACACACTACTTGGTAATACCGCTGGGGAAAACGCGTTTCACGTTACACAGAGAGGCAGCGTGAAGACGGCCATTTCTATACAAATTAAGACTGCAGATTCGTAAAGAAACGCAAGCACCCACATCATAAGTGCATCTAAATTAGCTATGTACCAAACATGACATTTTACCGTGACTCGAGGAGCTGTAACCAACTTGTAAGGTTGCGTGTACAAAACCGCTAGCTTAGCTAGCGAACATCCCTACCTATGATCCCTACCCATTAGCTGCTAACGCCTTTGGTGCAAATGTTAGCTAGCTAGCTCGGTTAACAGGCTAAATAAAATGGTTTATTGTGTCTGAAAGTGTGTTTTATCGGTATCACACACAAGTAACGACAATGGGGAAGTTTCGATTTTATGTTATTTCAGGTTAGTTTGCAACAACAAGTTTAACCACAGTCCTTCGCTACCTAGCTAGCCAGCCTGACAAGCCCTTCACATTAACTTTCTATGTACTGTGCTACTGCTAGCTAGCTATTGTGCTTAGCTCGGTTAACAGGCAAAGTGAAATAATTTACGTGTCCGAAAGTGAGCTTTATTGGCATCACACACAAGCAACGACAATAGAGAAAAGTAGGAGAAAACTAGGAGACTGGAACTAGGGCCATTGATAGATAGATACTTTATTGATCCCCAAGGGGAAATTGTCTTGGTAGATTCACGAGATGAACCTTATGCTACAACAACCTGAATTTGCAACGGCTTGCAAATGCTGGCAACGATGTGCAACGTTTAATCATAGACAGTAAAAGACAATTTCATTTAATTCACACCTCTGCAATAGTTTTGTCTCGTCGCAGATCTTTGAGTTATGTTTTTGACGTGAGATGGCTACCGTAGTCTCTATAGACTGCGATATAATCCCTAACCGCTAGATGGGAGAATTTCACAATGAAATTTCCTCAGGCTTACAGTGTCTGTTTAAAGTGGGAGAAAAATGTTTATGTGTAAAATACAGCAGTACTTCTCGACTTCTCGAGTTGTTCCTCACATTGATGAGTTGCAATGCAACTTAAGTTAGGCTATGTCTCATTCCGCCTACTTCTACCCTTCGAATACTTAGTTTTGAGTAGGTAGTGTAGATAACACAAAATGTCAGTGCACTGAAGGTACCCGGATGACCAGGGCTCTAAATTAACACCCGCCAACCCGCCAAATGCGGGTAAAAATTCATTTTGGCGGGTATAAAAAAACCCTTACTAGCCACTTTGGCTGGTGGTGAGTGATAAAAGAAAATTGTGTCCTGATTAGAACGGTATGACGCCGTCGGCACCCCACCGAGGGCCGCAACAAACTTTCAGTTTTGCACCTGTGGGCTGCGGGACTGCCATCAGGGGTGTCCAAACTGCGGCCCGCCGAGCATGCATTAGTTTATCATAAATCCGGCCGGCCACGCACTAGGTTTTCATTGTCTGTTCGCTATTTTTTCCCAGCAACGATGTTGTGGTTAACATAAAGTAGGCTAATGCTTTACATTCTTCTTAGAGAACGTTTACATTTACAATGTCAATATCAAAACAGCATGTTACATAGAGATGATAGGCTACTCTTTGAAATCTCTGCAGCAAATCTAATTTGCGTTATGTTAGGCTACTATATAACGTTACTCATAACGTAATTGTGAACGTGTTTGAATGCGCATAAAAGGGAGAGAGGGCACCAGCTGGCTTGTCATTGTGACAACTGATATCTCCTTTTTATAAGAAACGTAAAAGAAAAACGCAAAGACAACAGTAGTTAGGCCTACACTACTGAAAGGTAAACTGTCAGAGTGCAGGCATAGCAGGCACTGAGTGGAGCCAGTACGAGTCTTAAAGTGATAGTACAGAATATGGCGGTGCTTGGGAGGTTCGGGGTGTGTGAGTGGTAATGTTATGGGGTCTAATTTTGGTCAGAAAAAAATGGCTAGTTGAATTTCTGATTGGCTAGTAAGAAAAAAGATCTACTAGCCAAGTTGGCTGGTGATGAAAAAAGTTAATTTAGAGCCCTGCGGATGACCCCCTAAAAACGGTCAAAAAGTTCAGTGTGGAACGATGGACCCATACTCCCACTAAACCAGGGACGTCTTGGAGGTTTTTCAAATTTGAAAACAATGGCGGACAATTCAGCCGAGCCTGTGTCGTTGCAGCTCCGGTTGTCTCCGCTATCATATTTAAATGTAAGTAATGGTGGTAAAACGAGACTTTGTACCGTTTTCTAATGCATCAATTACATGTCCCTCACTGACTGAAGCCGACATATTTATTTGGCAAGTTAATTAGCCTAAATGTTACAGGTTAATGCTACCTAGCTACCTAGCACGCTAAGCGAGCCAGACACTAATTACATGCCATCACTGACTAAGGCCAACAATTATTGGGAGAGTTACATGTTAATGCTGCCTAGCACGTCACGTTTGTAATGTTCATTCTGCCTGTCATTTCCTGTAAGTGTGTTAAAAAAAAGCGTTCATTTTGGGACAATACTAATCATCGAAAGTGGGCACTACGGCAGTAAGTGGCCAGTGCACAGACGAAAGTAGGCGGAATGAGACATAGCCATAGTTAGCAAGTTAGCTCTGGGGTAGCAAAAATCAAAGTAGGCAGCCTTCATATACCGGCGATCACAGTATCCACCCGAAGGCAGAGGACAAATGTGTGTTCAGGAAAATGTATGCATTTCAGACTTCCGTTAACTATAACCATAACAATAAAAGCGTCCACATTGGCCAACGATAGGAAAAGTCTCTCCTCGTGTTAATGAATGTGATGGCTAAAATATTACGGTTTCTGATTGGCTGTTAGCTTTTTATCATTCTCAAAATCGCTCTTGACGTGATCCCCAACAATATCGTTCTTCATGTCGTTATCATTATAGTTGTATGTGTGAGCATTGTCATTCATATTAGAGTGAAATTTTTTTAATATATAATTATCGTTATAATTCTCGTTCTTGATGTGAACGGCCCTTAACTCATTAACTGCCATTGACGTCTTTAAACGTCAATTTAGACACATACATTGACTGCCATTGACGTCTATAGACGTCAATTGCCGTTTTCAATGGGGAGGGCTCCTGGGTGGGCTTGGGAACGATCTGGCAGAGTTTCAGGCTTGTAAACAGACTGCACTAGCAATCCGAACCTCTAGATGGCAACAGTGCCATTTGGATCATTAGTATCTGCCTAGAGCAGGGGTCGGCAACCCAAAATGTTCAAAGAGCCGTTTTGGACCAAAAAAACAAAAAACAAATCTGTCTGGAGCCGCAAAAAATTAAAAGCCTCATGTAAGCCTTATATGATGGTAACACAGCCTGTAAGTGTATATTAGCCTACTATCAAAATGACTAAGTAGGCTACAACGAGGCTACATAATGAGCTTTCATGATTAAATGTTTTTCCCTACAGCGCATCTCGGAGAGAATGACACACCACGTGACTACTCCGCTGGTGCTTTAAGTTCAACTTCGTGTAATCACCATCCGTGAACCGTTGTTTTCCACGTTTTAATATCTCTCAGGCTGCAACAAAATTTCTCCAGAAGTAGGCTACTGCAATCGCACTTTTTCTCTCAGTCCCAACTAGTCGGCTGCAAATGCCTTCCCTGAAAATGTCTTTCTAAATGTCTCTCTTTTTGTTGTTCGCCAACTTCTCATTACGCAAGCAAACATGCAGGCAATCCTTCCGCAATGGCAATGAAAGCAAATGATTCGGTCCATTCTGCCTTAAATTCTCTGATCTCATCGGCTATCTTTCTCTTTTTCCCTTTGGGATCCATGGCATGGCCATGCTGACACCCGCCAGTTTGTTTACAACCACAGCCACCTGCATGGCACGGCGCCGCCCTGAAATGTGTGTCGCAGGCTATCAAATCTTCGTTGACAGAAATGTTGAACTTTAATATTTATTATGCACATTTTTACAACATTGGAAAACGTTAAGAATGTTTGTCCTGATACAGAAACCATATTAAAACAAACAAACAAAAATCCCCCCATTCATTTTCATGCATTTTTGAAGACGCTCAGGGAGCCACCAGGGTCGCGCTAAAGAGCCGCATGCGGCTCCAGAGCCGCAGGTTGCCGACCCCTGGCCTAGAGTGCACAAGTCATGCAGAGACAACTAGCAAACACACTGAAGATCGACCACAGTGGATCTAGTTTGCACGCGATGCAGGGAATAAATATGCTTACTTCTTACATCAAGGATGGAAAACATGTGAACGGTATGATCCATTTACATTGGATATTGCGATATAGACTAACAACAACCTTGCTAGTGCTAGCTTGCTAAGTCTAGCATCCTGTTCAGAGTCTTTAGCGACCATCAGAGTCCCTAGCAACCTTGACGAGACTGACGAGATAACAGTGCAATCGTGGTTGACATACTACTGAAACGCTAACGTTAAAAAGTTGATTTTCACAAAAAGATAGTTTTCTCCATGTTTTGGTCAAAAACAGGTGTTTTTAGCAAAACTAACCCATGTTCTACTGATGATTACTAAAGAACGGAAAACGATAGAAACATGCCATTTTTTCCTGGTGAAAGAGAGTCTACTCTTTCATTTGGTACCTTCGGTGTTTACATAGTCATAAAGCTCACCGTTCGGTGGATCTTGGAAAAACAGTCAAAATGCTGTAAAACGTCTGGCAGTATGGAGCGCTCTGCACTGAAAATTGCTGGCAGCCAATGAGTTAAGACATGACAAACAGGCTTAGGGGCAGAGGAGGGAATAGGGGCAAGACAGTTATGAGCACAGTTACTTTGATGATGACTGTGACAGCAATGGGAATGGTGACTAAGATGATGACTACAACTGTAACAGGGGCAGTGACTGGAATAAAGACAGTTATGGGCACAATTACATGGAAGTATTATATATAACTGGAGAGCGTGACTAAGTCCCACCCTCCATTCACATGAACGGCAGAGGCTAGGCTAGTAAATCCGGCCAATTCATAGTCAACGCCATATTGAACACTGGAGCTCTGATCCAGCGCTAGTCGGCTCTGACCATGCGCAAAGTTCCAAAGCTGGAAATGACGCATGGACCAACATTGATTTTTATTAGACATTCTGTAAAATGAGAGTCATCCTCCAGTTCAGAGGGTGGCGATAATGCACATACCTTGCTTGCCGCGTTACAAGAAGAAGAAAAAGTCGGGAACGCTCAACTGAGTCCGAGTGGAGTCCCGCACTGAGTAAAGATTGGCTGTAGCCGTACCGGTATCCGCCGTTCATTCCGACATACCAGCACTCCGACATGGACGTCCAATTGTCGTAGTGGAGGCATGTCTCTTTATGGGAAAAAGTCCCAGCACTCCGACATTTTTTTTTTTCATGGTCGCAGTGGCGGTATTTAACTTTTTTTTCAAACAACGTGCCATTCCGACATGAGGTCATTAATAGGCTATTAATGTCATAACTATATCCAATTGTGTAAAATAATAAAGATTCACATTTAAAATGTCATTTTGAAGACTTCTTGATATGGTTGTGTGTCTGTTGCGTGCGCGATTCGGGGAGGTGAAAGCAGTTCTGTAGGCCTACATGGCAAGTTCTCATTATTCGCGGACTAAGTGGAGCTAAATTAAGTCATTATTTTGCTGTCACTTCGTCTGTTTTATGGCCTAGAAGGTTGTATTTGGTATCTGTGGATAGCTCTAGCTCTCCTCTTTTATCTGACATGCAAGCCATATATTTTTGACCACAGTTTCACGAGTAAAGAAAACGAAAGCGTATAGCCGAAGCTATATGACATTCTTATTTGTTTGTCACTTCGTCTGTTTTTATAACACAAAAGGATCGATGTGTTTGGTATCAATGGAAAGCTCTGTTTCTCCTCTTTCATTTGATATGCGTGTCATGTCTGTGCGATGCCTGGTCCCGGAGTAATTCAAGCGAGAGCCGTGGCTGCGTGGGTGAACGCAGAGCAATATAGACTATATGATATACTTTGATTTAAATTCATGATTTTATTTTATTTTCATACTTGATCGTACAGACAGTCTCGTTGGAAAGCCCCGGTTCTGCTCTTTCATGCAATATAGGTCTCATCTCGTTGTGACTAATAATCGCGGAGCAGAGAAGAATGGGTGTGTTTTTTGACGCACTTTGCGTCCGTCGGGCTCATAGGGTCCGTTAAATTGACTTGGAAAAAATAGTAGGCTATTTGTAAACTGTCGGAATGGGGGTACTAAAATGTGTCGGATTGGCAGCATGTCTAAATAGCAGCATGTCGAAATAGAGGCATGTCTAAATGGAAGCATGTCGTAGTGGTGGCATGTCTGAGTGGCAGCATGTAACCAGCCGTACCCATCCACCAACATGTACGCGCATGAGAGCTTGTGCCCAACATGGATTTTTGTGCACGGAGCTGGTTCTAAATGCTCCATGCAGCGCCATACTTGAAAATGGCGTATGCTAACATGCCGAAGCTAATCTACACGGCCTTGACCCCCTGGTTACTGGCATGGTGACTGGAACGAAGACAGTTATGGGCACAGTTACTGGGATGTAGAGATTGGTGCCGAGTGACTTGTCAAGATTTATATTCTGCTAAGTAGAGTCTCATTTCTTTTTTACATGTTTAAGCAAATGTTTACTTTACAGGGAAACTGCAGGTTTGGCGATTTCATCGCCAGTTTCGCTTTCGCTCGTTTCGCAGGTTTCTCTGAACAGCTTCTCCTAGAGCAGGGGTCTCAAACTCGCGGCCCACGGGCCAATTGCGGCCCGCGAGACGATATTTTGCGGCCCCCGGCCTGAAGTCGAAGCTTAATGTTAGTGCGGCCCGCGCAGATGCATCTGGGCATTTTATATTTTGTAACAATCGTGGGCTGGGCTCTATGGCTGCGCTATCATAGCTCAGGCTCGTGACAACAACACGAATTGGCAATTGTTTACTTGCAACATGTTCCAGCCCGCAACTTTCTGTCAAAATAATAATGTAGCCTAAAGCCTACCTTACATTGCCAGACTTTGCAAAGATTTGGAAAAGATTTTTGAAAGACTACAGTCTCAGACCCTCTCACATCTAAAGACAATTCATTGAGTTTTTAGTCACAGACTAGTCACAGGCCAGTCTCAGATTAGGATTTTGCAAAGACTGTGGTCACTATTTACAAGACTGCTGCTAGATTCCTTCAAATTATTTCCATCGTGCACTAGGCTATACGTCATCATCAACAGGAACTCACATGATAGGCTACTCATATCAAAGTAATTTTTTTCGCGTTTCTGCAGCATTGTTTGATAGTGTGACATCACTAACAGATATAGAGTTGTTCTGTCACGTAGAATAGCCGACTAATAAATTATAAGAAATGAAATAACAAATAATCATACAGGCTACAGCTGTCGCCTATTTTGCCCCTTCCGTTTTCGTGTTCGTCGACCGAGGTCACTATTGGTTTTTAATGTTCACGTCACTATTTGCATGAGCCACGACTGAAAAGACTTACGATAATATCAAACATGTTTGATATTGTCGTAACGGCAAAACTAGAAAAAGACTGACTCCGACGGACTTAAAACCGCTAAGATTGGCACCTTACACTAAACGATTTAGATGACGGGAGCGCGCCGAGATTCTAGTACAACTGGCAAGATTTCCGCCCGATTTTGGAAAAGTAGTCGGCGACTGTTAAAACAGACCAAAATCGTGCAATGTAAGCCAGCCTTAAGTCGCCCCTTGAGGGTATTTTTTATGCGATAAACGACACGGGTTAAAACAGACGGGAGGTACGGTGACAAATCTCATTTGTAGCCTAGACTCCACCTGCTAGACATCAAGTGTTTCGATTCAAGCAACGTTTTCACGAACTAGCCCCCTCATTACAAACTATACACGCAGGAGACGTGCGGTTTGTAATGACGCAGAAATACATCAAATGTTGATACAAAAAATCACGTTTGATGAGGTCTTGGGTCTGTTATTCACATATCTGATTCTGAAGTATGTCTGCCTTTTGGAGATTATGATCGATCGTAGGCCTAATTGACAGTGATCTGGGTGCGTCTGTGAAGGTGCGTCTTTTGAGTGAACGACAGTGTTTTCTAAGCGGCTGCCATGCTTCGACCCTCTGCCCAACATAAATGGAGGTGCCAGTGGTAATTGAGATGATAGTGTCCTGGACCCCGTACAGACAGCTGAAAAAATACAAAGTCACTTGACAGGCACTGATTTGACCAGGCTACTTCATTGTATACAAAAGCTTTGTGTTAGTAGCCTAGTAGGCGTAGCCATAGTTTACTGTTGTTGATTTACATTTTACTGTTTTACTGTTAATTTCTTATGTAGGGGAAAGCACAAAAAAAGTAAAGAAAAACTGCTCAAATATGTTCCAACATTCAGTATTTACTGAGAGGTGCATAATTCGAGGTAGTTGTCATCCAGACATCATATGCATATATTGGGGGTGGGGGGCAACCTATGCGGCCCCCCAACCAGTTGATGTTGGTTACAGTGGCCCCCAGCTCATTTGAGTTTGAGACCCCTGTCCAAGAGCTTTAGCGTGTATAACTTACAAAACTCCATCGGTCAGTCTGCCTTTTCCGGTGGCACAAAACTTGCCGGAAGTCCTGGTGGCACAAAACTTGCATGCGTGTTTTTTCCGCTCAGAGGCGCTAGGGGGGAGCAAGACAACCGCCATTCAACCCCAAATAAGGCTACGTTCACACATACAGAGGTATTTTGATAAACTAATATTTCCTTCCCTCCGTTTTCAAAAACAACATTGTGCACACTTGTCAGTTTTTTTTTCTCAGTTCACATTCATAGGTGAAATGAGTGTTTTCCTAAATCTCCACTTTTGCCAGAGTTTTCAGAAAGAACCGTATTCAGAGGCGAAATCGCCGTTTGTGTGTACACGAAAGCCATAAAGGGAAAAGTCTCAGTTTTTCAAGATACCCCGTGTATGTGTGAGAAGGCCCTATGTCAAATAATAGGCCAGTCAATCTAGCGTTTGACCCATAACTAATTGCAATAGTAATCATTCCAAGTTTTTTGTGATCCCTAGGTATATCTAATTAACATATCAAAAATCTACCCATTTATATTTAGTGGAACATACTTTTTTTCAAGGTCAAAGGTGGCAATCTCCAATGCATTTTGCCATTGGGATTTACTACTGTTGAAATAGGTAACATTTTAAACTATAGATATCAAATTGAAACTTTCACATTTGTTTACTCACATTAAGGCAAAGATTTTTTGTATTGCAAGTTTTCTGAAATGTGATGTTTAGATATGCAAATGAGACCAGTTTTACTTAAATATGCAATAATTTGCATATATTTCTAGAAAACTAAATCTGAACAATAGGTACAGTCAGCTTCAAAATAATTGCTGCATTTTGCTTCTATATTGGATACCAAAAGCCTATGCAAAGGGAATATTAGATATTACTTCATATCACCTCAGAAATGAGGAAATCAAATCAAGTCAAAATCAATGCGTTTCAATGGAAGTACATTATAGAACAAATGATAATCAATGATATGGTATGATGGAAGTATCTCAGTGCATGCCAACTCACTTGATATGTTGTCTAAAGGTCAATATCTACCTTATGTGACTTGGCATGCATTGAGATACTTCCATCGTACCATATCATTGACAATCATTTGTTCTACAATGTACTTCCATTGAAACGCATTGATTTTGACTTGACTTGATTTCCTAATTTCTGAGGTGATATGAAGTGATATCTAATATTCCCTTTGCATAGGCTTTTAGTACCCAATATAGAAGCAAAATGCAGCAATTATTTTGAAGCTGACTGTACCTATTGTTCAGATTTAGTTTTCTATAAATATATGCAAATTATTGCATATTTAAGTAAAACTGGTCTCATTTGCATATCTAAACATCACATTTCAGAAAACTTGCAATACAAAAAATCTTTGCCTTAATGTGAGTAAACAACTGTGAAAGTTTCAATTTGATATCTATAGTTTAAAATTTTACCCATTTCACCTGTAGTAAATCCCAATGGCAAAATGCATTGGAAATTGCTAACCTTTGACCTTGAATAAAAGTATGTTCCACTAAATATAAATGGGTAGATTTTTGATATGTGATGCAGGAGGGTTTAAGGATCAATAAAAAGTATGAACCATTACTATTGCAATTAGTTTAAGTTTTGGCCCTTTTTTGAGCTAGATTGACTGGCCTATAACCATTCCAATGACTCCAAAGGTGATTAGATAAGGAAAATTAAGCTAAAAAAGGCCTTGTATAGTCCACCTTTAAACCATGCTACAAGTAATACTGGACAGGGATGTAGTGGTGGCTAAACACAAGTAAACACAGTTTATCAACCTCTGAAATTTCAGAAATAGAGTTTATCCACCTCTTATTAAAAATGTATCACCTCAAGAGTTTTGTCACAAATCGCATCATTTAACATTAAAAAATAACACACACATTCCTAGTGCACGATGGAAATAATTTGAAGGAATCTAGCAGCAGTCTTGTAAATAGTGACCCACAGTCTTTGCAAAATCCTAATCTGAGACTGGCCTGTGACTAGAAACTCAATGTATTGTCTTTAGATGTGAGAGGGTCTGAGACAGTAGTCTTTCAAAAATCTTTTCCAAATCTTTGCAAAGTCTGTCAATGTAAGGTAGGCTTTAGTTGACGGGAGCGCGCCGCGATTCTATTACAACCGATTTTGGAAATGTAGTCGCCGACTGTTAAAACAGACCAAAATCGTACAATGTAAGCCAGCCTTTAGTCCAAAACGTCTGCATGTCCGATTTCTTCATCCCAGGCGAGAGCTTAACGGGTGCGATAATTGAAAACCCCTGTGTTATTTTCCTATAGAAAAAGCTCAAGATACCGGATCTCCTTATTTGGGCAAAGATGGTAGCTTTTTTTTAGGCGAACTTCAGAGGTCTATTTATGTAGTGCCTCTTTAAGGCTGGCTTTACACGACAATGCTCCCGGGTGAAACCGACAAAATATTTTATCAGATGTGCCTTTCATTTAGACGGCGACAGCGTTTTTGGGGCTTAAAAACGCAAAAAAATGAACCCACCCTCCAGAGTGGAAATCTTAAAGACGCTCCACCGTCGCGTTCCCGTCTAAAGGGTTGACAACGCAAAAGTGTGCTCTGAGCAATGCTTGCAGTACAGCCAAAAAATAACAAACATGTCGGATTATTAAAGTAGAAGGAAGTTTCAATGCACGCGCGCGCTCTTGGTGTTGTTGTATGGCAGTGCTCCACAGTCACCTAGCCACCTGGCATGCATACTACATCAAATTTCACACACTTTTGCGTCACCGCGTGCATGCAGATTTCCACCCAAAGACGCTCGTCTATACGCGAAATAAAAAGTGGGAACGCAACGCCACTTTTGCGGATTGTGTTCAGATCGTTGTCGTGTAAAGCTAGCCTAAAGGCCTATTCGGACGGGATTAGTTTTATGGGGTGACATCAGGTAAAGTAATAATTACCAGGTAATGTAGTCCCGTCCGGACGCGCCATGTCAGTAAACATAACGGAGTATGTCGGTGACATTAGGCCTATTCGGACGGGATTAGTTTTATGGGGGGACGTAGAGTAATGCAGGTTTATCATATGACCTCTGTAATAAAAATGTCCAATTCGGACGGGACTAGACATCTCTGTCATTTTACCTGACATGGGAGGAGTAAACTACGTTTACGTTCTGCCGTCACATCTTCGTCGCCGTGCACGTGATACTTTGCGTCAGATACGTGCGGGAATTTCAGATTTTGTTTACAATCAACATGGCGCCGAACAAGACACGACAACATAAGAAGGGAAGGAACTGGACTAGAGAAGAAACTCTCACTTTAATATCAGTCTGGGGAGAACGTCGCTTTCAGCGATTATTCGAGAGTATGGTGCATAATCATTCCGTGTGGCAGGACATATATACCGAAGTTGTCAACAAATGTCCTAGTGTCGGCACCGACTTCAGTGACTGGTCAAAGCTAAAGGAAAGGATCGAATACATGAAAAGGAAATATAGAGAATGTGTGAAGAACAACCGGCGAACCGGAGCGAGTCCTGTGAAGTCACCGTATTTTGAAGAAATGGATGCTGTATTGGGTAAGAATAATACTTATTACAATAGCAACGTTCTGTGGTAGACATTAGCAGCTAGTGGTGAAGTATCGCTAACGTTAGGTGTGTGTTCACGCTAGGACAGGACATAGCCCTACTGAACACAGCTCTTCAGAGAGCATCTGCTGTTCTAACACACACACACACACACACACACACACACTGCATCTAGTGACACTATGTAGCTTGAATATTAATCTTCTTTTGGGCGTAACTTTGGATAAACTCGTCTGCTAAATGCATTACATGCATGCATACATCAAATGCTATACTGAACTCTTCTCTTTTAGGGTGCCGACCTATCACGAACCCAGGGGATGACCATGCAGACAACCGGAGCACCGAGGAGGAGGACGGCGACTCAGAATCGGAGGGTAAGCCCGAGGCTAGTTTTAGTTTTGTAACGTTAATGATTCCATTTTTATGGTGCTGCTATTAAAAACATCAATAGGCCTAGCTAAAGACACCATTCAGTATAGGCTACTGAAAATGGTAGCATGTTATATAAGCAGATACAAGGAAGTTGTATTGACATGCATGTGGTTACTCAAAAGCACGATCTAAAACCTATGTATTATTATTATTAGTAGTAGTAGTAGTAGTAGTAGTAGTACTACTACCATTATGAAATTGTTTCTCAGCCTATTTGTGCGGGGGGGGGGGGGGGGGGGGGGGGTGTTCATCCTCACAGCACGCAGCACAGCACGCAGCACAGCGGACACCCTTGGGCAAGAGTCAACAGAGTCAACAGAACCAATTCCAAGACCCAGTCGTGAGGAGAATCCAGCCGCCAAAGATCCACAACCACCACCAAGCGATAGTAAGTCTGTGTTTACAACTGCTGTGTCATGTGTGTCATCATATGCAAGGTCCTCCCCCCACAAATAACTGATGTGTGTCTCCATCTGTCAATTTGATTGTTTTTGACAGACAGTCGTAAACGGAAGGGGAAAAAGACCCAAGTGATGGAGGCTGTGGAGAAGGGTCTGGACCGCATCTTCCAACACGAAGCCTCTTCAAGTTCGGACCATATGCGTTTGGAGAGGGAGAGGCTGGAATGGGAGAAGGAAGTTGAGAGGAACCGCATGGAAATGGAGAAGCGTCGCCTTGATTTTGAAATGCGCCGCTTGGAAGCTGATGAGCGGCGAGCTCAAGAGACGAGGGATTTCATGATGCAGTTTCTGCACTCTCGTCAAATGCCAGCTGCTCAACCCACACCATTTAGTTATGCTCCGGCTCCTTATCCTGCTAGCTACCTGGAGCATCTTGAGGGCTCTCCTGCTCCAAGCTCCTCTGCTGGGTCACAGCCCTCGCATCCTTTTTTCCCTCGTTAACAACTATGTTATGACTAACAGCTAATGTTCTTGCACTTTACTTTTATTCAATGGTCACAAGACAATAATTCTTTTTTTGGACACAATACTTTATTTTTGATATCCAGTATTTGATATGACATCAGGTGAAAGTATAGAAACCAAAAAATAAATAGAAATCTTATTTTGTAATAAAAGAAAAAGTCACCAGCAGAGATTGTGTAGCAATTCATAATAACAAGCTTTTTCTTTACTTAAAAAAACTGAACTTTGTTCATTTGTAACAGTTGTGAATGTATACTGGAATACAGTATTCTGGAATATACTGGAATTTTCCGTTTTCTTGCAGTGTTTATGGCAGCTGATTAATAAATCCTTCTAAAGCCATGCGGATGTGTTCTCCATCATTTTGCATGACTTCCATTTGGATGGCATTGTTGGCTTCCTCCTGTGGCTGCTGAAATGTTTCTGTGTGTGGTGGAGTGTTGCATTGCAGGTTGAGGTTTTCACAGAAGTTGTGCAGGACAATACATGCTACAACAATGTATTTCAGGTTGCTTGTTTTTGAGTCGTTCCTCTTCATTAGTGTTCTCCATCTCCCCTTGAGGTGACCAAAGGCATGCTCGACGTGAATGCGTGCCTGACTGAGGCGCTCATTGAAGCAACGCTGAGATGCTGTTGCTGTGCCCTCTGGGTAAGGCTTCATGACTGTCTCGGATAAACTGTATGCTGAATCAGCCACAATTAGAACTGGAACCTCAACCCCGTTGATAATCCTCTTAACATTTGGGAAGAATGTTCCATTGTCCAGCTTCCTGCACAGGTGGGAACAGTCAAAAACAAAACAATCATGGCATTTGCCTGGCCAGCCAAAATCAAAATCCAAAAATCTGTAGTGGGAGTCCACAAGGCCTTGAAGTATCACACTGTACCACCCTTTGCGGTTGTAATCTGTGTGATATGCCGAGGGTGCGATGATGGGTATATGAGTGCCATCCAGGGCACCTCCACACATCGGAAAACCAGATTTCCTTTCAAAGCCATCAATGATGGCTTGCATTTCTGCCTCATTTCTTGGCCTTTTGATATATTTCTTCTTTATTTGGCAAAGTGCCTTGCAGACCTCCCAAAATATGTCAGATGCTGTGCTGACCCCAATTCCAAACATATTAGCCACATCATGAAATTCCACATTGCTTGCTAATTTATAGAGAGTTAGCCCAACTCTTTTGTTTAGAGGCACAGGACTCTTCATGTTTGTTCTTTGTGGGTGTATGAGAGGGGAGAGGTCATTGCACAGCTGACAAAAAGCTGCTTTGGGCATCCTGAAATTAAGGTACCAGCCATCATCATCCAAATTTGCTGTTGCGTTTTCCCAGAAGCCTATGTTTTTCAACGTATTGGAGGATGTTGGTGGAGCAGGACATAAAGCATCAGCTGATAATAGTAAGAACGAAGTCATGATTATATGAAATGTGAAATAGTAACCATTGTTAAGATAGTGACACTAGTAATACAGGATAGGCATACCTAAAACAAGCAGAAGTTTCATGCCTCTGACAACAGGACTCTTGAACTTTTTTCTTGGTTTTTGGCGCTTGCGTTCATATAAGGAACATGTATAATTTTGACGGCCCGCAAAATCAATAGCTTCGTCGAGCGCCTCCATGCTGGAAAATGTGGGTGGAATTGTCTGCCATTGTGGGTGGATTTGTTTTTCAATCAGGATGTGACGACATATTACAGACATTTTTACAGAGGGTCGCGTTCGCACGGGATTAGTATTACCTACGGTAATTTCTCCGGACCGTTTTACGGAAGGTAAAAGTGGCTGTAAATTTCACCCGACATACTCCGTTATGTTTACTGACATGGCGCGTCCGGACGGGACTACATTACCTGATAATTATTACTTTACCCGATGTCACCCCATAAAACTAATCCCGTCCGAATAGGCCTATTTACAGACACTTTTACCTTCCGTAAAACGGTCCGGAGAAATTACCTTAGGTAATATTAATCCCGTGCGAACGCGACCCTCTGTAAAGATGTCTGTAATATTTCGTCACATCCTGATTTGAAAACAATTCCACCATAGTCTGAATGAAAACATAACATGCTGTGCAGCTCCTAATAGGACGTTAGCTAGTTTGCCTAATAGCTTGATATTGTTAGCCATTTCAAACTACTTATGGCATAACATAAAGCTAACGTTTGCTAGTTTCACCAACTTGTGTAGTCTTTCAAATCTGAAAATGCCGCACGTACCTGACGCAAAGTATCACGTGCACGGCGACGAAGATGTGACGGCAGAACGTAAACGTAGTTACTCCTCCCATGTCAGGTAAAATGACAGAGATGTCTAGTCCCGTCCGAATTGGACATTTATATTACAGAGGTCATATGATAAACCTGCATTACTGTACGTCCCCCCATAAAACTAATCCCGTCCGAATAGGCCTTAAGAGAGGATTGTGCTGTGATAACATGTGACCAGGGTTTACTTTGTGAAAAGGAAGCATAAGAAGAATTTAGTGTATGAATATCAACCCAGTGTGCAGCCTTGGTAAGCTCTCTTCATTTCAAATGTTTTCTTGTCTGCTTTTATGTTGTAGCCTACACTTCATGTTGTCTGCTGTAACCATGCTATGTTGTTGTCAGAGGTGGAAAAGTCCAGCTTCAGAAAGTAAAAATCCAACCATGGGTGCGTTTCATGTAGCGTTTATACGTCCTCCCTCGCTCCTCGATGCCTCGATCCTCACTGATCTACATAAAGAATGATGGGGGGGAAACAATGGGATAGTCTATCCATTGTTAGTTATAGATCAGTGGGAACGCCCCTCGAGGATCGAGCATCGAGGATCGAGGAGGCATAATGAGAGGCACCCCATGTATTGGCTCTACCTGTGCACTTAACACAGGTGATCTCACTAATTAGCTGCTCTACCCAGCTGAAGAGTTGTGCTAATTAGAATCAGCTGGTTTAAATGAATGGTTGGCACAGATATGTGGGATAACTTTTACCTCTGGTTGTTGTAGCCTACTGTGTTTGGTTGCAAGTTAAAGATAACGCCATGCTCCGGTAGATCTAAGTAGTGGTGAATCACTCAGAGAAGACTTATTAATAGAAACCAGAAATATACTGCTAAGCATTAAAAGCCTGGGCTTATTGGTTCAGTTTTGCTGGGTTCCAGCACATATTGGAGTGAAAGGAAATGAAAAGGCAGATGGATTAGCCAAAAAGGCGCTAAAAAACAAAGACATAGAAATCAGTGTACCAATGGGGAAAGGAGAAGCAAAAGCCAAAATTGAAGCTGAAATAATAAAAAAAATGGCAACAGAAATGGGATGCTGAACCTAAGGCTATAAACACTATCATAACATTTAGAAAAAATGTTGCAGGAAAAAGAATGACTATACAAAATAGGAAGGACGAAATAGTATATACAAGATTGAGAATGGGACATACAGGACCGAATTCTACACTCAAAATAATGGGGAAAAGTGATGGCTTATGCACAGAATGCCAAGTGCAGAAAGATGTGGACCATGTTTTATTTAGATCTATGAGATCTAGAGAGCAGAGGCAATTATGGCAAGACTCAGACAAACATTTTGAGAATATTCTTGGCGAACAAGGAATGGAGAAAGATAGACTTGGAGCCTTATTTACCTTCCTTAAAAACAGTGAACTAATGAAAAGAATTTAAACTTTTTTTTGGTTTTGATTGGTTGTTTATTTGTTGGTTTCTCTTTTGGTTTGATTTATTATCTCTAGTTTTATTCTTTACACCATCATGACTAAGTAGCCAAAAGGTATCACTTATCACCCTACACACTCCTGTACAGTAGGTGGCGGTATACAACATTTTAAAGGATGTAATCTGCCAAGAAGGAGAAGGAGGAGGTAGTAGATCTAAGCAGTGTAGTTAACATAATTGTCTGATTTCACACGGGGGGCTAATCATTTTGGCCTCAACTGTATTGGCTTAGAAATGGTCATTTACATATGCATAGCTTGGGCCAACTCTCCATCTAGTACGTACACCATTTCAAAATAACGGTGATAGACATGTGCAAAATACAGCTCTGTCTTTGGCATCTGTATACCAAGACACATTTCCGTGTAATAAATTAGTCTATGTTAGCGGTGTTCCTTGCCCATATTGTGTAAGTGCAGATTTAGCAAGTAGGCTGTAGCAATTACTAAACTCTAAACACAAAACTCTGAACACACACAACTTGTGAAACTATTTATTATTCAGGCCCTTTACATCCAGGGCAAATGAAAAGTCCTCCAGTGTCAGGCCAGTTTATACACTCACAATGGTACCAAATCTTCAAGACAAAAACAACAACATGGGATTCACATCAGTATTAACTCAAAAAGTTATATGCATTAAAACATAATCTCCATCATACCCTAGTATCCACAGAGTCTTGAGTACAAGGATATTGCTCGCCACAGAGCAGACATAAGTCGCTTAGGTCTTCTGTGGAAACAAACATGGTATTATGGTCTGAACTCTGATCTCTAAGTAGAACTTTGATCTCAGTTTGACCTTTCAAGTAAGTTTGTCTGAAATGCCAGATATTTCTAGAAGGTATACTCCCAACTCCTTCCTCAAGATTGCCACAACCCTCGGGGTGCGTGGGAACTCCAACTCCCCCCCTGTTACAACTGCCTCTGCAAACTGAGCCATACACATTAGATTCAGCAAAGCTTATTATGTTAATGTTATGTAGCAGCTGCTTTTTTTTTTACTCACCGTATAGCATTTGTGCAGTGCCCAATTTTCTTGTCAGTCACACCACACGAGTTAAAATACAAAATATGTTTTTCTTTTGGGTATATAACCTGTAAAAATAAGCATGGGAATCAGGACTGTACAGTGTATTTGTTTTAAGAAAAACGTTTTAAACTGAGTGATACTGACCACAAGAGTCCAGTGATCTCCCTCATTCACTGCACCTGTTATCGTATCGTATACCTGTGGATGGAACTGCAGTGAAGAGAATAATGTTTATATGGGATTGAAAAGACAATCATTTGTGATTTTATGTAGAACATAATGAGTTTGCAGTTTGCACCTTATTCATTTTGCTGCCATATCCTGCCCAGATGTTGGTGAGCTGGAATGTGTCCATTGCAAAGACTTTTTGGCTCGAATTTGAAGCCAAGCTCCATAAATATCCATTGATAACCTGTTTTAAACATTACACACATTGCAAGGAATAAAATCACAATAACAGGCTGGTAAGATCAAGAAAGTAATTTGATTATTTGATTAATTGATTAAAATATGAACGATAATGTGAAAGAGAACCTCGCTCTCAAGTTTTTCTCCTGCCTGTAAGTTTGCAAGGTCCCATGTGAAAATTGTGTATGGGCCTATTTTGCTGCAGAGCTTTCCACCCATCCTCCTCTCCATCCTCCTTTGCCAGATGGTTTCCAGCACTGTGAGTAAAGAGGAGAATATTGCTGTTAAATATCATGCATTTTGTCTCCAAAAAAAACAACATTGACATGTATATGGGGACCTGCAGCAGGAGAAGGAGGAGGAGCAGGGCCCTCAGCAGCAGATGGTGTGGGAGTAGGGCTCTCAGTAGGAGGATGACCAGCAGGAGGAGCAGGAGCAGGTGGTGTAGGAGCAGGGCCCTCAGCAGCAGGTGGTGTGGGAGTAGGGCTCTCAGCAGCAGGTGGTGTGGGAGCAGGGCTCTCAGCAGCAGGTGGTGTGGGAGTAGGGCTCTCAGCAGCAGGAGGAGGAGCAGCAGCAGGTGGTGTAGGAGCAGCAGGGCTCTCGGCATCAGGGGGGCTGGAAGGTGTATGGATGACAGGACATATGGACATAAAGGCAGCAGCAGCAGCATCAGGGGAGTTGTGTATGGATGACAGGACATATGGACATAAAGGCAGCAGCAGCATCAGGGGAGTTGTGTATGGATGACAGGACATATGGACATAAAGGCAGCAGCAGCAGCAGCATCAGGGGAGTTGTGTATGGATGACAGGACATATGGACATAAAGGCAGCAGCATCAGGGGAGTTGTGTATGGACATAAAGGCAGCAGCAGCAGCAGCATCAGGGGAGTTGTGTATGGATGACAGGACATATGGACATAAAGGCAGCAGCAGCATCAGGGGAGTTGTGTATGGATGACAGGACATATGGACATAAAGGCAGCAGCAGCAGCAGCATCAGGGGAGTTGTGTATGGATGACAGGACATATGGACATAAAGGCAGCAGCATCAGGGGAGTTGTGTATGGACATAAAGGCAGCAGCAGCAGCAGCATCAGGGGAGTTGTGTATGGATGACAGGACATATGGACATAAAGGCAGCAGCAGCATCAGGGGAGTTGTGTATGGATGACAGGACATATGGACATAAAGGCAGCAGCAGCATCAGGGGAGTTGTGTATGGATGACAGGACATATGGACATAAAGGCAGCAGCAGCATCAGGGGAGTTGTGTATGGATGACAGGACATATGGACATAAAGGCAGCAGCAGCAGCATCAGGGGAGTTGTGTATGGATGACAGGGGAAGGTGTCTGGGTCATGTGTGTGTTGTCCATATGGGGGGCAGTACAGGGGGACTGTTTGCTTCTCATTTTGACTGATGGCTCCTCAAAGTGAATAGATGGTCTAGATTGATTTGGGGAAAAGACTGTACCCCTGTCATCCATTAGATCTACACTCTTTCCATCCACCTTTAGCACCGTGTATGGCCCTAGAAAATTAGGGTCCGATTTGCCACCTTTCCTCCGCTGACTCCTAATGTTCTGCCTCAGCGCCTAGTCGCCTGCCTTTATTTCCACACGTGCGCCCTGTAGGGCTGTTGGAACCAATTTCGGTATTCAAATATAATTCGAATTTGTAAAAAAATAGTACTAATCAAATGTTAAATTTATAATTCGAATGTGTGTGTGTGTTTTTTTTTTTAAGTGTTGACTATCTTGAACGAACAACAGCTTTAGGTGTTGTGTCCACCAATCACGTTTTTTTACGCTTAGAGAGCCCTCCTCCTTTTCTTGCCGTTTCGGTCAAGTGTTTATTGTTGCTATGTTACCAAAACCGTCTGCCAGCACGTCTTTTTAGAACGTTTGCCTATTGCTAGCTAACTAGCCAACGAGCTAACTGAAATGGCAGCAGTCGTTCGGGACTCAGCACACTAAAATATGACTTCGACAGACAGGAGCTAATTTGGCATTCAAATCAAATTGGTAAACTAGGCTTTGTAATTTGCGTTTGGTTTGCAGCAGCGGTTTAATATTTAGCATGGTAGTGGACATAATATAGGCTAAAACAAGTCAACTACGATGTCATAGTGGCAGTGGCAATTCATAAGCCCGTTTTAACAGTGTGAGTAGACAGATAAATAGTAAATATTTAATAAGTCAAATGTTGACCATTAAATATTCGAATATAATTTGAATTAAAAAAAAAAATGGATGAAATTGAAATGGGATATAGAGGAAGGTTGATAGCCCTAGCACCCTGCTGCTTCTGCTTCCTCCTTTTCTCCCTTTCTCCCTGACTTTTGCAGCATTGGCTTGTGCTATGGCAAACAACTCATCCTGTCTCTGGATGGCATAAAATACCAACTCCTCTGCCACCAGATCCTCAATGGACTCATCAGCCTAAATGCAAAAGAGTAAGGTTGCATGCAAATTGTAATGGTAGGAACTGGACATGTAACAGCATTTAGTAACTCTTTAATGGTACAAACCTCATAAGTCTTTGGTGTTCCTCTTGGATACCTAGCTTCTCTCCCAAATAATAAAAAATATGGGGAGAAGCAGGTGGTCAGTTGCTTCTTTGTCGAACATTGTTGATTCCAAGTAATCTGCCCATGTCTCCCGCCTATTGTTTGTGCGTTTACTCAGGCATCTGAAGAATAATACACATTATTTAGTTTTTACAATGTCTGCCCAGTCATTATCTAAAGAATTATTTAATTTGGTATGGTTTACCTCTGAATGGTGCCATTCAATCTTTCAACCAAACCATTGGTTTGGGGATGGTATGGGGCACATAGGCTGCGTTTTATGCCCAGATATTGGCATAGGGCAGCATCGATCTAAATATGTAACATAAGCAGAATTAATTAAGTGGTAAGAATAATGACATGCAACAATGAAGTTTCACACAAGCACTAACCTTATTAACAAACTCCCTGCCATTGTCTGTGAGAATTCGTTTTGGTGCTCCAAATGCACTGTGCTACCTCCTCTGCACTCTTGGACTTTAGAGGGAAGGCTTCGGACCGTTTGGTAAAGTAGTCCACGTCCACCATCACACAGATGTACTCATAGCTCCCCTCTTTTGTCAGTTTGACTTTGCCCACCAAGTCCATCCCTACCACTTCTCAAGGCTCAGACACCTGATAAGCAATTGTGATAAAACAGTAATTGAAACATATCCAGTTCACATACACAACACATTATTTCATCTCTAAAAGAACTTACCACAATGGGTTCATACTGAGTCTTATTTTTAATGCCAGGTTTTTTAGCCTGGCATTCAGCACAGTGTTCTATCTGCAAAATGTTTGTTGTTAATAATGATTGTTGATTCATTGAGGAAAAAGTAGTGAAAAGGCAGAATTTACTGACAGAATGACCATTTTTGTTGTACTTACCCAAGTTTTTACATCTACTGACATACCAGGCCAGTAATACCGTGCACTTAATGCATGTAAAGTTTTCTGAACTCCACAATGTCCACCATACACTGCATTATGAAATTTAAACAGAAGGTTTTCCACCTCCTCCCTTCCCTGGACCACTTTAGCCAGGTCCCCATTGTTTCGTATGTTGTGAAGTGCACCATCTAAACATAAAATGTTACTGACAAGTTCATTCTAAAGGCTTTTTTAACTAGGTTAAAACTAGGTTTAACCGCTTGACATTTTACTCACCTTTGAGGGCAAACTTCTTTGCTCGCCTCAACAGAATATACTTCTCATTTTTTTGTTAAGTCATTTGGCAGTCTCCAAAATGCCTTTAATTCAAACATTTCCTTTAGCATAGAAGCTTCCATGTCTATTTGCATTCAGTTTTCTCCTCACTTACTGAAACCCACAACTGGGGCCCGTTGCACAAAAGCAGAATTAAGATATCCGGGATAAGTTACTGAGCTGCGATCACTGAATCCAAAACAAGAGCATATCGGCGTAATTGGTTGCACAAAGACCAATCCAGGATAAGCAGACACGGATTCATCAAGCCAGGTGTAAGTTATCCGGTATGTGTGCGCGTTCTCGTTTCTCCCCCAAATAACTCACGGTTGGAATAAAAAAGATGCGAAAAATAGCGTCTTGCACACAAAGTGAATAACCGCTTTTGATATAGACTAACAACGAGGTAAAGTTTTACTTTTTTGGATGGGGGATCATGATTATTTCTGTTACATAGCGGGAGTAGGTGTGGCAGATCAACTGAATGCAAATTTACGTATGCACCCACGTGTGTGAGAGCTTCCTTGTCTCGGCACGCAACGTCATTAGGAAGCGCTTTGCCACCGCAAAGATGCACAAAGTATCTTAATTTGTCTTAAAAGCCGAATTAGTTCAAAACACCTTCGAAAAATGTCCCCTCCACTTCCAATCAACTACTACAGCAGCCTATTCATCAAACATCTGTCAAAAAAGAAGCAAACAACGAGTAGGCTATGTTATTAATTATAAGGCCACCATAATTTAAATGACATCCATATGGTATTAGGCAGACATTCTGCTGTGTTTTGCGAGTAAATGCATGTTGCAAATAATATATAAATGGAATCTACAGCTCTTTAAAAAAAATCACGTGGAGGTCTCATTTGAATGACAGCTAGCTGAACCAATCAGATTATGTAATTACCATTAGAATCAACTTATCTTGGCTGTGAGCCTGGTCAGGAGCAGGCTAGCTCCACAGAATAAATCGCCATGGTAACTTATACCATAACATATCCTGCTGCCCCCTATCCCGCTTTTGTGCAACTGGATCACGGATAAATTGAGCCAGGATAACCAAGATATCCCGGGTTAATCCCTTATCCTAGTTTTGTGCAATAGGCCCCTGGTAGCGAAATCTAAGACAACGAAATATGTAGCAGGGTAGGCTATATTGAAAACATCCTCCTTCGTTTTTAAAAATAATTCCTTCAAACTGTATGCAATGAACAGCTGGGGAAGTGTGTCGTTAACCCAACGAGCAAACAGACATTTTTAAACAAACGGGAACAACATCACGCAAACATGCTGTTTTAACTTGGTAAAAGTGAAACTGAAGTTTTCCCACATATCCACGTTGGTCTAAGTGTTCAGAAATAGTTGTGTGAATCCGTGATAAAACCTCCGTTTCAATAGCTAAGATAAACGAAAGGCCAAACTGCATGAACAAATTATGCATTCATAGCCATAGCGTTTCTGTTGCAATCAAAATCAACCTAAGCCAACACGGTCTCACACCCAACTCGTCGAACGAGGACGCATGCAGCCGTGAACCTCACTGCTGTTCATCTGTCAATCATCACGTAAAGCCCGCCCTGACAATGTGATTGGTCCGAATAGCTCTGTACCTCGAATAGTAGCAGCTGAACGGAGCAGTGCCAGACCGAAGTTCCCTTCAGTAAAAGAATGTAGGCGGGGCTAAACTTCGGTCTGCCATCCAGGCTAACACAAATGGGAGATGATACTCTAAACAATTAAATTCACATTTAGCCAATCAGCTGCAGGAATGTTGCAACTGGAATGCCAACAGATTGTGATAATGATTCCCCTGTGTATGGGCACAGTTGACACATGGGGTGCCTCTCAACATGCCTCCTCGATCCTCGATGCTCGATCCTCGAGGGGCGTTCCCACTGATCTATAACTAACACTGGATAGACTATCCCAGGGGTCGGCAACCTGCGGCTCTGGAGCCGCATGCGGCTCTTTAGCGCCATCCTGGTGGCTCCCTGCGTCTTCAAAAATGTATGAAAATGAATGGGGGGATTTTTGTTTGTTTGTTTTAATA
Source organism: Sardina pilchardus (assembly GCF_963854185.1). NCBI lineage: Eukaryota > Metazoa > Chordata > Actinopteri > Clupeiformes > Clupeidae > Sardina > Sardina pilchardus. Next base: position 5,205,813 of record NC_084994.1, read on the forward strand.
TGGTTTCTGTATCAGGACAAACATTCTTAACGTTTTCCAGTGAACTAACGGACCTTCCTGGTGTGAATACGCCCTTAAACAAACGGGAACAACATCACCCAAACATGCTGTTTTAACTTGGTGAAAGTAAAACTGAAGTTTTCCCACATATCCACGTTGGTCTAAGTGGTCAGAAATAGTTATGTGAATCCGTGATAAAACCTCCGTTTCAATAGCTAAGATACACGAAAGGCCAAACTGCAAGAACAAATTATGCATTCATAGCCATAGCGTTTCTGTTGCAATCAAAATCAACCTAAGCCAACACGGTCTCACACCCAACTCGTCGAACGAGGACGCATGCAGCCGTGAACCTCACTGCTGTTCATCTGTCAATCATCACGTAAAGCCCGCCCTGACAATGTGATTGGTCCGAACAGCTCTGTACCTCGAATAGTAGCAGCTGAACGGAGCAGTGCCAGACCGAAGTTCCCTTCAGTAAAAGAATGTAGGCGGGGCTAAACTTCGGTCTGCCATCCAGGCTAACACAAATGGGAGATGATACTCTAAACAATTAAATTCACATTTAGCCAATCAGCTGCAGGAATGTTGCAACTGGAATGCCAACAGATTGTGATAATGATTCCCCTGTGTATGGGCACAGTTGACACATGGGGTGCCTCTCAACATGCCTCCTCGATCCTCGATGCTCGATCCTCGAGGGGCGTTCCCACTGATCTATAACTAACACTGGATAGACTATCCCATTGTTTCCCCCCCATCATTCTTTATGTAGATCAGTGAGGATCGAGGCATCGAGGAGCGAAGGAGGACGTATAAACGCTGCATGAGAGGCACCCATGGGCCAGTTTTTGCGAGCAAGAAGAAACTGCAGCACAATTACCGACTTTAATTTAAACGCAACTGATCTAGCGCTGCGTTTTGCACAATGCGGTTATGGTCAAACGGACATCAACAAAGCATGGGACAGGGCTTTGAACACAGACCGCACCATCTGCGACCGATTGGTCCACTCGGACATGCCTACCGCACTCCCCACCACTTGGTTATCTAGTCCACCTCAAGGTTTCTAGAAATGCGGTAATTGTGCACAATTATGGTTATGGTCAAACGGACATCAACAAAGCATGGGACAGGGCTTTGAACACAGACCGCACCTCACTGCTAAAGAAAAAAACCAAGCCACAAACTACATCTAGGCTATCTTTCTCTATCTTTCTCTACTTGCTATACTCCAGCAGCGGGACACATAAAAAACATTGTGCGTAAACACTGGCATGTACTGAAGAGTGACCCGACACTAAAAAAGACCCTATGCAACTTTCTGCAGGAGACGATCGCTCCTTGTTTACATCTGGAAGTCTGAGACGAAGAACCACGCTTGCAATTTATATATTTAAATATAGCCTATACATGCATAAATATACACGCTGAAGCTGTCGGGGAAGCTCTGCAGAGAAAATGCAAGCATAAAACGAGCGAAAACGAAAAACGAAACCGAAACCAGAGATGAAATCGCCGATCCTGCATAGTTCCTCTTTAAAGACATCTGCGCTGAGCCGCCTAGATTTATATTTAGGCGCGCTCATAACGTCCGCGACCGATTGGTCCACTCGGGACATGCCTACCGCACCTCCCACCACTTGGTTATCTAGTCCACCTCAACACAAAATGCTTCTCTCACCCCCGTACAGGCAAGAAATGTCCTATTTCTTCATTTATTAATTGCAACTCCACGCATGTCATATATCTTCTAAAATGCCCCTGCGGACTGGCGTACATAGGCCAAACAAAACGTCATCTCAAAATACGGATATCTGAACACAAAACGGCCATCCGTACCCAAAACTTAACATATGCCATGGCGCGACATTACAAGGAGGCCAATCATGGCTCCCCGGCATCTCTAAAATTCTGGGGAATTGAGAAAATCACACCCCTACCCAGGGGTGGTGACATCATCAAAAACTCCTCTGCAGGGAAGCTTTCTGGATACATGCACTCGGCACTTTAGAACCTTCAGGTCTAAATGAAGAACTAAATCTATCCTGTTTTCTGTAATGCATCTTGTATTTAAAGCTATAACTTTCTTTCCCCCCATTATATTGTGGACAATGTATACCTGTTTGTAATGTTTCTTTACTTTTTTGTGGGCAAGTTGCCTTTAATGACTGATGTTGTGAGTGTGCCCTTGGTAATTCTGGGTGTATCTGCGGGTTACCAACGCCCCTCTACGCCCAATCACACCTGATAGTGGTCCTTATCAGGGACTTACTCCCAGTCTTTCTAAGGACCCTGATGAAGACGTTTGTAACGTTGAAACGTTAGTCATGTTTTGCACCTTTTAAATAAATCACAAGGAAGACATCTGTGTTGCACCGGCATTCCTCTTTCTTCCTGTTCCAGAGGAAGTTAGTTTACACCACAGGTGTCAAACTCAAGGCCCGCGGGCCAAATGCGGCCCGCCACATCATTTCATATGGCCCGCGAGAGCTTACAGGGTCTGATACAGTATGTGGCCCGCGAGAGCTTTAAAGGTCTGATACAGTTTTTGCGTATAGGCAATACACTGCAATACAATGCACGCACGTGAGACTGACAGGGAGGCAACATCAACCACCTTCCTCTATGATCAGTGTAACTGGCTACATCAGATGTGATAGCAACGCGAACGTGTGAAAACAAGTAGGCTATTCTAAACTATTTTAGCGAACGGAGCGCCTAAATTACGCGCTCGGTTTAGCCTGCCTGTGAAACGCATGATTGTTTGAAGTGCGTGTGGTTCTTTGAGAGGGGAATCGATGTAAGTTACTTTCAATTGGTAGTTGTAAACTACGTGATACGTTTACGTCTACGTTTAAAAAGCATACATAATTGTGTGTGGTCCTATCCAAAAAAATCCAGCTTCAAAACCTTGCTAATCGAGCAAATGGTTGGCCAAAAGTGAGCCTATTCCGACCGAGAAAAGGTGCATTCAGATCAGGCAAGCATAGGTAGGCTAGAAGTTTGTTGTAATCCTGTTGCTTTGCATTTTCATTTCGGTTCAAAACGAGCTACGTAGAATCCACACAACACCTTTCAACTTCAAAGAAAAAGTCCACCGGGACCGTTCGCTTCTACTGTATGTGTATAGAACGTGTAGTGATGCACTTTTTGACATGTCAGTTTGTTTGCATCACTGGCTAGATGTAAAACTGCATTTCGTTACTGGTATTTCGCTTGTGCAATGACAGTTAAGTTGAATATACTCGAATCTAAAAAAACAAAATCCATGGCATGACCTCTTCCTGACTGACCAGTGACCCTCATTGAAAAGTCAAACTGTATGGAACTGACAGAGGTTTTTGGTTTGTTTTTACAAACATAACAATAATAAAAAGAATATGTCATGCTGATACCTTTTGCTCTTCTCGATTTTAGGGAAGTTTTATACCGATGCTAAAGATTTTGTGGCTGGTGCTACAAATCTTATAGTTACATCTGGCCCTTTGAGGGCAACCATTGTGCTGATGTGGCCCTCGGTGAAAATGAGTTTGACACCCCTGGTTTACACAGTGGCGACATCTTGTGAAATAGGCTAATATCAGAGAATGTCTAATAAGGGGAGAACGACCACTCGCTGAATACTTCCACATGGTACTGCAACCAGAGGGTGATCGCGAGCAAGTGGAGAATGACTGGAAGTGAATGGAGTTTCTCCTAAAATCCACTTTTCTCTGGATATATTTTTTTTTGTGTAGAAATCGGAATATTGCATTTGAAAGGGGGGTCAAGGAAAATACACACGGCTGAGTATTAGATTTTTTTAAGTCCCTTAATTGCTCTAAAAAGCCTTTCAAACGTGTCTATGACGTCATTCATTAGCAGGGTGCTAGTGTGTTATGGGCAACAACGACCAAGCCTGTGAGAAACCAAAGGGCCATAAGTAATTGGTCATTCAACTTTCGAACCTATAGCCCATATTGAGCTTGCAGATACTAAAATCCAATACTCGATTTTTTTAATGATAATCAGGTGAAACAGACCAATTTAGCCGTCTAGCCCCATAGGCCCCCATTGTTTGATCACTTGCTTGTGATCGCCCCTAGTGGAACTGCAACAGGAACTGCAGGTACAATGCAGGTACAATGGAGTTAATAGCGAATGGACCGGCTCTCCATAAATGGGCTCTGATAGACCTCTGAAGTTCGCCTACAAAAAAGCCACCATCTTTGCCCAAATAAGGATATCCGGTATCTTGAGATTTTTTCTATGGGAAAATAACATGGGGATTTTCAATTATCGCACCTGTTAAACTCTCGCGGGGATGACGACATTGGAAATGCAGACATTTTTCACTACACAGTTTTGTCTACTGCCGTCTAGTGGATACTGTGATCTTCGGTAGGTGAAGACGGCACACTTTGATCTTTGCTACCCCAAAGCTAACTTACAATGCAACTTGCCATAGGCAGTTAGCTTCAATTAACTCCCGGATCTCCTTATATGGGCAAATATGGCAGCTTTGGATCCTTTTTGTAGGCGAAGGGCACACAGGTCCTAATGTAACTAATGTAACTGAGGACAGTAAGGGCACACAGGTCCTAATGTAACTAATGTAACTGAGGACAGTAAGGGCACACAGGTCCTAATGTAACTGAGGACAGTAAGGGCACACAGGTCCTAATGTAACTGATGTAACTGAGGACAGTAAGGGCACACAGGTCCTAATGTAACTAATGTAACTGAGGATAGTAAGGGCACACAGGTCCTAATGTAACTAATGTAACTGAGGACAGTAAGGGCACACAGGTCCTAATGTAACTAATGTAACTGAGGACAGTAAGGGCACACAGGTCCTAATGTAACTAATGTAACTGAGGACAGTAAGGGCACACAGGTCCTAATGTAACTGAGGACAGTAAGGGCACACAGGTCCTAATGTAACTGAGGACAGTAAGGGCACACAGGTCCTAATGTAACTGATGTAACTGAGGACAGTAAGGGCACACAGGTCCTAATGTAACTAATGTAACTGAGGACAGTAAGGGCACACAGGTCCTAATGTAACTAATGTAACTGAGGACAGTAAGGGCACACAGGTCCTAATGTAACTAATGTAACTGAGGACAGTAAGGGCACACAGGTCCTAATGTAACTGAGGATAGTAAGGGCACACAGGTCCTAATGTAACTGATGTAACTGAGGACAGTAAGGGCACACAGGTCCTAATGTAACTGAGGACAGTAAGGGCACACAGGTCCTAATGTAACTAATGTAACTGAGGACAGTAAGGGCACACAGGTCCTAATGTAACTAATGTAACTGAGGACAGTAAGGGCACACAGGTCCTAATGTAACTAATGTAACTGAGGACAGTAAGGGCACACAGGTCCTAATGTAACTAATGTAACTGAGGACAGTAAAGGCACACAGGTCCTAATGTAACTGAGGACAGTAAGGGCACACAGGTCCTAATGTAACTGAGGATAGTAAGGGCACACAGGTCCTAATGTAACTGAGGATAGTAAGGGCACACAGGTACTAATGTAACTAATGTAACTGAGGACAGTAAGGGCACACAGGTCCTAATGTAACTGAGGATAGTAAGGGCACACAGGTACTAATGTAACTAATGTAACTGAGGACAGTAAGGGCACACAGGTCCTAATGTAACTGAGGACAGTAAGGGCACACAGGTCCTAATGTAACTAATGTAACTGAGGACAGTAAGGGCACACAGGTCCTAATGTAACTAATGTAACTGAGGACAGTAAGGGCACACAGGTCCTAATGTAACTAATGTAACTGAGGACAGTAAGGGCACACAGGTCCTAATGTAACTGAGGACAGTAAGGGCACACAGGTCCTAATGTAACTAATGTAACTGAGGACAGTAAGGGCACACAGGTCCTAATGTAACTAATGTAACTGAGGACAGTAAGGGCACACAGGTCCTAATGTAACTGAGGACAGTAAGGGCACACAGGTACTAATGTAACTAATGTAACTGAGGACAGTAAGGGCACACAGGTCCTAATGTAACTAATGTAACTGAGGACAGTAAGGGCACACAGGTACTAATGTAACTAATGTAACTGAGGACAGTAAGGACACACAGGTCCTAATGTAACTAATGTAACTGAGGACAGTAAGGGCACACAGGTCCTAATGTAACTAATGTAACTGAGGACAGTAAGGGCACACAGGTCCTAATGTAACTAATGTAACTGAGGACAGTAAGGGCACACAGGTCCTAATGTAACTGAGGACAGTAAGGACACACAGGTCCTAATGTAACTAATGTAACTGAGGACAGTAAGGGCACACAGGTCCTAATGTAACTAATGTAACTGAGGACAGTAAGGGCACACAGGTCCTAATGTAACTAATGTAACTGAGGACAGTAAGGGCACACAGGTCCTAATGTAACTGAGGACAGTAAGGGCACACAGGTACTAATGTAACTAATGTAACTGAGGACAGTAAGGGCACACAGGTCCTAATGTAACTAATGTAACTGAGGACAGTAAGGGCACACAGGTCCTAATGTAACTAATGTAACTGAGGACAGTAAGGGCACACAGGTCCTAATGTAACTAATGTAACTGAGGACAGTAAGGGCACACAGGTCCTAATGTAACTGAGTCATTCACATCCTGATTAAAAGACAACGTCCAGTTTGTACGTGTAAAGCAGTCGTGTTGCTGTAGAGATGCGTCTGAAGAAGATCCCACTGCGGATTGAAACGTTGCCTTTTATGAAGTAAATAAAGTGTATTTTTGGAGCCTACCCAGTGTGCGGACCAATCCATTCTATTATATCTATACTTTTGTCCGGCACCTGGACTATTTCTGTGGATGTGCGCACCCCAACCAAACGCCGCTGTAGAGATGCGTCCCACATGCGTCACACATAGTTGTGTTTACACTGAATTATAATAAAAAGTAACTTCATTACATCCACTTCACTCTCATCATTATTGTTGAGGTCTTCTGGAATATAACCTGATGTGAAACTTTTGCATAGATGTTTTTAGCAAGAAGAAACGAATGGCAAAGTGTAGCAGACTGCCCCCTAGTTTCTGAAAGGCCCACAGACCTCCCAGTGTTAACAAGGTATTACACGCAGGTGCCAATAATTGTGAAACGTTTTCATTGTGAAATTACAATAAATCGCCAAAAGTTGATTTTTCATTTATATTCAACTTCACCAGGGGTTCCAAAAAATGCTTATTCTTGTGTGTGTCATGCGTGTCATTGACGTATTCATGGGTTTCATCAGGTCCCTTTCCACAGGTGTATATAATCAAGCACTCGATTATCAATGCAATTGCTATCAGTTGCTTGATGATGTTCCAAAATAATCTTGCTGCTCTTTCAAGCCTTCTACATTTATTAATTCTAATATGAAAAATAACACACACAAAGCATGTACACTTTCAAGGAATTAAATAAATAAAAAAAAATATCAATGGAATAATGGAAATATGTCGCTGCTCTCATTGAGTTACCCCAGCGCCATCTGATCGTCGTTAGCACAAATCAGGATTTGGTTCAGCTGGCTGGCTAATGTGTTGTCAAGGTAGAGTGTACGTACGTACGTAGCAACCGGCCAACATCAGCAGTTTAAACAAGAGGGGCACACCTGATATAAAGTCGATTTTCTCCAGACTGGAATGCTCAAAAATGCTAAACATTTACCTGAAGTGGTCAGAAGGGGTTGAGGGTCATGAAACATGTGCCCAAAATTCACATTCCTAACTCTAGAGAATAGAGATTTTAGCATATAGTTGAAATTCTGATCTATGTCCATAGACTTCAATGGAACAGTTGCTGCCTCTGCTCTGCATAAAGGGGAAATTTGACCCCCCCCCCCCCCCCCCCCCTTGCGATTCGGGTTCCAGGAAGTGGCTTCTCATGAAGTATCTTGCTCCGCCCTTAATGATCTTTGCCAGAGCTTCACACAGGGGGGTAGGTGGGGGTGGGGGTGGGGGTGGAGATGGTCTTCAGGTGGGTATGACCAGAGCTTCACACAAGAGGGCAGGTGGGGGTGGAGATGGTGTTCAGGTGGACATGACCAGAGCTTCACACAGGAGGGCAGGTGGGGGTGGGGTTGGGGTGGACACAAGTAAACACAGTTTATCCACCTACAATCTCAGAAGTAGAATTTATTAGAGATGCACCGATTGCAATTTTTTGGCCGATTCCGATTTTTCATAGAATTAGACCGGCCGATTCCGATTTCATTTCTTCTAACCGCTTGTCAGCACACACAAATAGTTATTTTCTATCTTTTCTTAATACAACATGTTAATATAGAAATGGAATCAACTTATCAATGGCTGGTAAAAAAAAATGGAATAGACAGATTCTTCTTCAAGTCCTCTTCAGCTGCAGTATTTCCAGTGTGGGATATTAATATCACACACTAGGCTACTAGGCCTAATTGAAATGCACTGTGGGAACACTTATGTTTTTCTTCTCACATCCAATATCCAACTGTAGATATCTTCAGAATATGCTACTGATAAGTGTAACTGGATAATTTGGTATACATAGGTGCTACATAGGCTTGAGATGTTGGAAAATTGCAAAAAAAAAAAACTAATTTTGAGAAAACAGCCTTGAAACACAGCCATATGCAATTCTCAGTCTACACTCTTCTTGGAACTTTCGCGATTGCTTGCGGATACAAAGGAAGTGTCCATATTTGGATGGCATAATGTCATGCAGGAGAAACACAGCTTTCCAACGACACCACACATGATATGTTTTGTATCACGGTCGCGGTAGACAAAAGGTAATGAAATTAAGCCTCTAAATGTGAAAATCGGACTTTGTTGTTGTAGTAGTGTGAAAGAATACATTCTAAGGTGGCAAACCGGAGCAAAATGTTTATTCCTGCCGTGTCTCGTCTTAAGTGCAGTATAACTACTCCTAGACTATGTCGCTGCTTGTTGACAGCGTGTGTGGTTCAGCTGTGGGCACGCAATTAGTGGCAGAGACGGGCGGAGATGAGCGCTGTAACCTGAAGTGACAGCTTAGTGAATTCCACGCAATATGGCAAAGCACAGCGTTCGCTGCATAGAAAATCTCAGTATAAGAGCTTTATCCAGCCCTGACTGTTGGCCTTTGCTAGCTTCATCAAACTTTGCTAACTCAGCTAAGTGATGTTGTTACAAGTCCGAAAGAGTGCATTTGACCGGCATAAAATCTGCATTTCTCAGACTGACCGGCCGGTCGCCGGTCATGGCCGATCACGTGAAAATCGGCCGATTCCGGTCACCAGCCGATCGATCGGTGCATCTCTAGAATTTATCCACCTCTACAATCTCAGAAGTAGAGTTTATCCACATCATATTAGAGTTTATTCACCTCTGAAATAGCGGAGACAGAGTTTATCCACCTCGACAATCTCAGAAATAGAGTTAATTCACCTCAAATTAGAGTTCATCCACCTTTTATTAGATTATCCACCTTTTATTTTAGTTTATCCACCTCTAAAATTTCAGAAACAGAGTTCTACCAATATTAATTTCTCCCCCCTTTCAAAAAGTTTATTTAACAACTGCAAATTTTAACATTACACAATCACACTGTATTATCTACATTCACAATATGTACACTCATCAACACAGGAACCACTTAATACTTGGTCTTCTTATAAACATTGAAGTATAACCTCCACTTTACCTCAGAAATCCAAAACCGCATGGCACTGTCCACTTTACCGAGGTCACAGAATTCATAGTTTACCCACCTTTTATTTTACCACTACACCACTGCATGTAAATGCTTCTCAATGAAGTAATTACACAAGAGTTCATAAACATTCAACACATTTTGATTTTCTGGGATGTATGATTTCATGATGGGGTAATCTTCTTCTGATCTGGTCTTCACCACATTACCCATAAGGGGCTTTGTATTAAACGTCTGGAAGGAAACACGGCAGAAAATATGACACTCTACACTGATCACAACAGGAAATGTCACCAACATTTAGAATCCTAAAATCAACACCCAGAAAACACAGTCCAGATATCAGAGTATCAGGTAAAGGCCATTCATGAGACCAAGACCTCATGTAATACTTTGACTTGGTTACAGAGCAGAATGCAATACTGTGGGATACTGTGCAATATTGAAAAGTAATTACAGCAGCTCTCTTTGTTCAGTACCCTACCCCCACTCTGTGTTAATTACCAATCTGTCCTCCTTTGGAGAGTGCTAATTACCCCACCTGCCCTCCTTTGTGCAGTGTATGAAAGTGCTTATATGACCACGCCCACTTGATGCCCTATCATTCTAATTTACATCATAAAGGCTCCTGTCACTGATTGGATGAACCCGGTGGGCCAGAGAGAAGAGGCAGCATATAAACACCACCTAGTGGAGTCAGATTTCTGAACTCACCTGTTCAAAGGTAGGCACTGGGACACTCTCAACACATACACTAGATCTGTGTTCAACTACTATATTGCATTTCTTTATTTGCACTTGTCTGCTATTAATCTTCATTATTGTAGTTGTAAGTTACAAATGTAATTCAAATGTAATACTTGTCTTGAATTTGTTTCACAGCACAGAGCTAGAGTCTGAAATGTCAGGATTTACTGGACCTACACTGCTGCCTGTGCCAGTGAAGGAGATTAAAAAAGAAGAGTCTGATGATTTCCTTCAAGAGTATCTGTCTACAATTCAGAAGGAAAACCCTGGACCGGATCATGTGTGCAAGACTGAAACAAACATGTCAGACATCATAGACATGAAAGAGGAGGAAGAGGCTGATGTAAGAGAGCATGGTCAGAAAGACTCTTCTCCTACTGGTAAGATACTCATTAGTGTTTTGGCTGCTGGAACTACTGGAATTATTGAAGCAAAACAAGAATTACATTACTACTACTATTACTACTTATAATACTACTACTACTAATACTACCACTACTAATAATAATAGTAATAATAATAATAATTACATGTGTTTCAAATCGTTTTCTATAATAATATGTGATGTAATTTAAATTGTTTTCCTTTTCTTGCAAATCATCAAGAACTCAACACAGATAAGATGAGATGTGCTGGGGAGATGGAACATCATCATAATAAACTTGGAAAGAGGTTCCGTATTAGGAATCACCTGAAGGCACACCAGACCATCCACACAGGAGAAAAGCCGTATCAGTGCAGTGTATGTGGGAAGAGTTTCAGTGACAGTTTGGGTCTCTCCATGCATCAGATGGCACATAATGGAGAAAAGCTCTCCCCATGTCCTCAATGTGGAAAGACTTTCACTAGGATGGATCATCTTGAGACTCACCAGAGGAGTTTTAGTCAAATGAGCAGTCTCAAGAAACACCAGATTGTCCACACAGGAGAAAAGCCATATCAGTGCACTGACTGCGGAAAGAGTTTTAGTCAAATGAGCAGTCTCAAGGCACACCAGAGTATCCACACAGGAGAAAAGCCATATCAGTGCACTACATGTGGGAAAAGTTTCAGGACTAAGATAGAGGTCACCTTACATCCGCACACACATACAGAAGAAAAGCCATATCAGTGCACTGACTGCGGAAAGGGTTTTAGTCAAATGAGCAGTCTCAAGGCACACCAGAGTATCCATACAGGAAAAAAGCCATATCAGTGCACTGACTGTGGAAAGGCTTTTAGTCAAATTGGCAATCTCAAGGCACACCAGAGTATCCATACTGGGGAAAAGCCATATCCGTGCCCTACATGTGGGAAAAGTTTAAGGACTAAGAGAGAGGTGACCATCCATCAGCGCACACATACAGGAGAAAAGCCATATCAGTGCACTGACTGTGGGAAGGGTTTTAGTCAAATTGGCAATCTCAAGAGACACCAGAGTATCCATACTGGAGAAAAGCCATATCAGTGCACTACATGTGGGAAAAGTTTCAGGACTAAGATAGAGGTCACCTTCCATCAGCACACACATACAGAAGAAAAGCCATATCAGTGCACTGACTGTGGAAAGGGTTTTAGTCAAATGAGCCATCTCAAGGCACACCAGAGTATCCATACAGGGGAAAAGCCATATCAGTGCACTACATGTGGAAAAAGTTTCAGGACTAAGACAGATGTCACTGTCCATCAGCGCACACATACAGGAGAAAAGCCATATCAGTGCATTGACTGCGGAAAGGGTTTTAGTCAAATGAGCAATCTCAAGAGACACCAAATGATCCATAAATCTTAAGGCCCATCAGAAAGTGCACACTAGAGTGAAATATAAGAAATGCTGAATTGACTAAAGGGTTTACTGATGAGTCACAGTTCAGGGTTTACTGATGAGTCACAGTTCAGGATTTACTGATGAATCGGAACTCAGTGTTTACTAGAGGCCACATGCACACAGTTAAGAGAGGCTAACCATCTGATCATAAAATAAAAAATGTATATTTTCTAGAATTCATCAGAAATGATTGGAAAATCATCATCTTTTTGCTGTTGAACAATGAACTGAGTGAAGGCCTAATCAGAAGATGGCATCACACACACTGGATAAAACTACAACTCACATGTCAGATTAACTTCTATGATGAAAGTTGCTTTGATAATAACTGAGTTTATACAATTTATCATTGTATATTAATGTCTTGAATATGTACACCACTGCATGACCATCTCAATGACAAGGTATCTCACCATGTTTTTATATTTTAAATACATTTTTGTTTTATCTGAAATGACTTCTTCAGTCCAACTTTTTTTTTTTTTTTTTTTTAAGCGATCACTCACATACCAACACAAAACAGCATTTTGTTAGTTTCAGTATGGAAAGAATTTTAATGAACTATTTCATTTATTTATTCATCACAAACGGCAAAGGTACTGCGATAGTGTGATTTTGTCGTTCACTTTAAAATAAATGGTCCTCCAGTTAAGAGACTTGCTTAGGGAGACAGCTTGCTTAGGGCACTGACATGGCCAGCATTACTGTAGATGTAGGAAACATTAAAATCAGGGCTGTCAAAATAACTGATTAATTTAGATTAATTAATTTGAGATAAAATAACTGATTAAAAAAATTAACACAGATTAATCGATGACCTTTGACCCGGAGTCATTCTAGTCAGTAACCAATAGACCGTAAAATGGGGAGACGAATGTGCTGCATGGATCATTGATTGGCACATTGACTTTAAAAAAAAAACGGCCTGACGTTGTTAAAAAGAAAGCGTTGATGAAAACAAAGTCCTCTGCCATGTCTGCAGCACAGAATTTGCATATCACCGGAGTTTGTCAACACTTCAGTACCACATTACTGCAAAGATATAGTGTTGACATTGCGATTTTGCGATTACATTTTATATGCGATTAATTTAGATTAATTAATCACAGAGTATGTCATTAATTAGATTAAAAATTTTAATCGATTGACAGCCCTACATTTTATATGCGATTAATTTAGATTAATTAATCACAAAGTATGTTATTAATTAGGTTAGAAATTTTAATCGATTGACAGCCCTAATTAAAATGCATAATTCTGATTGTTGAGAAACATTAAAAGCACAAGTGTGTGCACACAGGGCCGGCCCGCTGCTTAGGCAGTAAAGGCAAATGCTAAGGGCGCCCACATCCAGGGGGCGCCAGAGCGGCGCACTCAAAAGCATATGTGTGTGTGTGTGTGTTTGTGTGTGTGTGTGTGGACATTTAGCGTACGTGGGCCATCCAGTCCTTGTTGGGGACTACCGAAAAGGAGAAGAAAAGTGGATGGCCGGGACTGTTACAGCACAAGGCGGTCCGGTGTCGTACCAAGTCAATGTTGGACCAGCACAACAGTGGAAACGGCATGCAGACCAGATGGTGGCCTGTCACCCCAACATCGTCCAGTCTACTACTGACATACAACCTACACCCATCACTATCAGTCCGCCAACTCGGCCCGCATCAGGTGGAAATTTGGAGACTGCTTTCCCAGTTACTGAGTTTACCACATCACCATCAGAGCAGTCAGACATCACATACACTGACACCTCTACAACTACGCCACAGCAGACACAACACAGATACCCTTGCCGGAACCGTAAACCACCAGACAAACTGACTCTTTAAACAAGGTGTGAATGATCTGTTCAACTCTTCAGTGAGTGAGTGTTGTCTCAAGAAAAGGGCAGAATAATCCCTTGACACGCTCAAGGGGACGGGGCAGTCTACCCCTAACCTTAGATATGTTTGTGTGTGTGTGTGTGTGTGTGTGTGGGTGGGTATCTGTAAAAAAAAAAAAAAGAATTTGACTTGGTTACACATGACATGTTATGTAAATACTGTGTTAAGGTGGGCACTAGGTTGGTACTATTATGTGTTGCTCACTGCTTTGAACAGGGCAAGTTGTGAAGATGAATAAGGGGGGAGGAGTTGTGATGTATTGGTAATAGCCTACTATGGTTTATCACACCACACCAGTAGGGGACGCTGTGCTACCCAGGATTGTATTGTTGTGCATGAGTTCATTAAACCAGTGTGGAATTGTACTAAAGTGTGGACGCTCGTCATTCCAAGAGTTCAGCATACTGCGGTTAGTTTATTGATAGATTAGAACTTTAGGCAAGTCATTACACTTTGGAATAAAGAACAGTACACAATCTCTGCACTAGTTTACTTGTCACTGTTAGCTCAATAGGCAAGGAGTTAGGCATCCAACGGCCTACCTGGGTTTGATTCCCGAGCGTGATCGTTTATCCTCCTCTTATTAGAGTTTATCCACCTCTGTAATCCCCCTTTTTAAAAGTTTACTCAACAACTGCCAATGTTAACATGACACAATCACACTGTATTATCTACATTCACAATATGTACACTCTTCAACATTCTAGGAACCACTTAATACTTGGTATTGTTATAAACATTGAAGTATAACCTCCACTTTACCTCAGTCCAAAACCGCATGGCACTGTCCACTTTACGGGGGTCACATAATTAATAGTTTACCCAACTTTTACTTTACCACTACAGCACATCATGTAAATGATTCTCAATGAAGCAATGATACAAGAGTTCATAAACATTCAACACATTTAGATTTTCTGGGATGTATGATTTCATGATGGGGTAATCTTCTTCTGATCTGGTCTTGGTCACTACATTACCCATAAGTGGCTTTGTATTAAACACTTGGAAGGAAACATTGCAGAAAATATGACACTCTGATCACATCAGGAAATATCACCAACATTTTTAGAATCCAAAGACCATGACCTCATGTAATATCTTGAACTGGTGGCAGAGCAGGATTGCAATACTGTGGGATACTGTGCAGTATTGAAAAGTAAACATGGCAACTTTCTTTGTTCAGTAGCCTCATTCACCTGCATTTTTACACCTCCACATCACTCACCTGCCCTCCTGTGGGGGTGGTAATTACCCATCTGCCCTCCTTTGTGGTGTGTTAATTACCCACCTACCATCTTTTGTGGAGAGATAGTTACCCATCTGCCCTCCTTTGGGGAGTGCTAATTACCCCACTTACCCTCCTTTGTTCAGTGTCTGAAAGTGCTTATATGGCCACGCCCACTTGATGCTCTATCATTCTAATTTACATCATAAAGGCTCCTGTCACTGATTGGATGAACCCAGTGGGCCAGAGAGAAGAGGCAGCATATAAACACCACCTAGTGGAGTCAGATTTCTGAACTCACCTGTTCAAAGGTAGGCACTGGGACACTCTCAACACATACACTAGATCTGTGTTCAACTACTACTATATTATATTACTTTATTGCTAGTTGTCCATTATTCAATCTTTAAATTGTAATGGTAAGTTTCAAATGTGATTCAAATGTAATAATTGGCTGGATTTGTTTCACAGCACAGAACTAGAGTCTGAAATGTCAGGATTTACTGGACCTACACTGCTGCCTGTGCCAGTGAAGGAAATAAAAGAAGAAGAGTTTGATGATTTCCTTCAAGAGTATCTGTCTACAGTTCAGAAGGAAAACCCTGGACCGGATCATGTGTGCAAGACTGAAACAAACATGTCAGACATCATGGACATTAAAGAGGAGGAAGAGGCTGATGTAAGAGAGCATGGTCAGAAAGACTCTTCTCCTACTGGTAAGATACTCATTAGTGTTTTGGCTACTGTTCCTACTGGAATTACTGAAGCAAAATCAAACATAATAATAATAATGTGTTTAAAAAAGTTTTCTTGTCTTTCTTTAGCAAATCATCAAGAAATCAACACAGATAAGATGAGATGTGCTGGGGAGATGGAAGGTCATCATAGCAAACATGGAAAGAGCTTTCATAAGAGGAATAACCTGAAGTCACACCAGACCATCCACACAGGAGAAAAGCCATATCAGTGCACTACATGTGGGAAGAGTTTCAAGACAAAGGCGAAGGTCACCATCCATCAGCGCACACATACTGGAGAAAAGCCATATCAGTGTACTTACTGTGGAAAGACTTTTCGACAAACATCTGTCCTCAAGAAACACCAGAGGATCCATACTGGGGAAAAGCCATATCAGTGTACTTACTGTGGAAAGACTTTTCGACAAACATCTGTCCTCAAGAGACACCAGAGGATCCATACTGGTGAAGAGCCATATCAGTGTACTACATGTGGGAAGAGATTCAGGGAGAGCAGTTCTCTTACTAAACATCAGCGCACACATACAGGAGAAAAGCCATATCAGTGCACTGACTGCGGAAAGAGTTTTAGTCAAATGAGCAGTCTCAAGGCACACCAGAGTATCCACACAGGAGAAAAGCCATATCAGTGCACTGCATGTGGGAAACGTTTCAGGACTAAGATAAAGGTCACCTTTCATCAGCACACACATACAGAAGAAAAGCCATATCAGTGCACTGACTGCGGAAAGGGTTTTAGTCAAATGAGCAGTCTCAAGGCACACCAGAGTATCCATACAGGAAAAAAGCCATATCAGTGCACTGCATGTGGGAAAAGTTTCAGGACTAAGAGAGAGGTGACCATCCATCAGCGCACACATACAGGAGAAAAGCCATATCAGTGCACTGACTGTGGGAAGGGTTTTACTCAAATGAGCAGTCTCAAGAGACACCAGAGTATTCATACTGGAGAAAAGCCATATCAGTGCACTACATGTGGAAAAAGTTTCAGGACTAAGAGAGATGTCACTGTCCATCAGCGCACACATACAGGAGAAAAGCCATATCAATGCACTGACTGCGGAAAGGGTTTTAGTCAAATGAGCCATCTCAAGAGACACCAGATGATCCATAAATCTTAAGGCCCATCAGAAAGTGCACACTAGAGTGAAATATAAGAAATGCTGAATTGACTAAAGGGTTTACTGATGAGTCACAGTTCAGGATTTACTGATGAATCGGAACTCAGTGTTTACTAGAGGCCACATGCACAGAGTTAATAGAGGCTAACCATCTGATCATAAAAGAAAAAATATATATTTTCTAGAATTCATCAGAAATGATTGGAAAATCATCATCTTTTTGCTGTTGAACAATGAACTGAGTGAAGGCCTAATCAGAAGATGGCATCACACACCCTGGATAAAACTACAACTCACATGTCAGATTAACTTCGATGATGAAAGTTGCTTTGATAGGGTGACCACCTCCAGTCAGACAAAATGTGGGACAAGTAGCATGGTAAAGAGGGACAATGTGGGACAGACGTAATAACTTTAAACTTAAGATATATTACCAGATCTAATTTACTAAACAACATTTTTTTTAATCTACCGACATAAGATTAAGACACTACCTAGGCTAAAAGACAAAACATTAATTTAGCAACATCTCATCTTTATTGGGACTATCAAAATTGTCAGCTGTCCAAGGGACCAGGCATTATGCAGCTGAAAGAATGCACTCAGTGAATCAAATTCTTAAAATACAACACACAAAAAAAAATATTAGACCCACCTAGCCTAAGTTCAACCAAATATAAGGCCTATAGTCTATAGTTGAGGCTTGCAAAGAAAGTTGAACTATTTCAGTGCAAATAGGTAAACCAGAAGCTTTTATGATTTGCATGTTTCTTTGATGTGTTTTTTATTATCTGCCAAGGAGGTTATTTTCATCGGGCCTTATTTGTCTGTTTGTTTGTTTGTCTGTTGGTTCGCAAGATAACTCAACAAGTTAAGGATGGGATTTTCAGGAAAGGTCTGAAATGACCCACGGAACAAACGATTTAATTAGTTATCCAGGAGGTTATTTTCATTGGGCCTTATTTGTCTGTTTGTTTGTCTGTCTGTTGGTTCGCAAGATAACTCAACAAGTTAAGGATGGGATTTTCAGGAAAGGTCTGAAATGACCCACGGAACAAACGATTTAATTAGTTATCCAGGAGGCGGTTGTGTTTTCGCTTGGCCTAGGTCTGCGCACTCGGACTCAGAGTGTTTTTTTCGTTTTGGAGGACTCACTTGCACCATGTCGCTTCACATCGTATTCTTCACCATGCCCCAGAGAAAAACGCAAATGCAAAATGCCCTCTCTGCTTCGCCGTCTACAGGTCTTTGCCAAGAGTATATGTTGCGGTCCATTCGCTAAAAGTGCATCTTCTCTTTCTCGTGGCAACACTGGCCATGGCTGCTTAACCTGACCGAAGAGCGCGCTCTCCAATTTGAGATTGCGGAGGCGTTCGTGCACCAGGCAACAGTTTGATTGACGTACGACTCAGCCTATCGACTACCGATTTTATTGCTCTCCTTTGAACTATTGGACATAAGTTAACACTACGCCTGTGGGCGTATCTGTGTATTTATTTTCAATTGGCCAGGGTCGAACGAAAAAGCGGGACAGATGCTCAATTTGCGTGAGGCGGGACAAAGGGTAAAATTGCTGTACAGTACAACGTAAAGCGGGACAGGTGGTCACCCTATGCTTTGATAATAACTGAGTTTATACAATTTATCATTGTATATTAATGTTTTGAATATGTACACCACTGCATGACCATCTCAATGACAAGGTATCTCACCATGTTTTTATATTTTAAATAAATCTTTGTTTTATCTGAAATGGCTTCTTCAGTCCTTTTTTTCCTTTTAAAGCGATCACTCACATACCAACACAAAACAGCATTTTGTTAGTTTCAGTATGGAAAGAATTTTAATGAACTATTTCATTTATTTATTCATCGCAAACGGCAAAGGTACTGCGATAGTGTGATTTTATCGTTCACTTTAAAATAAATGGTCCTCCAGTTAAGAGACTTGCTTAGGGAAACAGCTTGCTTAGGGCACTGACATGGCCAGCATTACTGTAGATGTAGGAAACTAGGGCTGTCAAAATAACTGATTAATTTAGATGAATTAATTTGAGATAAAATAACTGATTAAAAAAATTAACGCAGATTAATCGATGACCTTTGACCCGGAGTCATTCTAGTCAGTAACCACTAGACCGTAAAATGGGGAGACGAATGTGCTGCATGGATCATTGATTGGCACATTGACTTTAAAAAAAAAACGGCCTGACGTTGTTAAAAAGAAAGCGTTGATGAAAACAAAGTCCTCTGCCATGTCTGCAGCACAGAATTTGTATATCACCGGAGTTTGTCAACACTTCAGTACCACATTACTGCAAAGATATAGTGTTGACATTGCGATTTTGCGATTACATTTTAGATGCGATTAATTTAGATTAATTAATCACAGAGTATGTCATTAATTACACTGTAAATTCTAACATTCAAATTAATAAGAAATATTAAGTAGGGTTGACTTAGTTTTGACCAATCTGTCGAGAATACTCACTTTATTTGAGTTAGTAGTACTTTGGGAGCGAAAAGTCAAACCAACTAAATCATTTTAAGTTCAGGTCACTCACAAAACACTAGTTCAACACTTGGGCATGCGCAGAAGCCTCTAGTAGAAACCAACCGACACGACACACACGACTAAACACGCATGGACATCGCTGGAGTACTTTACAGGCTCATTTGGTGAGTAAACGTTTGAAATTGATTTGCTTTCTTTATGTATTATTCATTCAACGCTAGTTAAGTTTTGTTCACCATATGTCAATGTCTATGTGACTTGTGCCTGTCGTGATGTTAAGTATCATAGCCTAGCGTCTAGCTATCGCTAGCCCAACGTTTGTTGCTAACGTTATCTGTTAGAAACACTAAACTGTAGATCTACCAAAGACTCTTTTCGGACGTGGCTCATGTGTTTTCATCACTGAAAACGATTGTTTCTAAAAACTCCAAAGCCAATAACTCCAGTTTCACGTTTGCATGTGTAACAGCTAAATGGTATGAAGCATGATTATGTTCGACCTCCATATTAGCTAGCATTTTTCAACTGGAATTATTGCAGCTTGGTCATTAGCACTAGCTATCGGAGAGGCACGTATTGTCGGACGGCACGGGTTGTCGGACACTTCCGTGTATGTGCAACTTAATATTAATTTCTATACAAACTAAGACGGAGGATTCATAAAGAAACGCAAGCACCCACACCATAAGTGTCTCTCAATGACCTATGTACCAAAAAATGACATTTTACTGTGACTTGAAGAGCTGTAAAACACTGTTGTAAGGCTGCATTTACAAAACCGCTTGGAGCTCCGGTGGAATTTTGATTAGCGACGAGCTAACCGTTGATTTACAGCAAAGATTCTAGAGCGGAGCAAGATGTTCAGTTAATGTTTAGGATTCCCACGGTAGCCAGCCTCTGTGACGACACCTGAGCTTATCAAAATGGCGCCTATGGAGTCATAGAACGCACTTCAACGTATCGTATTATCCGGTCTGTGATCTATCTTGCTCTGTTGTAGAATCTTTGATGTAAAATGTGAAAAGGCCGACAATATGTACCCCCCCGGCCAGCGCTAAACCCCGAGCATGGTAAACTAAATTGGATATTTCAGGCGATAAAAGCCCCGGGAAGAACCAAGCCAGATATTGTTCTAATCTACACACCTATGGCTACCGAAATATGTGAGGTTCATTTAGCAAATGTTATTTTAAGGTATTGAAAAACATTGTTGTTTTAGAATTTTCGAACGAAACGGCCGACAATTAGGGGTCTTACGATAGTTCTTTTCCTCATGGTAGCAGCTAGCAGCTACAGGACTTGCTTTCAAATTCTTTGATTTTATGTTATTTCATATCAATACAAAGTAGGCCTATTTTGTCTGAGCAAAAACATTAGATTACTATTTACTATTTATATAATTGAGTTCATTTCATTGAGCTTGGTGCTAACATGATCTTTCCTCTTATAGAGATGTTGTCAAGCAGACCAAATCCCTGAATGAACTTGTAAGTACTGCACTTTTCGTGCTGATAAGGCTATTTGCTAAAGTAGCAGTTTGTGTCTTGCGAATGTCTTAATCTTTATTGTCTCTATCATTAGACATCGACTGTGATAGCCCAACACACTCTTGTCCTGAAGGGAATTCCTGTTTTACATGGATCAAGTCCAGCGAATTCTACAGCACAGCATTTGTAAGTATACTTGGAAATAATAATAAGAAGAAATAAAGCAAGTTATCATATCTAGTTATGGTTATTTATGTATGTACAGTATGTATGTTATGCAATACACATAGGAAATTACCACTTATTCTGCATGTTTATATTGTCAGTGTCTTTGGGTGAGGAGGGGGCCCATTGGACATTTTCCAAAATAGTTTAAAGTGTTATTCTGGCGGTGAGCAAACACTTCCAAAAAAGCATCTTAACCAATAATATTAAAAACAGCACCAGACCTCATCAGTAGCTTGCTCAGGGTCCCTACACTTAAAAGGAAGCACCAACAACGTAGTTAGCGAACCCGGAGTTTATTACAGAAAACACTTACCAACTTGTCCTCTACCAGCTCCTCCAACCCAGTATCATAAGGTTTCGTTGAACTGTCACATTTGGTTAATCTGTCATTTGTGCTGGGGTTGGAGGAGTTGGTAGGAGGACAGTTGGTAAGTGTTGACACTTGGAAAGTAGATTGTGTTCAGGTGGACTCATTTTGTGGTCACAGCTTTGTTCATTAGTAGCAACACATGATAACAAGACTTTCTTTTGCATATGTGTCTTCACAGGACGCTGTGACTGATGGGACCATCTCATGTGTTGATGTGCTCACTGTTCTTGGGGAGATTGACGGCTAACATCATTTCCAGGGTCCAAGCTGCTGTCAGGTGTTATGGTGGCACCTTATTTCTGCTTGATATAATATAATATTCATTTTCTGCTTGATATTACTATGTAATAATTATTACTATTATTATTTTACTGCGGAGTCCAAGCACTCTTATTTTACTTTAAATATGTTGAATGGCAGGGTAGTTTGCTATGTGAATGCTGGATAATTAAAAATAAAAATAATTGTGATTAACCTAAACCAACCTTCTCATTTCGGTTTTTTTGTTAGATGTTTTTACATACATTGCTTGTATAGACATTGTAAACTGAACCAGAGAACAAGTCAGTAGTACACACTTAAAAATGTGAGCTATTAAGTATTATTTACTCAGAAAAAACAAGCTTCCATGAGAACTATGGGTTCTAGGTATATGAGTACTAAGAACCATTAGCTAATTAAGTACAGTTTAATTAAAATAAATAAGTTGAATTCACTTATAAAGTGTAAGTTATTAAGTGTTACTTACTCAGAATAAACAAGCAGTGTTCACTTAAAAAATGTAAGTTCATTGAACTTACTTTTTTCAAGGCAATGAGTTTGCGTACATTTTTTAAGTAAAGTCAACTTATCAAAATTTACAGTGTAGATAAAAAAAATTGAATCGATTGACAGCCCTAATTAAAATGCATAATTCTGATTTTTGAGAAACATTAAAAGCACAAGTGTGTGCACACAGGGCCGGCCCGCCGCTTAGGCAGTAAAGGCAAATGCTAAGGGCGCCCACATCCAGGGGGCGCCAGAGCGGCGCACTCAAAAGCATATGTGTGTGTGTGTGTGTTTGTGTGTGTGTGTGTGTGTGTGTGTGTGTGTGTGTGGACATTTAGCGTACGTGGGCCATCCAGTCCTTGTTGGGGACTACCGAAAAGGAGAAGAAAAGTGGATGGCCGGGACTGTTACAGCACAAGGCGGTCCGGTGTCGTACCAAGTCAATGTTGGACCAGCACAACAGTGGAAACGGCATGCAGACCAGATGGTGGCCTGTCACCCCAACATCGTCCAGTCTACTACTGACATACAACCTACACCCATCACTATCAGTCCTCCAACTCGGCCCGCATCAGGTGGAAATTTGGAGACTGCTTTCCCAGTTACTGAGTTTACCACATCACCATCAGAGCAGTCAGACATCACATACACTGACACCTCTACAACTACGCCACAGCAGACACAACACAGATACCCTTGCCGGAACCGTAAACCACCAGACAAACTGACTCTTTAAACAAGGTGTGAATGATCTGTTCAAATCTTCAGTGAGTGAGTGTTGTCTCAAGAAAAGGGCAGAATAATCCCTTGACACGCTCAAGGGGACGGGGCAGTCTACCCCTAACCTTAGATATGTTTTTTTTTTTGTGTGTGTGTGTGGGTATCTCTTAAAAAAAAAAAAGAATTTGACTTGGTTACACATGACATGTTATGTAAATACTGTGTTAAGGTGGGCACTAGGTTGGT
Organism: Sardina pilchardus; assembly: GCF_963854185.1. NCBI lineage: Eukaryota > Metazoa > Chordata > Actinopteri > Clupeiformes > Clupeidae > Sardina > Sardina pilchardus. Next base: position 5,229,370 of record NC_084994.1, read on the forward strand.
ACTATTATGTGTTGCTCACTGCTTTGAACAGGGCAAGTTGTGAAGATGAATAAGGGGGGAGGAGTTGTGATGTATTGGTAATAGCCTACTATGGTTTATCACACCACACCAGTAGGGGACGCTGTGCTACCCAGGATTGTATTGTTGTGCATGAGTTAATTAAACCAGTGTGGAATTGTACTAAAGTGTGGACGGTCGTCATTCCAAGAGTTCAGCATACTGCGGTTAGTTTATTGATAGATTAGAACTTTAGGCAAGTTATTACACTTTGGAATAAAGAACAGTACACAATCTCTGCACTAGTTAGTGTTACTAGTCACTGTTAGCTCAATAGGCAAGGAGTTAGGACTTGCATCCAACGGCCTACCTGGGTTTGATTCCCGAGCGTGATAGTTTATCCTCCTCTTATTAGAGTTTATCCACCTCTGAAATATCAGAGATAGAGTTTCTCCCCCTTTTTGAAAGTTTATTCAACAACTGCAAATGTTAACAAGACACAATCACATTGTATTATCTACATTCACAATATGTACACTCATCAACATTCTAGGAACCACTTAATACTTGGTATTGTTATAAACATTGAAGTATAACCTCCACTTTACCTCAGTCCAAAACCGCATGGCACTGTCCACTTTACGGGGGTCACATAATTAATAGTTTACCCACCTTTTACTTTACCACTACAGCACGGCATGTAAATGATTCTCAATGAAGCAATGAAACAAGAGTTCATAAACATTCAACACATTTAGATTTTCTGGGATGTATGATTTCATGATGGGGTAATCTTCTTCTGATCTGGTCTTCACCACATTACCCATGAGGGGCTTTGTATTATACACTTGGAAGGATACATTGCAGAAAATATGTCACTCTGATCACATCAGGAAATATCACCAACATTGTTAGAATCCAAAGACCAAGACCTCATGTAATAACTTGAACTGGTGGCAGAGCAGGATTGCAATACTGTGGGATACTGTGCAGTATTGAAAAGTAAACATGCCAACTTTCTTTGTTCAGTAGCCTCATTCACCTGCATTTTTACACCTCCACATCACTCACCTGCCCTCCTGTGGGGGTGGTAATTACCCATCTGCCCTCCTTTGTGGTGTGTTAATTACCCACCTACCCTCTTTTGTGAAGAGTTAGTAACCAATCTGCCCTCCTTTGGGGAGTGCTAATTACCCCACTTACCCTCCTTTGTTCAGTGTCAGAAAGTGCTTATATGGCCACGCCCACTTGATGCTCTATCATTCTAATTTACATCATAAAGGCTCCTGTCACTGATTGGATGAACCCAGTGGGCCAGAGAGAAGAGGCAGTATTTAAACACCACCTAGTGGAGTCAGATTTCTGAACTCACCTGTTCAAAGGTAGGCACTGGGACAATCTCAACACATACACTAGATCTGTGTTCAACTACTACTGTATTGAATTTCTTTATTTGCAGTTGTCTGCTAATTAATCTTTATTACTGTAGTTGTACGTTACAAATGTGATTCAAATGTAATAATTGGCTGGATTTGTTTCACAGCACAGAACTAGAGTCTGAAATGTCAGCATTTACTGGATCAACACTGCTGCCTGTGCCAGTGAAGGAGATAAAAGAAGAAGAGTTTGATGATTTCCTTCAAGAGTATCTGTCTACAGTTCAGAAGGACAACCCTGGACCGGATCTTGTTTGCAAGACTGAAACAAACATGTCAGACATCATGGACATTAAAGAGGAGGAAGAGGCTGATGTAAGAGAGCATGGTCAGAAAGACTCTTCTCCTACTGGTAAGATACTCATTAGTGTTTTGGCTACTGGAACTACTGTAATTATTGAAGCAAAAATCAATGAATTACATTACTACTACTTCTACTACTACTACTACTACTACTACAACTACTACTAAAAAAAACAAACATAAATTACAAGAACGACAATAATAATAATAATAATAATAATAATAATAATGATAATATGTGTTTCAAATTGTTTTCTTCCAAATCATCAAGAAATCAACACAGATGGGATGAGATCTGCTGGGGAAATTAAACATCATCGTAATAAACACGGAAAGAGCTTCTGTAAGAGGAATCACCTGAAGGCACACCAGACCATCCACACAGGAGATAAGCCATATCAGTGCAGTGTATGTGGGAAGACTTTAAGTCGTAGATCTATCCTCAAGCTACACCAGAGGACGCATACTGGAGAAAAGCCATATCAGTGCACTGACTGTGGAAAGACTTTTAGTCATAGATCTAACCTCAAGATACACCAGAGGACGCATACTGGAGAAAAGCCATATCAGTGTAATTACTGTGGAAAGACTTTTCGACAAACTTCTGTCCTCAAGAGACACCAGAGGATCCATACTGGTGAAAAGCCATATCAGTGTACTACATGTGGGAAGAGTTTCAGGGAGAGCGGTTCTCTTACTAAACATCAGCGCACACATACAGGAGAAAAGCCATATTGGTGCACTGACTGTGGAATGTCTTTTAGTATAATGAGCAATCTCAAGGCACACCAGAGTATCCACACAGGAGAAAAGCCATATCAGTGCATTGCCTGCGGAATGGCTTTTAGTATAATGAGCAGTCTCAAGGCACACCAGAGTATCCACACAGGAGAAAAGCCACATCAGTGCACTGACTGTGGAAAGGGTTTTATTACTAAGAAAGAGGTCACCATCCACCAGCGCACACACACAGGAGAAAAGCCATATCAGTGCCCTGACTGCGGAAAGGATTTTAGTCATATGTGCAGTCTCAAGAGACACCAGAGTATCCACACAGGAGAAAAGAAATATCAGTGCACTGACTGCGGAAAGGGTTTTAGTCAAATGTGCAGTCTCAAGAAACACCAGATTGTCCACACAGGAGAAAAGCAATATCAGTGCACTGACTGTGGAAAGGGTTTTAGTCAAATGAGCAATCTGAAGAGACATCAGATGATCCATACATTTTAGGGCCCATCAGAAAGTACACACTAGAGTGACACTTTAGAAATGCTGAATTGATTAGAGGGTTTACTGATGAATCACAGTTCAGGGTTTACCAGAGTGCACACGTATGCAATTAAGAGATGCTCACCATCTGATCGTAAAAATATATATACAGTATATTTTCTAGAATTCATCAGAAATGATTGGAAAATCATCATCTTTTTGCTATTTAACAATGAACTGAGTGAAGGCCAAATCAGAAGATAAATGACACCACAGATCCTGGATAAAATGTCAACTCTCATGCCAGATTAACTTCAATCATGAAAGTTGCTTAGTTTAGAAATGTTATTCTATCATTGTATATTAATGTATTGAATATGTACAACACTGCATCGCCATCTCAATGACAAGGTATCTCACCATGTTTTTGTTTATTTTTTTAATACATTTTTTTTTTTTATCGGACATGGCTCCTTTAGTTCAACTTGTTTTTCTTTTAAAGGGATCACTCACATACAAACACCAAACAGCATTTTGTTATTTTCTGTAAGGAAATAATTTGAATGAACTATTTCATTTATTTCTTCATCACAAACTGTTACTGGAGATGTAGAAAACGTTATAATTTGTAATTCTGATTTTTGATAAATGTATTTTAATAACCCTTAGATGCATAAGTGGGGTCAAAAATGATCCCAGAGGTTGTTTTCTTGCAGTATCTTCTTAATTTTTTTTTTTTTTTTCATTTAACCTTCCATGTATTCCTCAAATAGGTTGTCTTTGACATGAGGCCATTTGGATTTGTGTCTAATTATTATATTTTTAAAGTAATTTCATGTTTTGTATCAATACCACCGATCCGCATACATGGGCTCAAAAATGACCCCAAGCATTTTTTATGGAATTTCAAAAGTTAACCCTAGGATCTTTTGATTTTTATCAAGTGTGGCAGTAATGTATACATTTACTGTTGATTATCACATCTCATGTCAGCAGTCTCACCATCCTGAAGGCTATTTTTATGCCTAAAAATAGGGCGAAAATTCATTTTTTTAAAGCCAATTGGGAGTATTTTCTGATTTACTGTATAACAAAAGAAGATATTCATAATAACCTCTGTAAATGATTTTTTTATTTGATATATTAACACTACAAAAACAATTTTCAACCTGGCTTTTTCCAATGGTCAGATTATTTGCATCAAAACATATATGCAAATTAGCGCATATTTAATTAGACATGACCTAATTAACATATTTAAACATAAATACAGAAAACTTGCAATACTTTCTTTTCTCCTATTTATGTGAGTATTCAACTGGTAAAGTTTCATGAAGATATCTCTAAGTTAAAAATGTTACCGTATTTACCTATGTTTACCTTTTTTGCCTTTCTAAAAGCTGTTTTGTAATAAAATGTTAATAAAAAGTGATACATCATATGTCAAACATGAAATAATATTTTTTTTGACAAATATATAATAAAAATCATCATCTTTAACCAAAATGAAAGACATTATTTGAGTTTTTAAAAAGCAAAAAACGCATGCATTCTAATTGGGGTCATTTTTGACCCCACTCATGGAAGAGTGTAGGTATTGGTAGCCTATGCATCTAAGGGTAAACATCAGGGCACACTATTTTGAGTGAAAATGTAAGATTCAGACCTTTGCTGGGAGGACATGTTAGTAACTTGCCCTCTTTGAATTTAAATTGAATACCCCTGGTCTACAGCATCTCATTGAGGTAGTCAGACGAGATGTTCATTTTAAATTATATGAAAGAAATTCCTCTACTATCACATAGTTTGACAAAAGACCTCTGGTTGTTTATGTTGAACATTTTCAAACTTTATTGCTGTGAGAGGACTGAAATCCTAGGATTGTCTTTTACTGTTGTTACAAAGTGCCATTGGTAAACTCTCTTTCAAAACATATACAGTATATTTAGAATAGTTGATTAAAGGTTTCTAATGGTGTCACTTATATGTGCCTAGGACAAAAACTAGCAGAGATTGAGATGTGTGTTTGGAACAGTTTTTGAAATCCCCAGGGGGGATTTAGACTCCAGAGGGTTAATAAAAGATCTCTGGTTGTTTCTGTTGGACATTTTCGAACTTAATTGTGGAAATTTCACTCGGATGCCCTAAACATTTTGGACTGTATCACACATTTTACTAAAAGATCTCTGGTTGTTTCTGTTGAACATTTTCAAACTTTATTGCTATGAATTTTCACTCGGATGCCCTGAACTTTGGACTGCCCTTGGTGACGGACACAGCAATGCCATTTAGAGTTGAAGATCTAAATGTGTAGATGTTGCTAAAGGCACCATCAGAAGATACAGCACACACACAGCAATGCCATGTACAGTTGTTCATCTAGATGTGTAGATGTTACTAGAGGCACCATCAGAAGATACAGCACAGAGGGTTAATATTCTCCCAGCCAATGGCCATGCACCAGGTTGGAAAGGCCTGCGGCAGATCACAGATAACTAGAGACCATTCCCCCACCCTGCAGACTGGCTGATGATCTGGATAACAAGAGACCATTCCCCCACCCTGCAGACTGGCTGATGATCTGGATAACAAGAGACCATTCCCCCACCCTGCAGACTGGCTGATGATCTGGATAACAAGAGACCATTCCCCCACCCTGACTGGCTGATGATCTGGATAACTAGAGACCATTCCCCCACCCTGCAGACTGGCTGATTATCTGGATAACTAGAGACCATTCCCCCACCCTGCAGACTGGCTGATGATCTGGATAACAAGAGACCATTCCCCCACCCTGCAGACTGCTGATGATCTGGATAACAAGAGACCATTCCCCCACCCTGCAGACTGGCTGATCTGGATAACTAGAGACCATTCCCCCACCCTGCAGACTGCTGATGATCTGGATACAAGAGACCATTCCCCCACCCTGCAGACTGGCTGATGATCTGGATAACTAGAGACCATTCCCCCACCCTGCAGACTGGCTGATGATCTGGATAACAAGAGACCATTCCCCCACCCTGCAGACTAGCTGATGATCTGGATAATTAGAGACCATCCCCCCACCCTGCAGACTACTGATGATCTGGATAACAAGAGACCATTCCCCCACCCTGCAGACTAGCTGATGATCTGGATAACTAGAGACAATTCCCCCACCCTGCAGACTGGCTGATGATCTGGATAACTTTTACTGCAGATTTGAAAAGCACCCACTATAGCTTCCTTGGTTCAGTACCCTCCTGCACCCTGCATTTTTACACCTCCACATCACTCACCTGCCCTCCTTTGGGGAGTGTTAATTACCCATCTGCCCCCGAACCTGCCCTCCTTTGGGGAGTGTTAATTACCCATCTGCCCTCCTTTGTGGAGTGCTAATTACCCCACCTGGCCTCTTTTGTTCAGTGTCTGAAACTGCATATATGGCCACGCCCACTTGATGCCCTATCATTCTAATTTACATCATAAAGGCTCCTGTCACTGATTGGATGAACCCAGTGGGCCAGAGAGAAGAGGCAGTATATAAATCACCTAGTGGAGTCAGATTTCTGAACTCACCTGTTCAAAGGTAGGCACTGGGACTCTCTCAACACATACACTAGATCTGTGTTCAACTACTATATTGCATTCCTTTATTTGCTCTTTAATCTTTATTATTGTAGCTGTAAGTTACAAATGTGATTCACATATTTGGCTGGATTTGTTTCACAGCACAGAACTAGAGTCTGAAATGTCAGGATTTACTGGACCTACACTGCTGCCTGTGCCAGTGAAGGAGATAAAAGAAGAAGAGTCTGATGATTTCCTTCAAGAGTATCTGTCTACAGTTCAGAAGGACAACCCTGGAGCGGATCATGTGTGCAAGACTGAAACAAACATGTCAGACATCATGGACATTAAAGAGGAGGAAGAGGCTGATGTAAGAGGGCATGGTCAGAAAGACTCTTCTCCTACTGGTAAGATACTCATTAGTGTTTTGGCTACTGGAACTACTGGAATTATTGAAGCAAAAAACAAACATGAATTACATTACTACTACTACTACTAATACTACTACTACTTATAATAATAATAATACTAATAATAATAACTATAATAATAATAATAATAGTAATTATAATAATAACATGTGTTTCAAATAGTTTTCTATAATAATATTTGATATAATTGAAATTGTTGTCATTTTCTTGCAAATCATCAAGAAATCAACACAGATGGGATGAGATGTGCTGGGGAGATGAAACATCATCGTAATAAACATGGAAAGAGGTTCCGTATGAGGAATCACCTGAAGGCACACCAGACCATCCACACAGGAGAACAGCCGTATCAGTGCAGTGTATGTGGGAAGAGTTTCAGTGACAGTTTGGGTCTCTCCATGCATCAGTTGACACATAATGGAGAAAAGCTCTCCCCATGTCCTCAATGTGGAAAGACTTTCAATAGGATGCATCATCTTGAGACTCACCAGAGGACCCACACTGGAGAAAAGCCATATCAGTGCACCGACTGTGGAATGTCTTTTAGTCTTACATCTAGCCTCAAGAAACACCAGAGGATCCATACTGGGGAAAAGCCATATCAGTGCACTGACTGTGGAAAGACTTTTCGACAAACATCTTCTCTCAAGACACACCAGAGGACCCATACTGGAGAAAGGCCATATCAGTGCACTACATGTGGGAAAAGTTTCAGGACTAAGAGAGAGGTGACCATCCATCAGCGCACACATACAGGAGATAAAACATATCAGTGCACTGACTGTGGAAAGGGTTTTAGTCAAATGAGCAATCTCAAGACACACCAGAGTATCCATACTGGAGAAAAGCCATATCAGTGCACTACATGTGGGAAAAGTTTCAGGACTAAGATAGAGGTCACCTTCCATCAGCACACACATACAGGAGAAAAGCCATATCAGTGCACTGACTGCGGAAAGAGTTTTAGTCAAATGACCAATCTCAAGGTACACCAGAGAATCCACACAGGAGAAAAGCCATATCAGTGCACTGACTGCGGAAAGGGTTTTAGTCAAAAGAGCCATCTCAAGGCACACCAGAGTATCCATACTGGGGAAAAGCCATATCAGTGCACTACATGTGGGAAAAGTTTCAAGACTAAGACAGAGGTCACCGTCCATCAGCGCACACATACAGGAGAAAAGCCATATCAGTGCACTGACTGTGGAAAGGCTTTTAGTCAAATTAGCAATCTCAAGAGACACCAGGTGATCCATACATCTTAGGCCCCATCAGAACATGCACACTAGAGTGACACATTAGAAATGCTGAATTGACTAAAGGGTTTACTGATGAATCACAGTTCAGGATTTAACAGACAGCACACGTCTGCAATTAAGAGAGGCTCACCATCTGATCTTGAATAAAAAATACATATTTTCTAGAATTCATCAGAAATGATTGGAAAATCATAATCTTTTTTGCTGTTGAACAATATACTGAATGAAAGCAACATCGGGAGATAAATGACACCAGACATCCTTGATAAAACTACAACTCTCATCTCAGATTAACTTTGAGCATGAAATATGCTTTGATAATAACTGAGTATAGAAATGTTATAATTAATGTTATCATTGTATGTTCAACACTGCATGGCCATCTTCAAGACAAGGTATCTCGCCATGTTTTTCTTAAAATAAATCTTTCTTTTATCTGAAATGGCTTCTTCAGTCAAAGATTGTTTTAAGCAATTATTCACAAGATATCACTCACATACAAACAAAAAATAGCAATTTGTTTTTTTCAGTATGGAAGGAATGTGAAATAACTATTTAAATAACAATAAAATAATACTAAAAGGAAATATACACTGCAGTGGATGTTATTCTCATCATTAATGTGTTTACTGTGTTAATGGACTGAAGATGGGAATAGGATTCGGTTTTTGGTTTCAGATTCGGCAGAATCGTAACCAGTGGATTCGGTATTCGGCCGAACCCCAATAATCTGGATTTGGTGCATCCCTACTTACAAGTAAAGATAGCACAATTACACTGAAAATAGCCTTGGTTTCAAAGGGTTTAACATGCATACAAACGAGCAATTTTGTGTAAACAACATAATTGTTCTATCATTAACGAAAAAGCTGTCCCTGGGTGCTTTGACATTCCTGCCATTTCATACTTCCACACTTCCAGACACCTTTCTCCAAAGCAGCCTAGAGAATGAGGAATATCATCCAAGCTGCAGTTCAGAGCAAACCTGATGTTGGAATTACTATTGCATCAGTCAATATTATTACAAGAGGACTTAATGCCAAACAAAGACATTCAGTTGCACTGTTGGTCAAATACAGCTCTGTGTTGAAAGAGAACTCCAGTGCACATTTCTTTCAGTAGATTTGTAATATAGCAATCAATACATGTAGTTTAGACGCACTGATGATTATTATAAGTACGACTAAACTACATTCTTGATTGCTATAATACAAACACACAATATTGTGTGTATGTAATATAGCAATCAAGAAATGTATTTTAGTCATATACATTTGTTGTATGTTTTTAAATATAGCAATTAAGAAATGTAGTTTAGTCGTCCTGATAAATACATTTGTTGTGTGTTTGTAATATAGCAATCAAGAAATGTATTTTAGTCATATACATCTGTTGAATGTTTTTAATATAGCAATCAAGAAATGTAGTTTAGTCGTCCTGATAAATACATTTGTTGTGTGTTGGTCTACAGCATCCTAGTGCTCTCCTGTATCCATGTGAGCTCAGAAAATGGACTCCAATTGATTGTGTTGATATGCTGCCCAAGCTTTTTAATACAATTTTCCAACTCATTGGAATACTGTGCAATATTGAAAAGTAATTGACCGTTCGCAAAAGCCGCGCCCCCTAGTTATTGTTACTACGCCCGTCAAACAAATGAGAACAGACGTTCTACAGAGCTCAAATGCGCCCAAAATGTATTAGAGTGAGCCTGAAGAAAAATCCAGGTTGCACTGGTGCACCTGACACTGCTTGGGTGAAAGCATACATTTATTTCGCAAGTTTCATTGTAGACTATGCCTGCAACTTTACCAAACAGTATACCACCTCTCCTGGGCAACTCTTTCTCTCTCTCCCCCTCTCTCTCTCATGCGCGCTCAATGGACACCCCCCTCGACATGCTGTTTTAATCATAAAACATTCACAATCGTGAAAGAAAATGACGCATAGAAGACGACTGGCTACAAATCCGGTTAGCATCACAGAATGCTGCACAATTTTGATTAAAACAATTGCATTCACCTTGACTGATCATAGTGTTTTTGAACCCCAAGACTGGAGACTGTTTTGGATTAATGCAGCAGGGTTCAGATGCAAAACCCTGTAAATCCGTCTGACCTTTTCTTTTAAATGGACATTTTGTATCAGGCTCATATAGGGTTTTGCATACGAATCAATATTTCAGACCAGAAGACAGCTAGTTTTGAAGCTTGAATTAACTTACAGCCAGGCCTATGTGAAGCATATGCACTCACCATTATCTCATTTAAGGCTTTTGCATCTGAACTCTCTATGGCACGACAGACAGGGCTGCAATATGCAGGGGATGTTCAATGTAAAATGTTAAAAATAAGCACAGACAGGGAATATTAGCCTACAGCAATCGAGTCGTAGGCTACGTGTAGGCTACCGAAACTGATCTTGCAGTGCAATCAGCATACTGTGGGCCAGTAAGTTCCTGCACTGCGGGTAAATAGCCCACGTTTTAAACTTGGGACCATAAATACACAGTAGCGTAGGCTACACAATGCCAGATAGCTAAAAGTTGGCGATCAACTAGCAACCACCACCCGAGAGCAAAACGCATCATCCCCTTATGTACATGGTTAGGTTAGTGCTTGGTAAATTGCAAGTAGGCTACTATGACTTTGCAGACAGCAAGTGATTTGTTGGTTAAATGTTGAGCACTGCTTTCACAATGCTAGATGAACCAAAACTATTACGTTCAGTTTTACAGATTTTATAGCCTCTAATGACCGTCAACCTCTTGCTAAAAATTATCTGTGTGGATAGCAACATCAACTCAGTGCAGTCAGGCGAACAGCTAGCTGCCTGCATGTCCTGGATAGTAGGTTGCTGATCAGTTAGTGTTCTAACTTTAATACTTTCATATTTAATGCTATAAAGAACCACACATGTTAACTGTTAAATCCAGTTTTACAGATTGTGTGTACTTAGCTACTATGCTTATTGATTAATATCATGCTAGGTTTATTGGTATACCTTCGAGCAGACGTAACCTCCAAGCAGTTTCGTACAGGTATTTTTCAACACTTTGTCATGGTAAAATGTCATTTTATGTAGGTAGCTAATTTAGATACACTAGGTGTGGGTGCTTGTGTTTCTTTACGAATCCGCCGTCTTAGTGTGTAAAGAGATTAATGTTAAGTGCCACATACATGGAAGAGGGTGATAAAGTGTCGCTAATTTGGAAAGTTAATTCTAAGTGCCACATACTAGGTGATGGGTGTCGTTCTGATATGGAAAGTTATGAATCTTTGAGACATTTAGTTGTGATTGAGGTCTCCCACACCGCTTAATCCATTGCAGACATCTTTCCACTTGGGTTTTGGGCTTTGGGAAGGCGGAAAAACGCCCCCTCCCTCTAAACTTTTGGGGTACCTGGTGTATGAGTTTCTCGTGCCATAGGCGCATCATTGCACCGTCTTGCAGAATTCGCAATGTTTGACGGGCGTCCTTCTACTTAGTTACCGTTGTTGAGCTACGATTGGACAATGGCCGTTCGAGGGCGTGGTTTTGCGATCGGTCAATTACAGCAGCTTTCTTTGTTCAGTACCTATACCCACAGTGTGTTCATTACCAATCTGTCCTATTTTGCGGAGTGTTAATTACCCATCTGCCCTCCTTTTTGGAGTGCTAATTACCCCACTTACCCTCCTTTGTTCAGTGTATGAAAGCACATATATGGCCACGCCCACTTGATGCTCTATCATTCTAATTTACATCATAAAGGCTCCTGTCACTGATTGGATGAACCCAGTGGGCCAGAGAGAAGAGGCAGCATATAAACACCACCTAGTGGAGTCAGATTTCTAAACTCACCTGTTCAAAGGTAGGCACTGGGACACTCTCAACACATACACTAGATCTGTGTTCAACTCCTACATTTTATTTCTTTATTTGCACTTGTCTGCTATTTAATCTTTATTATTGTATTTGTAAGTTACAAATGTGATTCAAATGTAATAATTGGCTGGATTTGTTTCACAACACAGAACTAGAGTCTGAAATGTCAGGATTTACTGGACCAACACTGCTGCCTGTGCCTGTGAAGGAGATAAAAGAAGAAGAGTTTGATGATTTCCTTCAAGAGTATCTGTCTACAGTTCAGAAGGAAAACCCTGGAGCGGATCTTGTGTGCAAGACTGAAACAAACATGTCAGACATCATGGACATTAAAGAGGAGGAAGAGGCTGATGTAAGAGGGCATGGTCAGAAAGACTCTTCTCCTACTGGTAAGATACTCATTAGTGTTTTGGCTACTGGAACTACTGGAATTATTGAAGCAAAATCAAACATAATAATAGTAATGTGTTAAAAAAAGTTTTATTGTCTTTCTTTAGCAAATCATCAAGAAATCAACACAGATAAGATGAGATGTGCTGGGGAGGTGGAAGGTCATCATAGTAAACATGGAAAGAGCTTTCATAAGAGGAATCACCTGAAGTCACACCAGACCATCCACACAGGAGAACAGCCGTATCAGTGCACTACATGTGGGAAGAGTTTCAAGACTAAGAGAGAGGTGACCATCCACCAGCGCACACATACTGGAGAAAAGCCATATCAGTGCACTGACTGTGGAAAGGGTTTTAGTCAAATGAGCAGTCTCAAGGCACACCAGAGTATCCATACAGGGAAAAAGCCATATCAGTGCACTGCATGTGGGAAAAGTTTCAGGACTAAGAGAGAGGTGACCATCCATCAGCGCACACATACAGGAGAAAAACCATATCAGTGCACTGACTGTGGGAAGGGTTTTAGTCAAATGAGCGGTCTCAAGAAACACCAGAGGATTCACACTGGAGAAAAGCCATATCAGTGCACTACATGTGGGAAGAGTTTCAGGACTAAGATAGAGGTCACCTTACATCAGCACACACATACAGGAGAAAAACCATATCAGTGCACTACATGTGGGAAGAGTTTCAATACTAAGAGAGAGGTCACCATCCATCAGCGCACACATACTGGAGAAAAGCCATATCAGTGCACTGACTGTGGAAAGGTTTTTAGTCAAACATCTAGCCTCAAGACACACCAGACCATCCACGCAGGAGATAAGCCATATCAGTGCACTGACTGTGGAAACACTTTTAGTCGTAGATCTCACCTCAAGACACACCAGAGGATCCATACTGGTGAAAAGCCATATCAGTGCACTACATGTGGGAAGAGATTCAGGGAGAGCGGTTCTCTTACTAAACATCAGCGCACACATACTGGTGAAAAGCCATATCAGTGCACTGACTGCGGAAAGGGTTTTAGTCAAATGAGCAGTCTCAAGGCACACGAGAGTATCCATACAGGAGAAAAGCCATATCAGTGCACTACATGTGGGAAAAGTTTCAGGACTAAGATAGAGGTCACTGTCCATCAGCACACACATACAGGAGAAAAGCCATATCAGTGCACTGACTGCGGAAAGAGTTTTAGTCAAATGAGCAGTCTCAAGGCACACGAGAGTATCCATACAGGAGAAAAGCCATATCAGTGCACTACATGTGGGAAGAGTTTCAGGACTAAGATAGAGGTCACCTTACATCAGCACACACATACAGAAGAAAAGCCATATCAGTGCACTGACTGTGGGAAGAGATTCAGGGAGAGCGGTTCTCTTACTAAACATAAGCGCACACATACAGGAGAAAAGCCATATCAGTGCACTACATGTGGGAAAAGTTTCAGGACTAACATAGAGGTCACCATCCATCAGCGCACACATACTGGAGAAAAGCCATATCAGTGCACTGACTGTGGGAAGAGTTTTAGTCAAATGAGCAGTCTCAAGGCACACCAGAGTATCCATACAGGACAAAAGCCATATCGGTGCATTACATGTGGGAAAAGTTTCAGGACTAAGAGAGAGGTGACCATCCATCAGCGCACACATACAGGAGAAAAACCATATCAGTGCACTGACTGCGGAAAGAGTTTTAGTCAAATGAGCAGTCTCAAGGCACACCAGAGTATCCATACAGGAGAAAAGCCATATCAGTGCACTACATGTGGGAAAAGTTTCAGGACTAAGATAGAGGTCACTGTCCATCAGCACACACATACAGGAGAAAAGCCATATCAGTGCACTGACTGTGGAAAGGGTTTTAGTCAAATGAGCAGTCTCAAGAGACACGAGAGTATCCATACAGGAAAAAAGCCATATCAGTGCACTGACTGTGGAAAGGCTTTTACTTTAATGAGCAGTCTCAAGAGACACCAGAGTATCCATATTGGATAAAAGCCATATCAGTGCACTACATGTGGGAAACGTTTCAGGACTAAGACAGAGGTCACTGTCCATCAGCGCACACATACAAGAGAAAAGCCATATCAGTGCACTGACTGTGGAAAGGGTTTTACTTTAATGAGCTATCTCAAGAAACACCAGATGATCCATAGATTTTAGGATCCATCAGAATGACACATTAAATGATGAATTGACTAAAGGGTTTACAGATTCAGGGTTTACTGATGAGTCACAGTTCAGGGTTTACTGCATGAATCAGATCTCAGGATTTACCAGAGGGCACACGTATGCAATTAAGAGAAACTCACCATTTGATCTTAAAATGAAAATTATACTTTTTTCTAGAATTCATCAGAAATGATTGGAAAATCATAATGTTTTTGCTGTTGAACAATAAACTGAATGAACGCAAAATCAGAAGATAAATGACAGCAGACATCCTGGAATAAACTACAACGCTCATGTCAGATTAACTTTCATCATGAAAGTTGCTTTGATAATAACTGAGTTTACCATTGTATATTAATGTCTTTAATATGTTCAACACTGCATGCATGTCCATGACATTTTTTTTTTTTTTTTTAAATAAACTTTGTTTTATCTGAAATGGCATTTTGCATAGAAACATTTTTTAAAAGCGATTACTCACAAGATATCACACACATACAAACACAAAATAGCAATTTTGGTGTTTTCAGTGTGGAAGAAATGAATATATTTCTACATCACAAACTGCAAAAGAACTATAATAGAGTGGTTTTATCATTCACTTTAAAATAAATGTACCTTACAAAGGGTTTATGAATGCTTTGTAAGGAGCTCATTAATGAAAAGTACACTTTTGTAATCAGTGGTAGTCGGTCTGCATCCTTTGAGGTAACTTGATCCATTACCCATGACGACCATCAAATGTGTAAACTATGATCAGGAACTTCCTTCCCCTAATTTCACAGTTAGATTTTAATTAGGGCCGGGACTTTAGCGCGTTAATTATGATTAATTAAGGCGAGACACGGCAGGTGAAAATACTGTTTTTGTGACCTCCGGTCAATTTCGAGATTTTGAGCTAGTTTGCTACTTTAGCATGTATTCTACCACCCTACTACAACAACAAAGTCCGATTTGCACATTTAAGTGTTTATTTCACGAACTTTTGTCTACTCGCGCCTGTATATTTCTCCTAATTTTACCAAAAGTTCCCATTCTAAAGTGTCATGTACTACCGTTACCGTGATCCAAATCATATCGTGTTTGATACCGTTTGAAAGCCCTGCTTCTCCTACAAGACGCAATGCGATCCAAATATGGGCATTTCCTTTGTATTAGCAACCAATCGCGAAAGTTCAAAGACGAGTCTAAGCTGAGAACGCATTTCATTGGCTGTGTTTCAAGGCTGTTTTCTCAAATCGAGTTTTCCCCCACACGCCATGCAAAGGATCTCCACTTCTGCAGCACCTACATACACCAAACTTTCCAGTCTTATTCCTAACTATATTAGGAAGATATTTACAGAGGGATTTGTTGATATAGCATTCTTGGCATGATTTACATGACTTTTTATGCCTAAAAATAGGGCGAAAATCCACTTTTTAAGCCAATTGGCAGTATTTTCTGATTTACTGGAAAACAAAAGAAGATATTCATAATCCCCTCTGTAAATGTTTTTTTATTTGATATATTAACACAACAAAAAAATAATTTTCAACCTGGCTTTTTCCAATGGTCAGATCCTTCGCATCAAAATATATGCAAATTAGCGCATATTTAATGAGATATAGCCTAATAAGCATATTTAAACATTAAATTAAAGAAAACTTGCAATACATTTTATTCTCCTATTTATGTGAGTATTCAACTGGTAAAGTTTCATGAAGATATCTTTAAGTTTAAAATTTTCCCCTATTCACCTGGGGTGTCTCGCCTTAATTACACAAACATTAATGCGTTAAAAAAATTGACGCATTTTAATCGTATGCCTATTTATTTTTGCACCGCGGAACGTTTCTCACTGGATGAGTTTCAGACGGACCGATTATACTGGAGCACCAAGTAGTTCGGTTCAGACCATAGACTGTAAGGTTCAGACAAAACAAACCACAGTGGCACAGTGAACATGAACAAAGAAGCTGATGTGACCGCGTTGGTTGGCCCCGTGGATGGGAAATGTTGTTACAAAAAACGAACGGATGGAAGCGCAGATAAGAGCATGGTTGTGTGCAACCTATGCAACAAGGACGTATCACCACAGGTATCACCTCAGTGCAAAACATAAAGCAGCTAGCTGCTAGCGTGGACAAAGTATTGTGATACTCCAGTCCAGACACTTGAGGGAAACCTCTGAGCTTTATTTATTATTAAATAGCAACCGAGTTGCTGTTACAGCCACAACTCACGCTAATAACAGTAATCCACCGCACCTAATTCCATGTCCAACTTTCATAGACCTAAAAGAAACTTCACACTCAGAACCGCATACAAGCACACACGCACACACGTAAACTCCGCCCCCCAGTTCCCCTTAAAGGGACACAACAATTTCATGAACTCAACTCAAGGTAACAGGTGACACAATTAACAGGATATCACAGTATTATAGTTTACAGAAGGTCTATCTATCTATAGGCTACATGAATTTCTGAAAATGTACTATTTGTAAATATGGTATTGCTACACTTTATGGCAAAAATTGCACTGGTCTGTTGGACTTCTTAATAAACAATATTTTTGTTGCTTAAGCTTAGGCCTATGTATTCAGTCATTATCCAATAGTAGGCTATACTAAAAATCCATGTGAAAAAAAAATACTTCTCACTGTTCTCAGGTCATATATTTATATCCAATTAAAATGCGATTAATTTCGATTAATTAATTACAAAGCCTCTAATTAATTAGATTAATTTTTTTAATCGAGTCCCAGCCCTAATTTTAATCTAACCAAATGTTCTCCTATTTTTTTGTTTTTGGGAGTGGGGGGGGGGGGGGGGGGGGGCATTAAAGCAGCTTGCTTAGGGCACTGACATGGCCAGCATTACTGTAGATGTAGGAGGCAGAAAGTGTAATTCTAATTTTTTTGAAACATAAAAAGCACAAGTGTGTGCACAGCAGAGAGAGTGAGTAACCTTGTCATTGGTATTCTAGCTGTCTGGGATCAATAGAAAGCACTTTGCAGGCCTACACAGTAATAGGTGTTAGCTACCATTGTGTTCTGGCCCCTGTGCTGAATTGCCTATTCCCTACCCACTGCAAACTGTGAGGGTTTTGGAATGTTAACTACACTGACAAAGGATTATGGGAAATAATTCCATATGTAGGAGCACCATTCACACATCTGATGGTCCTCAGGTGGGCATGACCAGAACTCTACCTGCAGGAATCAAACAAAGGAGCGTAGGTGGGGGTGGAGATGGTCTTCAGGTGGGCTTGACCAGAGCTTCACACAGGAGGGCAGGTGGAGGTGGAGATGGTCTTCAGGTGGACATGACCAGAGCTTCACACAGGAGGGCAGGTGGAGGTGGAGATGGTGTTCAGGTGGGCATGACCAGAGCTTCACACAGGAGGGCAGGTGGAGGTGGAGATGGTCTTCAGGTGGGCATGACCAGAGCTTCACACAGGAGGGCAGGTGGAGGTGGAGATGGTCTTCAGGTGGGCTTGACCAGAGCTTCACACAGGAGGGCAGGTGGGGGTGGGGTTGGGGTGGACACAAATAAACACAGTTTATCCACCTACAATCTCAGAAGTAGAATTTATTAGAGATGCACCGATTGCAATTTTTTGGCCGATTCCGATTTTTCATAGAATTAGACCGGCCGATTCCGATTTCATTTCTTCTAACCACTTGTCAGCACACACAAATAGTTATTTTCTATCTTTTCTTAATACAACATGTTAATATAGAAATGGAATCAACTTATCAATGGCTGGTAAACAGATTCTTCTTCAAGTCCTCTTCAGCTGCAGTATTTCCAGTGTGGGACATTAATATCACACACTAGGCTACTAGGCCTAATTGAAATGCACTGTGGGAACACTGTTTTTCTTCTCACATCCAATATCCAACTGTAGATATCTTCAGAATATGCTACTGATAAGTGTAACTGGATAATTTGGTATACATAGGTGCTACATAGGCTTGAGATGTTGGAAAATTGCAAAAAAAAAAAACTAATTTTGAGAAAACAGCCTTGAAACACAGCCATATGCAATTCTCAGTCTACACTCTTCTTGGAACTTTCCCGATTGCTTGCGGATACAAAGGAAGTGTCTATATTTGGATGCCATAATGTCATGCAGGAGAAACACAGCTTTCCAACGACACCACACATGATATGTTTTCTATCACGGTCGCGGTAGACAAAAGGTAATGAAATTAAGCCTCTAAATGTGAAAATCGGACTTTGTTGTTGTAGTAGGGCGAAAGAATACATTCTAAGGTGGCAAACCGGAGCAAAATGTTTATTCCTGCTGTGTCTCGTCTTAAGTGCAGTATAACTACTCCTAGACTATGTCGCTGCTTGTTGACAGCGTGTGTGGTTCAGTTGTGGGCACGCAATTAGTGGCTAAGACGGGCGGAGATGATCGCTGTAACCTGAAGTGACAGCTTAGTAAATTCCACGCAATATGGCAAAGCACAGCGTTCGCTGCATAGAAAAACTCAGTATAAGAGCTTAATCCAGCCCTGACTGTTGGCCTTTGCTAGCTTCATCAAACTTTGCTAACTCAGCTAAGTGATGTTGTTACAAGTCCGTAAGAGTGCATTTGACCGGCATAAAATCTGCATTTCTCAGACTGACCGGCCGGTCGCCGGTCATGGCCGATCACGTGAAAATCGGCCGATTCCGGTCACCAGCTGATCGATCGGTGCATCTCTAGAATTTATCCACCTCTACAATCTCAGAAGTAGAGTTTATCCACATCATATTAGAGTTTATTCACCTCTGAAATAGCGGAGACAGAGTTTATCCACCTCGACAATCTCAGAAATAGAGTTAATTCACCTCAAATTAGAGTTAATCCACCTTTTATTAGATTATCCACCTTTTATTTTAGTTTATCCACCTCTAAAATTTCAGAAACAGAGTTCTACCAATATTAATTTCTCCCCCTTTCAAAAAGTTTATTTAACAACTGCAAATTTTAACATTACACAATCACACTGTATTATCTACATTCACAATATGTACACTCATCAACACAGGAACCACTTAATACTTGGTCTTCTTATAAACATTGAAGTATAACCTCCACTTTACCTCAGAAATCCAAAACCGCATGGCACTGTCCACTTTACAGAGGTCACAGAATTCATAGTTTACCCACCTTTTATTGTACCACTACAGCACTGCATGTAAATAATTCTCAATGAAGTAATGATACGAGAGTTCATAAACATTCAACACATTTTGATTTTCTGGGATGTATGATTTCATGATGGGGTAATCTTCTTCTGATCTGGTCTTCACCACGGTTAAACGCTTGGAAAGAAACACTGCAGAAAATATGACACTCTACACTAATCACAACAGGAAATATCACCAACATTTAGAATCCTAAAATCAACACCCAGAAAACACAGTCCAGATATCAGAGTATCAGGTAAGGCCATGAGACCAAGACCTCATGTAATACTTTGACTTGGTTACAGAGCAGGATTGCAATACTGTGGGATACTGTGCAATATTGAAAAGTAATTACAGCAGCTTTCTTTGTTCAGTACCATACCCCCACTCTGTGTTAATTACCAAACTGTCCTCTTTTGGGGAGTGTTAATAACCCATCTGCCCTCCTTTGTGGAGTGCTAATTACCCCACTTACCCTCCTTTGTTCAGTGTCTGAAAGTGCTTATATGGCCACGCCCACTTGATGCCCTATCATTCTAATTTACATCATAAAGGCTCCTGTCACTGATTGGATGAACCCGGTGGGCCAGAGAGAAGAGGCAGCATATGAACACCACCTAGTGGAGTCAGATTTCTGAACTCACCTGCTCAAAGGTAGGCACTGGGACACTCTCAACACATACACTAGATCTGTGTTCAACTACTAAATTGTATTTCTTTATTTGCAGTTGTCTGCTATTTAATCTTTATTATTGTAGTTGTAAGTTACAAATGTGATTCAAATGTAATAAGTGGCTGGATTTGTTTCACAGCACAGAACTAGAGTCTGAAATGTCAGGATTTACTGGACCTACACTGCTGCCTGTGCCAGTGAAGGAGATAAAAGAAGAAGAGTCTGATGATTTCCTTCAAGAGTATCTGTCTACAGTTCAGAAGGACAACCCTGGACCGGATCATGTGTGCAAGACTGAAACAAACATGTCAGACATCATGGACATTAAAGAGGAGGAAGAGGCTGATGTAAGAGAGCATGGTCAGAAAGACTCTTCTCCTACTGGTAAGATACTCATTAGTGTTTTGGCTACTGGAACTATTGGAATTATTGAAGCAAAACAAGAATGACATTACTACTACTATTACTACTTATAATACTACTACTACTACGTTTTCTCTAATAATATGTGATGTAATTTAAATTGTTTTCCTTTTCTTGCAAATCATCAAGAACTCAACACAGATAAGATGAGATGTGCTGGGGAGATGGAACATCATCGTAATAAACATGGAAAGAGCTTTCATAAGACCAATCACCTGAAGGCACACCAGACCATCCACACAGAAGAAAAGCCGTATCTGTGCAGTGTATGTGGGAAGAGTTTCAGTGAGAGTTTGGGTCTCTCCATGCATCAGTTGACACATAATGGAGAAAAGCTCTCCCCATGTCCTCAATGTGGAAAGACTTTCACTAGGATGGATCATCTTGAGACTCACCAGAGGACCCATACTGGGGAAAAGCCATATCAGTGCACTGACTGTGGAAAGACTTTTAGTCAAACAAGTAGCCTCAAGACACACCAGAGGATCCATACTGGGGAAAAGCCATATCAGTGTACTACATGTGGGAAGAGATTCAGTGAGAGCGGTAATCTCATTAAACATCAGCTTACACATACAGGAGAAAAGCCATATCAGTGCACTTACTGCGGAAAGGGTTTTCGACACACATGTAGCCTCAAGACACACCAGATGATCCATACTGGGGAAAAGCCAAATCACTGTACTACATGTGGGAAGAGATTCAGGGTGAGCATGAATCTCATTAAACATCAGCACACACATACAGGAGAAAAGCCATATCAGTGCACTGACTGCGGAAAGAGTTTTAGTCAAATGAGCAGTCTCAAGGCACACCAGAGTATCCATACTGGGGAAAAGCCATATCAGTGCACTACATGTAGGAAAAGTTTCAGGACTAAGAAAGAGGTCACTCTCCATCAGCACACACATACAGGAGAAAAGCCATATCAGTGCACTGTCTGTGGAAAGGGTTTTAGTCAAATGAGCAATCTCAAGGCACACCAGAGTATCCATACAGGAAAAAAGCCATATCAGTGCACTGACTGTGGAAAGGCTTTTAGTCAAATTGGCAATCTCAAGAAACACCAGATGATCCATACTGGGGAAAAACCATATCCGTGCCCTACATGTGGGAAAAGTTTCAGGACTAAGAGAGAGGTGACCATCCATCAGCGCACACATACAGGAGAAAAAACATATCAGTGCACTGACTGTGGGAAGGGTTTTAGTCAAATTGGCAATCTCAAGAGACACCAGAGTATCCATACTGGAGAAAAGCCATATCAGTGCACTACATGTGGGAAAAGTTTCAGGACTAAGATAGAGGTCACCATCCATCAGCGCACACATACAGGAGAAAAGCCATATCAGTGTACTGACTGTGGAAAGGCTTTTAGTATAATGAGCAATCTCAAGGCACACCAGAGTATCCACACAGGAGAAAAGCCATATCAGTGCACTGACTGCGGAAAGGGTTTTATGACTAAGAAAGGGGTCACAATCCACCAGCGCACACACACAGGAGAAAAGCCATATCAGTGCACTGACTGCGGAAAGGATTTTAGTCATATGAGCAGTCTCAAGAGACACCAGAGTATCCACACAGGAGAAAATAAATATCAGTGCACTGACTAAGGAAAGGGTTTTAGTCAAATGAGCAGTCTCAAGAAACACCAGATTGTCCACACAGGAGAAAAGCAATATCAGTGCACTGACTGTGGAAAGGCTTTTAGTCAAATGAGCAATCTGAAGAGACATCAGACCATACATTTTAGGGCCCATCAGAAAGTACACACTAGAGTGACACTTTAGAAATGCTGAATTGATTAGAGGGTTTACTGATGAATCACAGTTCAGGGTTTACCAGAGTGCACACGTATGCAATTAAGTGATGCTCACCATCTGATCGTAAAAATATATATACAGTATATTTTCTAGAATTTGTCAGAAATTATTGGAAAATCATCATCTTTTTGCTGTTTAACAATGAACTGAGTGAAGGCCAAATCAGAAGATAAATGACACCACAGATCCTGGATAAAACTAACTTCCATCATGAAAGTTGCTTAGTTTAGAAATGTTATTCTATCATTGTATATTAATGTATTGAATATGTACAACACTGCATGGCCATCTCAATGACAAGGTATCTCACAATGTTTTTTTGTTTTGTTTTTTTAATACATTTTTGTTTGATCTGAAATGTCTCCTTTAGTCCAACTTGTTTTTCTTTTAAAGGGATCACTCACATACAAACACCAAACAGCATTTTGTTATTTTTTGTAAGCAAAGAATTTGAATGAACTATTTAATTTATTTCCCCATCACAAACTGTTACTGAAGATGTAGGAAACTTTATAATTTGTAATTCTGATTTTTGATAAATGTATTTTATTAACATCAGGGCACACTATTTTGAGTGACAATGTGAGATTCAGACCTTTGCTGGGAGGACATGTTAGTAGCTTGCCCTCTTTGAATTTGAATTGAATACCCCTGGTCTACAGCATCTCATTGAGCTAGTCAGACGAGATGTTCATTTTAAATTATATGAAAGAAATTCCTCTACTATCACATAGTTTGACAAAAGACTTCTGGTTGTTTCTGTTGAACATTTTCAAACTTTATTGCTGTAAGAGGACTGAAATCCTAGGATTGTCTTTTACTGTTGCTACAAAGTGCCATTGGTAAACTCTCTTTCAAAACATTTAGAATAGTTGATTAAAGGTTTCTAATGGTGTCACTTATATGTTTCTAGGACAAAAACTAGCAGATATTGAGATGTGTGTTTGGAAGGGGGGATTTAGACTCCAGAGGGTTAATAAAAGATCTCTGGTTGTTTCTGTTGGACATTTTCAAACTTCATTGTGGAATTTTCACTCGGATGCCCTAAACATTTTGGACTGTATCACACATTTTAATAAAATACCTCTGGTTGTCTCTGTTGAACATTTTCAAACTTTATTGCTATGAATTTTCATTCGGATGCCCTGAACTTTGGACTGCCCTTGGTGACGGACACAGCAATGCCATTTAGTGTTGTTCATCAATATGTGTAGATGTTGCTAAAGGCACCATCAGAAGATACAGCACAGAGGGTTAATAGCCTCCCAGCCAATGGCCATGAGCCAGGTTGGAAAGGCCTGCGGCAGATCACGGATAACTAGAGACCATTCCCCCACCCTGCAGACTGGCTGATGATCTGGATAACTAGAGACCATTCCCCCACCCTGCAGACTGCTGATGATCTGGATAACAAGAGACCATTCCCCCACCCTGCAGACTACTGATGATCTGGATAACAAGAGACCATTCCCCCACCCTGCAGACTACTGATGATCTGGATAACTAGAGACCATTCCCCCACCCTGCAGACTGGCTGATGATCTGGATAACAAGAGACCATTCCCCCACCCTGCAGACTGGCTGATGATCTGGATAACAAGAGACCATTCCCCCATTGTGTCTGTGTGTATGTTGGTGTGTATGTGAAGGTGTGCCATATGTGGAAAGGCAGCCAAGGTGTGAGTAGGGAGAATGTATGGAGGGTGTATGGTGTGAGGGTGTTTTATGTATGGGTGAATGTGTGTGAGTATGAATAATGGTGAGTGCGTGTTCTACAGTAGGTATGTATTGGTGAATGTGTGTGAGTATGAATGATTGTGGGGAATAACTGTGAGTAACATAATGTGAATACCTAGCTAGTAGGACTGTATATTGATATGTCTAACAAGATAATATGTCTGTACTGGTATAAGCAATTTCTGTTACACGTATAAAATCAAATAAATATAATTATATAAAAAAAAAACAAGAGACCATTCCCCCACCCTGCAGACTAGCTGATGATCTGGATAACAAGAGACCATTCCCCCACCCTGCAGACTGGCTGATGATCTGGATAACAAGAGACCATTCCCCCACCCTGCAGACTACTGATGATCTGGATAACAAGAGACCATTCCCCCACCCTGCAGATTGGCTGATGATCTGGATAACTTTTACTGCAGATTTGAAAAGCACCCACTATAGCTTCCTTGGTTCAGTACCCTCCTGCACCCTGCATTTTTACACCTCCACATCACTCACCTGCCCTCCTTTGGGGAGTGCTAATTACCCATCTGCCCCCCACATGCCCTCCTTTGGGGAGTGCTAATTACCCATCTGCCCCCCACTTGCTTTCCTTTGGGGAGTGTTAATTACCCATCTGCCCCCCCCACATGCCCTCCTTTGTGGAGTGCTAATTACCCCACCTGGCCTCTTTTGTTCAGTGTCTGAAAGTGCATATATGGCCACGCCCACTTGATGCCCTATCATTCTAATTTACATCATAAAGGCTCCTGTCACTGATTGGATGAACCCAGTGGGCCAGAGAGAAGAGGCAGCATATAAACACCACCTAGTGGAGTCAGATTTCTGAACTCACCTGTTCAAAGGTAGGCACTGGGACACTCTCAACACATACACTAGATCTGTGTTCAACTACTATATTGTATACCTTTATTTGCACTTGTCTGCTATTTAATCTATATTATTGTAGTTGTAAATTACAAATGTGATTCAAATGTAACACTTGACTTGAATTTGTTTCACAGCACAGTACTCGAGTCTGAAATGTCAGGATTTACTGGACCAACACTGCTGCCTGTGCCAGAGAAGGAGATAAAAGAAGAAGAGTTTGATGATTTCATTCAAGAGTATCTGTCTACAGTTCAGAAGGACAACCCTGGACCAGATCATGTGTGCAAGACTGAAACAAACATGTCAGACATCATGGACATTAAAGAGGAGGAAGAGGCTAATGTAAGAGAGCATGGTCAGAAAGACTCTTCTCCTACTGGTAAGATACGTATTAGTGTTTTGGCTACTGGAACTACTGGAACTATTGAAGCAAAAATCAAACATAATAATAATAATGTGTTTAAAAAAGTTTTCTTGTCTTTCTTTAGCAAATCATCAAGAAATCAACACAGATAAGATGAGATGTGCTGGGGAGATGGAACATCATCGTAATAAACATGAAAAGAGCTTTCATAAGAGGAATCACCTGAAGTCACACCAGACCATCCACACAGGAGAAAAGCCGTATCAGTGCAGTGTATGTGGGAAGAGTTTCAGTGACAGTTTGGGTCTCTCCATGCATCAGTTGGCACATAATGGAGAAAAGCTCTACCCATGTCCTCAGTGTGGAAAGACTTTCAATAGGATGGATCATCTTAAGACTCACCAGAGGACCCATACTGGAGAAAAGCCATATCAGTGCACCGACTGTGGAATATCTTTTAGTCAGACACGTAGCCTCAGGGCACACCAGAGGATCCATACTGGGGAAAAGCCATATCCGTGCACTACATGTGGGAAGAGATTCAGGGAGAACAGTACTCTTATTGGGCATCAGCGTATACATACAGGAGAAAAGCCATATCAGTGCACTGATTGTGGAAAGAGTTTCAAGACTAGGAAAGGTGTCACCAACCATCAGCTCACACATACAGGGAAAAAGCCATATCAGTGCACTACATGTGGGAAGAGTTTCAGGACAAAGGAGAAGGAAACCATCCATCAGCGCACACATACAGGAGAAAAGCCATATCTGTGCACTGACTGTGGGAAGACTTTTAGTCAACAATCTAACCTCAAGACACACCAGCGGATCCATACTGGGGAAAAAACATATCATTGCAGTATATGTGGGAAGAGATTCAGAGAGAACAGTGGACTGTTTGGGCATCAGCGCACACATACATGCGAGAAACCATACCAGTGCACTGACTGCAGAAAGACATTCAAGAATCAATCAGATTTCACCAGACATCAGCTCACACATACACGAGAAAAGCCACATCAGTGTACTAACTGTGGGAAGGCTTTTAGTAACAAATCTAACCTCGAGAGACACCAGAGGATCCATACTGGGGAAAAGCCATATCACTGCAGTACATGTGGGAAGACCTTCAGGCAGAACAGTGTTCTTATTGAGCACCAAAAGATTCATACTGGGGAAAAACCATACCAGTGTACTACATGTGGGAAGAGCTTCAGGGCGAGCAGTAATCTTATTAAACATCAGCGCACACATACAGGATAGAAACCAAACAAGTGCACTGACTGCAAAAATACTTTCAAGACTAAGACAGATTTCACCAAACTTCAGCTCACACATCAGATTTCACCAGACATTAGTCATAGCATACATCGTAATACCCATCAGAAAGTTCACACTCGGGTGAAATATAAGAAATGCTGAATTGACTAAAGGGTTTACTGATGAGTCACAGTTCAGGGTTTACTGATGAGTCACAGTTCAGGGTTTACTGATGAGTCTAAAACGGATAGTTCCAGTCCTTAATTATGATTGGCTGAATCGCGTTCGATACCGATGTATATAGAATGATAAACACACACCTTGACCGTATTTCATTCTATAGTAATGCGCTAGCACAAAACTAGCAGTGGCTGTGTCTCGTTGTTGCATGGCAACCATTTATATGGAGGGAATATATTTCTTGGTGGAAGAATGATTATCTATGAATACATTGCTACTTTTTCGTTGCAGTGCCTTTGTTTAATGAAATCTTGCTAGATCGACGTGGTAACCGTTTTAGAAAAGCAATAAGCCACTCGAGTCCGTGCTTAATATTGTATAATCGAACAGCTATGGGTCGTGCTTAACAACGCCCCTTTGCTGTTCGATTATACAGTATAACACATGGGTCTTCAACCGGGGGTCCGCGACCCCTAGGGGGTCCGCGGAGGTACTGCAGGGGGTCCGCGAAAATATTTCGTCTGAAGCATTTTTTTCTCTTCCAAAAAATAACATTTGTCAAAGTTAACATAATATTCAATGAAAATCGCTTCATATTCGTTTTTAAATAACACATTGTAGGCTACCCATGAATCATGCATGTGATAATGTGATCCCTGTAACATTGTGTTACCCAATGGAACACTTTCCCCCCCGTGCCTATTAGTTAAATAGCTTCGTTTTCAGCGGCATGACCATTAACAAACTCGTTCTTTTCATTCTGGGATATAAATTACGTTTCGACTGTTTGATTCGTTTGCTTAATGTCGGGACTGATGGACCCTGAACTTTGCGGGGTAGCCTATTTGTTCTGTGTGATGTTTTGCTTTGTTTTTTTGGTTTTTTTAAATGAGAGTCTGAGGTCTTTGCACGGCAAGGCGTTCTGCGTGAATTCATTAATCCAACGTTCTCCGCGATGTCATACCACCAAAATGGAACGATAACGATAATCTTGTGTGTTTGTGTTTCCTTGTGTAAGACAAGTTATATTTACACAAGATGCAGAGGCTCTCTGTCTGTATCAGGTTGAGCAAATTACGCTTTGCCTGAATTTAGCTGAATTTATACCACCAGAGAGGGTTAAAGCGGAGCTTCTCACACTTGAATATTAATTCGCCAATGTGAATGTAACGGTAAACACAGCAACGTTGTATCTAAGACAGCGGCAATATAAACGAAAATGATAGTAGCAGTGGTATAAACGGGATAATCAACTCCGCGCCGTGCGTTTATAGGAAAATAATGCACTGCAATAATGCCTGCGGTGTCGGGACCTTATTAACACTTAAAACGTGCATTATTTTCCTAAACGCACGGTGCGTCGTTGATTATCCCTTACATATCCACCTTAGTTGACCCTTGCGACATTCATTCTATTATAGGGCGAGTTTATGCAACACTATGTAAAGAATTATCAGAAACGAGTTGTATAAAGCAGTTACCCCCCTGTTAATAATAACTTATGTTTAGAATGTGTGCGTTCGTGTGTGTGTGCGTGCGCGTAGGCCTACGTGCATGCATGTAGGCACTAATGACTGACGGTTCAAATGATAAGCATGATTTGAGGTGTGCCAGGTGTGGGGGTCCGTGCTCAGTCTCTCTCACAGCCAAGGGGTCCTTGGGCTGAAAAAGGTTGAAGACCCCTGGTATAACACATGGCCTCTCAGGGCTTATTGCTTAAGTCACAGTTCAGGGTTTACTAGAGGACACATGCACACAGTTAAGAGCCTGATCTTAAAAAAAATACGTATTTTCTAGAATTCATCACAAATGATTGGAAAATCATAATCTTTTTGCTGTTGAACAATAAACTGAATGAAAGCAAAATCAGGAGATAAATGACACCAGACATTCTGGATAAAACTACAACTCCCATATCAGATTAACTTTCATCATGAAATATGCTTTGATAATAACTGAGATTATAAGTTATTGTATCATTTTTAATTAATGTTTCGAATATGTACACAATATGAACACAGCATGACCATCTCAATGACAAAGTATCTCACCATGTTTTTTTTTTTTTTTTTTTTAAATAAATCTTTGTTTTATCTGAAATGTACGGAGCCCTTGAAGGCTCAAAGCAATATTTTTTGGGAAGGAAGAAAACGTGCGCTCAACTTTGCGAAATGGAGCTCTCGTTTTACTAAATTGTGCACTTGTTTAAGTAGAGCGTGCTCTCGTTTCATTACATTGTGCGCCTGTTTTCCTTAAACGTGCACTCACAGTACTATAACTGCATCGTGGTCTCGCTAATCTAAAATGTCCACTCCTTTCAGTTTTTCTTAAAATGGGCGCACGATTAGATAAAAACGTGAGCATGATTTGTATAAAACGTGC
This sequence comes from Sardina pilchardus, assembly GCF_963854185.1. NCBI lineage: Eukaryota > Metazoa > Chordata > Actinopteri > Clupeiformes > Clupeidae > Sardina > Sardina pilchardus. The sequence goes on from NC_084994.1 coordinate 5,258,885, forward strand.
CCGAGCGTGATAGTTCCCGAGCGTGATAGTTTATCCACCTCATATTAGAGTTTATCCACCTCTGAAATATCAGAGATACGCTGTGTCCGAAACGGAAGGCAGCTGCCTACTGCCTCACATCCTTCACTGCCTAGCGAGTGAGTTGCCGTAGAAGGCAACAAGGTAGCAGCTAAAAACTCTGTTTCGGACAGCCTAGCAAGATATCAACATAGAACACCGTTGCTATGTTACCGACAGCTGTGCCAGAGAGGCTGTGCTTTAGGTGCGTTAGCGTAAATCGCTATTAGCATGCTAGTCATAGCAAATTAATTGCCACTGATGTGTAATGACCGGGCAATTTCTGGAAATGCTTTAAAAACCTTACCAGCCAACGCGGTTAACTTGTTAAGACCCCGGGGATGGTGTTGAGGAGGAGAGGAGTCGAAATTTGAAGTATAAACATGCTTTAGACGTGTAAACAGACCTATCGTGATTTTTGCAAGCTAAATACAAGGAGGTGAATGGAAGCATTTTACCGTTCACTGACATCATAGTTAAATAGAATTTTTGGACGTTGAAGGCAGCATGAAGGATACATCTATGCTGCCTTCAAAACTGGGCAAAACGAAGGTATCTTAGAAGGCAGCGTTTTTGTTTCTGACGTGACACAATGCCTTGCTCCCCTGTAAGATATCTTAGAAGGCAGCATTTTTGCCCGTTTCGGACACGGCCATAGAGTTTCTTCCCCTTTTTAAATGTTTATTCAACAACTGCAACTTTAAACATTACACAATCACACTGTATTCTCTACTTTAACAATATGTACACTCATAAACATTCTAGGAACCACTTAATAATTATAATTAATGATTAATACTTGGTATTGTTAAATATGGTATTAAATTGTTAAATTGGTATAAATATTGAAGTTTCACCTCCACTTTACCTCAAAAGTCCAATACCGCATGGCTCTGTCCACTTTGCCGAGGTCACAGAATTCATAGTTTACCCACCTTTTATTGTACCACTACACCACTGCATGTAAATGATTCTCAATGAAGCAATGATACAACAGTTCATAAACATTCAACACATTTGGATTTTCTGGGATGTATGATTTCATGATGGGGTAATCTTCTTCTGATCTGGTCTTCACCACATTACCCATAAGTGGCTTTGTATTAAATGCTTGGAAGGAAACACTGCAGAAAATATGACACTCTACACTGATCACAACAAGAAATATCACCAACATTTAGAATCCAAAAATCAACAACCAGAAAACACAGTCCAGATATCAGAGTATCAGGTAAGGCCATGAGACCAAGACCTCATATAATACCTTGACTTGGTTACAGAGCAGGATTGCAATACTGTGGGATACTGTGCAATATTGAAAAGTAATTACAGCAGCTCTCTTTGTTCAGTACCATACCCCCACCCTGTGTTAATGACCAATCTGTCCTCTTTTGAGGAGTGTTAATTACCCATCTGCCCTCCTTTGTGGTGTACTATTTACCCCACTTACCCTCCTTTGTTCAGTGTCTGATAGTGCTTATATGACCACGCCCACTTGATGCCCTATCATTCTAATTTAAATCACAAAGGTTCCTGTCACTGATTGGATGAACCCAGTGGGCCAGAAAGAAGAGGCAGTATATAAACACCACCTAGTGGAGTCAGGTGGAGTCAACTCACCTGCTCAAAGGTAGGCACTGGGACAATCTCAACACATACACTAGATCTGTGTTCAACCACTACGATATTATATTACTTTATTGCTAGTTGTCTGCTATTTAATCTATATTATTGTAGTTGTAAATTACAAATGTGATTCAAATGTAACACTTGACTTGAATTTGTTTCACAGCACAGTACTCGAGTCTGAAATGTCAGGATTTACTGGACCAACACTGCTGCCTGTGCCAGAGAAGGAGATAAAAGAAGAAGAGTTTGATGATTTCCTTCAAGAGTATCTGTCTACAGTTCAGAAGGACAACCCTGGACCAGATCATGTGTGCAAGACTGAAACAAACATGTCAGACATCATGGACATTAAAGAGGAGGAAGAGGCTGATGTAAGAGAGCATGGTCAGAACGACTCTTCTCCTACTGGTAAGATACTCATTAGTGTTTTGGCTACTGGAACTACTGGAACTATTGAAGCAAAAATCAAACATAATAATAATAATGTGTTTAAAAAAGTTTTCTTGTCTTTCTTTAGCAAATCATCAAGAAATCAACACAGATAAGATGAGATGTGCTGGGGAGATGGAACATCATCGTAATAAACATGAAAAGAGCTTTCATAAGAGGAATCACCTGAAGTCACACCAGACCATCCACACAGGAGAAAAGCCGTATCAGTGCAGTGTATGTGGGAAGAGTTTTAGTGACAGTTTGGGTCTCTCCATGCATCAGTTGGCACATAATGGAGAAAAGCTCTACCCATGTCCTCAGTGTGGAAAGACTTTCAATAGGATGGATCATCTTAAGACTCACCAGAGGACCCATACTGGAGAAAAGCCATATCAGTGCACCGACTGTGGAATATCTTTTAGTCAGACACGTAGCCTCAGGGCACACCAGAGGATCCATACTGGGGAAAAGCCATATCCGTGCACTACATGTGGGAAGAGATTCAGGGAGAACAGTACTCTTATTGGGCATCAGCGTATACATACAGGAGAAAAGCCATATCAGTGCACTGATTGTGGAAAGAGTTTCAAGACTAGGAAAGGTGTCACCAACCATCAGCTCACACATACAGGGAAAAAGCCATATCAGTGCACTACATGTGGGAAGAGTTTCAGGACAAAGGAGAAGGAAACCATCCATCAGCGCACACATACAGGAGAAAAGCCATATCTGTGCACTGACTGTGGGAAGACTTTTAGTCAACAATCTAACCTCAAGACACACCAGCGGATCCATACTGGGGAAAAAACATATCATTGCAGTATATGTGGGAAGAGATTCAGAGAGAACAGTGGACTGTTTGGGCATCAGCGCACACATACATGCGAGAAACCATACCAGTGCACTGACTGCAGAAAGACATTCAAGAATCAATCAGATTTCACCAGACATCAGCTCACACATACACGAGAAAAGCCACATCAGTGTACTAACTGTGGGAAGGCTTTTAGTAACAAATCTAACCTCGAGAGACACCAGAGGATCCATACTGGGGAAAAGCCATATCACTGCAGTACATGTGGGAAGACCTTCAGGCAGAACAGTGTTCTTATTGAGCACCAAAGGATTCATACTGGGGAAAAACCATACCAGTGTACTACATGTGGGAAGAGCTTCAGGGCGAGCAGTAATCTTATTAAACATCAGCGCACACATACAGGATAGAAACCAAACAAGTGCACTGACTGCAAAAATACTTTCAAGACTAAGACAGATTTCACCAAACTTCAGCTCACACATCAGATTTCACCAGACATTAGTCATAGCATACATCGTAATACCCATCAGAAAGTTCACACTCGGGTGAAATATAAGAAATGCTGAATTGACTAAAGGGTTTACTGATGAGTCACAGTTCAGGGTTTACTGATGAGTCACAGTTCAGGGTTTACTGATGAGTCTAAAACGGATAGTTCCAGTCCTTAATTATGATTGGCTGAATCGCGTTCGATACCGATGTATATAGAATGATAAACACACACCTTGACCGTATTTCATTCTATAGTAATGCGCTAGCACAAAACTAGCAGTGGCTGTGTCTCGTTGTTGCATGGCAACCATTTATATGGAGGGAATATATTTCTTGGTGGAAGAATGATTATCTATGAATACATTGCTACTTTTTCGTTGCTGTGCCTTTGTTTAATGAAATCTTGCTAGATCGACGTGGTAACCGTTTTAGAAAAGCAATAAGCCACTCGAGTCCGTGCTTAATACTGTATAATCGAACAGCTATGGGTCGTGCTTAACAACGCCCCTTTGCTGTTCGATTATACAGTATAACACATGGCCTCTCAGGGCTTATTGCTTAAGTCACAGTTCAGGGTTTACTAGAGGACACATGCACACAGTTAAGAGCCTGATCTTAAAAAAAATACGTATTTTCTAGAATTCATCACAAATGATTGGAAAATCATAATCTTTTTGCTGTTGAACAATAAACTGAATGAAAGCAAAATCAGGAGATAAATGACACCAGACATTCTGGATAAAACTACAACTCCCATATCAGATTAACTTTCATCAAGAAATATGCTTTGATAATAACTGAGATTATAAGTTATTGTATCATTTTTAATTAATGTTTCAAATATGTACACAATATGAACACAGCATGACCATCTCAATGACAAAGTATCTCACCATGTTTTTTTTTTTTTTTTTTTTAAATAAATCTTTGTTTTATCTGAAATGTACGGAGCCCTTAAAGGCTCAAAGCAATATTTTTTGGGAAGGAAGAAAACGTGCGCTCAACTTTGCGAAATCGAGCTCTCGTTTTACTAAATTGTGCACTTGTTTAAGTAGAGCCTGCTCTCGTTTCATTACATTGTGCGCCTGTTTTCCTTAAACGTGCACTCACAGTACTGCATCGTGGTCTCGCTAATCTAAAATGTGCACTCCTTTCAGTTTTTCTTAAAATGGGCGCACGATTAGATAAAAACGTGAGCATGATTTGTATAAAACGTGCCGGAGCGTGATAGTTCCCGAGCGTGATAGTTTATCCACCTCATATTAGAGTTTATCCACCTCTGAAATATCAGAGATACGCTGTGTCCGAAACGGAAGGCAGCTGCCTACTGCCTCACATCCTTCACTGCCTAGCGAGTGAGTTGCCGTAGAAGGCAACATGGTAGCAGCTAAAAACTCTATTTCGGACAGCCTGCAAGATATCAACATAGAACGCCGTTGCTATGTTACCGACAGCTGTGCCAGAGAGGCTGTGCTTTAGGTGCGTTAGCGTAAATCGCTATTAGCATGCTAGTCATTGCAAATTAATTGCCACTGATCTGTAATGACCGGGCAATTTCTGGAAATGCTTTAAAAACCTGACCAGCCAACGCGGTTAACTTGTTAAGACCCCGGGATGGTGTTGTGGAGGAGAGGAGTCGAAATTTGAAGTATAAACATGCTTTAGACGTGTAAACAGACCTATCGTGATTTTTGGACGTTGAAGGCAGCATGAAGGATACATCTATGCTGCCTTCAAAACTGGGCAAAACGAAGGTATCTTAGAAGGCAGCGTTTTTGTTTCGGAAGTGACACGATGCCTTGCTCCCCTGTAAGATATCTTAGAAGGCAGCATTTTTGCCCGTTTCGGCCATAGAGTTTCTCCCCCTTTTTAAATGTTTATTCAACAACTGCAACTTTAAACATTACACAATCACACTGTATTCTCTACATCAGGGGTCGGCAATAGGCGGCCCGCGGGCCAGATGCGGCCCGCAAGCAAAAACATCTGGCCCGTGAGATCTTTTGAACCAGAGAATGAAAAAAAAAAAAAAAGAAACTTTTTAAAAATCGGACTGCCAGTCTCAAAAATGCTGTTTATTTTGAAACGTAACTTTCCAGAACAGAAGAATTTTAATCAATCTAAATGCTAGCTATTTGTTTCATCTGAATACGAGTGAAGAAGCACGCAGCGAGGTGCAGCGTGAACGCACAACATGCAAAAACAAATGAAGTCAGTGGACAGCGCTGGTTCTCAAATTCCAAGCTAGTCCCTATAACACATGTTGTCATTCAAACAACGGACATAGGCTTATGGTGATAATTAAAACATGACTTCTTTTAAACAGGCCTGACATCAAACAGGCAATTTACGCACCAGTGGCGCCTGCAGGCGTACGGCCGTACGCACTGTGCGTACCTTGAGACTACTCATCAAGGAAAGAAAATTACCCTTGTGCGTGTGTATTCACATCAAATTGGCCTACCATAACTTCCCAACTATGCAGAGTATCCCATTAGCTGCATGCCATGCCATCAGGCTATTTACAATTTTCTATATGAAGTTTGTCAACACGTTATCAAAATTAACTTAAAGCAGAGCTACTGTATATCCACGCGCACATATTTCATTTGAGCAGGAGAGATTACGCACGCAGGCGCGCAAGTAGGCTACTTGTTGTTTTCTTTTACTCTGCTATCTATTATGGTTATCAGAACACAATGTGACGCTAAATCACTAACTCAAATACTCATCGTGGATATCGCAAGTTCTTTTAAACAACGAAAAGAGAAAGAATGAAAGATGGAGGCAGGAAAGCTAGAGGAGATTCCAGATGGGCAATAACAAGCTAGGTAGACAAATTGTGTGCTTGTCGGAACGTTAGACTAGCATTACAACACTGTTTAACATCAGACGTTAATGCTTGAACAAAACTAAACGTAACTTAGCAGTAACTTAGCTGTGTAACGTTGTCCAAATGAGTATTGTGTAAGGGATAATCAACGACGCGCCGTGCGTTTATAGGAAAATAATGCACGTTCGAAGTGGTAATAAGGACCCGACGGCGCAGGCGGAGGGGACTATAGCCTACACTTCGATAAGTGCATTATTTTCCTATAAACGCACGGCGCGGAGTTGATTATCCCGCTTATACCACTGCTACTATCACTTTCAACACTTTCAAATTTCTAATTGTGTTATTGCATGTGGATATTATAGCCTACTTTTTTGCTGACCAATGCACAAATCTAAAACCGAGAAACGGACAAATATTGTACAATATCAGCAAAATATTTTCGGGGGGGGTGGGGGGAGGGGGGGTGTTGATTGGTGTGCGTACCATAGCATTAATTCCTGCAGGCGCCCCTGTTACGCACATAGAACTGTGAAAAGTAAAACACGAGTTTCAAACATAGCGTGCGTGCTATTTAGGAACGCAAAATTAGCATGCCTAGTTTCGTGGTGCCGTCTTGTAGCCTACTCTTTGCATGCAGAGACACCCTCGTTAGTTGTTACAGATCAGGCATGTGGGCTTTGCATTAATAAAATTAGGGAGGATGAAGGCATAGTTCTCTGTCCATTCATCATTAAAGATCCTGTTTTCTCTGTAAACTTTTCTCTTCAGGTTTTTTGATAGTGCCATTTTTTGACAGCTAACCGCAACGCGTGGAAATGTTTTTCTGGTGTTTTTTATTATTATTTTTTTAAACACACAGGCATATAATAGCGCCCCCAATGACCAGTCGACAAATTTAACCTACATCAGCCTGCTTGAATGTCTCTGCTCTGACATTTCAAGAGAGCCTATCATTTTTACCTCCTCCGATATTAATTAATTAAATTAGCCATTTTTTGGTTGTGAACTTGTGGCCCGCTATGTAATGGCTTGGAAAATATCTGGCCCGAGGCCAAACTTAATTGCCGATCCCTGCTCTACATTCACAATATGTACACTCATAAACATTCTAGGAACCACTTAATAATTATAATTAATGATTAATACTTGGTATTGTTAAATATGGTATTAAATTGTTAAATTGGTATGAACATTGAAGTTTCACCTCCACTTTACCTCAAAAGTCCAAAACCGCATGTCTCTGTCCCCTTTACCGAGGTCACAGAATTCATAGTTTACCCACCTTTTATTGTACCACTACACCACTGCATGTAAATGATTCAACAGTTCATAAACATTCAACACATTTGGATTTTCTGGGATGTATGATTTCATGATGGGGTAATCTTCTTCTGATCTGGTCTTCACCACATTACCCATAAGTGGCTTTGTATTAAATGCTTGGAAGGAAATACTGCAGAAAATATGACACTCTACACTGATCACAACAAGAAATATCACCAACATTTATAATCCAAAAATCAACAACCAGAAAACACAGTCCAGATATCAGAGTATCAGGTAAGGCCATGAGACCAAGACCTCATATAATACCTTGACTTGATTACAGAGCAGGATTGCAATACTGTGGGATACTGTGCAATATTGAAAAGTAATTACAGCAGCTCTCTTTGTTCAGTACCATACCCCCACCCTGTGTTAATGACCAATCTGTCCTCTTTTGAGGAGTGTTAATTACCCATCTGCCCTCCTTTGTGGTGTACTATTTACCCCACTTACCCTCCTTTGTTCAGTGTCTGATAGTGCTTATATGACCACGCCCACTTGATGCCCTATCATTCTAATTTAAATCACAAAGGTTCCTGTCACTGATTGGATGAACCCAGTGGGCCAGAAAGAAGAGGCAGTATATAAACACCACCTAGTGGAGTCAGGTGGAGTCAACTCACCTGCTCAAAGGTAGGCACTGGGACAATCTCAACACATACACTAGATCTGTGTTCAACCACTACGATATTATATTACTTTATTGCTAGTTGTCTGCTATTTAATCTATATTATTGTAGTTGTAAATTACAAATGTGATTCAAATGTAACACTTGACTTGAATTTGTTTCACAGCACAGTACTCGAGTCTGAAATGTCAGGATTTACTGGACCAACACTGCTGCCTGTGCCAGAGAAGGAGATAAAAGAAGAAGAGTTTGATGATTTCCTTCAAGAGTATCTGTCTACAGTTCAGAAGGACAACCCTGGACCAGATCATGTGTGCAAGACTGAAACAAACATGTCAGACATCATGGACATTAAAGAGGAGGAAGAGGCTGATGTAAGAGAGCATGGTCAGAAAGACTCTTCTCCTACTGGTATGATACGTATTAGTGTTTTGGCTACTGGAACTACTGGAACTATTGAAGCAAAAATCAAACATAATAATAATAATGTGTTTAAAAAAGTTTTCTTGTCTTTCTTTAGCAAATCATCAAGAAATCAACACAGATAAGATGAGATGTGCTGGGGAGATGGAACATCATCGTAATAAACATGAAAAGAGCTTTCATAAGAGGAATCACCTGAAGTCACACCAGACCATCCACACAGGAGAAAAGCCGTATCAGTGCAGTGTATGTGGGAAGAGTTTCAGTGACAGTTTGGGTCTCTCCATGCATCAGTTGGCACATAATGGAGAAAAGCTCTACCCATGTCCTCAGTGTGGAAAGACTTTCAATAGGATGGATCATCTTAAGACTCACCAGAGGACCCATACTGGAGAAAAGCCATATCAGTGCACCGACTGTGGAATATCTTTTAGTCAGACACGTAGCCTCAGGGCACACCAGAGGATCCATACTGGGGAAAAGCCATATCCGTGCACTACATGTGGGAAGAGATTCAGGGAGAACAGTACTCTTATTGGGCACCAGCGTATACATACAGGAGAAAAGCCATATCAGTGCACTGATTGTGGAAAGAGTTTCAAGACTAGGAAAGGTGTCACCAACCATCAGCTCACACATACAGGGAAAAAGCCATATCAGTGCACTACATGTGGGAAGAGTTTCAGGACAAAGGAGAAGGAAACCATCCATCAGCGCACACATACAGGAGAAAAGCCATATCTGTGCACTGACTGTGGGAAGACTTTTAGTCAACAATCTAACCTCAAGACACACCAGCGGATCCATACTGGGGAAAAAACATATCATTGCAGTATATGTGGGAAGAGATTCAGAGAGAACAGTGGACTGTTTGGGCATCAGCGCACACATACATGCGAGAAACCATACCAGTGCACTGACTGCAGAAAGACATTCAAGAATCAATCAGATTTCACCAGACATCAGCTCACACATACACGAGAAAAGCCACATCAGTGTACTAACTGTGGGAAGGCTTTTAGTAACAAATCTAACCTCGAGAGACACCAGAGGATCCATACTGGGGAAAAGCCATATCACTGCAGTACATGTGGGAAGACCTTCAGGCAGAACAGTGTTCTTATTGAGCACCAAAGGATTCATACTGGGGAAAAACCATACCAGTGTACTACATGTGGGAAGAGCTTCAGGGCGAGCAGTAATCTTATTAAACATCAGCGCACACATACAGGATAGAAACCAAACAAGTGCACTGACTGCAAAAATACTTTCAAGACTAAGACAGATTTCACCAAACTTCAGCTCACACATCAGATTTCACCAGACATTAGTCATAGCATACATCGTAATACCCATCAGAAAGTTCACACTCGGGTGAAATATAAGAAATGCTGAATTGACTAAAGGGTTTACTGATGAGTCACAGTTCAGGGTTTACTGATGAGTCACAGTTCAGGGTTTACTGATGAGTCTAAAACGGATAGTTCCAGTCCTTAATTATGATTGGCTGAATCACGTTCGATACCGATGTATATAGAATGATAAACACACACCTTGACCGTATTTCATTCTATAGTAATGCGCTAGCACAAAACTAGCAGTGGCTGTGTCTCGTTGTTGCATGGCAACCATTTATATGGAGGGAATATATTTCTTGGTGGAAGAATGATTACCTATGAATACATTGCTACTTTTTCGTTGCTGTGCCTTTGTTTAATGAAATCTTGCTAGATCGACGTGGTAACCCTTTTAGAAAAGCAATAAGCCACTCGAGTCCGTGCTTAATATTGTATAATCGAACAGCTATGGGTCGTGCTTAACAACGCCCCTTTGCTGTTCGATTATACAGTATAACACATGGCCTCTCAGGGCTTATTGCTTAAGTCACAGTTCAGGGTTTACTAGAGGACACATGCACACAGTTAAGAGCCTGATCTTAAAAAAAATACGTATTTTCTAGAATTCATCACAAATGATTGGAAAATCATAATCTTTTTGCTGTTGAACAATAAACTGAATGAAAGCAAAATCAGGAGATAAATGACACCAGACATTCTGGATAAAACTACAACTCCCATATCAGATTAACTTTCATCATGAAATATGCTTTGATAATAACTGAGATTATAAGTTATTGTATCATTTTTAATTAATGTTTCAAATATGTACACAATATGAACACAGCATGACCATCTCAATGACAAAGTATCTCACCATGTTTTTTTTTTTTTTTTTTTTTAAATAAATCTTTGTTTTATCTGAAATGTACGGAGCCCTTAAAGGCTCAAAGCAATATTTTTTGGGAAGGAAGAAAACGTGCGCTCAACTTTGCGAAATCGAGCTCTCGTTTTACTAAATCGTGCACTTGTTTAAGTAGAGCGTGCTCTCGTTTCATTACATTGTGCGCCTGTTTTCCTTAAACGTGCACTCACAGTACTGCATCGTGGTCTCGCTAATCTAAAATGTGCACTCCTTTCAGTTTTTCTTAAAATGGGCGCACGATTAGATAAAAACGTGAGCATGATTTGTATAAAACGTGCCGGAGCGTGATAGTTCCCGAGCGTGATAGTTTATCCACCTCATATTAGAGTTTATCCACCTCTGAAATATCAGAGATACGCTGTGTCCGAAACGGAAGGCAGCTGCCTACTGCCTCACATCCTTCACTGCCTAGCGAGTGAGTTGCCGTAGAAGGCAACATGGTAGCAGCTAAAAACTCTATTTCGGACAGCCTGCAAGATATCAACATAGAACGCCGTTGCTATGTTACCGACAGCTGTGCCAGAGAGGCTGTGCTTTAGGTGCGTTAGCGTAAATCGCTATTAGCATGCTAGTCATTGCAAATTAATTGCCACTGATCTGTAATGACCGGGCAATTTCTGGAAATGCTTTAAAAACCTGACCAGCCAACGCGGTTAACTTGTTAAGACCCCGGGGATGGTGTTGTGGAGGAGAGGAGTCGAAATTTGAAGTATAAACATGCTTTAGACGTGTAAACAGACCTATCGTGATTTTTGGACGTTGAAGGCAGCATGAAGGATACATCTATGCTGCCTTCAAAACTGGGCAAAACGAAGGTATCTTAGAAGGCAGCGTTTTTGTTTCGGAAGTGACACGATGCCTTGCTCCCCTGTAAGATATCTTAGAAGGCAGCATTTTTGCCCGTTTCGGCCATAGAGTTTCTCCCCCTTTTTAAATGTTTATTCAACAACTGCAACTTTAAACATTACACAATCACACTGTATTCTCTACATTCACAATATGTACACTCATAAACATTCTAGGAACCACTTAATAATTATAATTAATGATTAATACTTGGTATTGTTAAATATGGTATTAAATTGTTAAATTGGTATGAACATTGAAGTTTCACCTCCACTTTACCTCAAAAGTCCAAAACCGCATGTCTCTGTCCCCTTTACCGAGGTCACAGAATTCATAGTTTACCCACCTTTTATTGTACCACTACACCACTGCATGTAAATGATTCTCAATGAAGCAATGATACAACAGTTCATAAACATTCAACACATTTGGATTTTCTGGGATGTATGATTTCATGATGGGGTAATCTTCTTCTGATCTGGTCTTCACCACATTACCCATAAGTGGCTTTGTATTAAATGCTTGGAAGGAAACACTGCAGAAAATATGACACTCTACACTGATCACAACAAGAAATATCACCAACATTTATAATCCAAAAATCAACAACCAGAAAACACAGTCCAGATATCAGAGTATCAGGTAAGGCCATGAGACCAAGACCTCATATAATACCTTGACTTGATTACAGAGCAGGATTGCAATACTGTGGGATACTGTGCAATATTGAAAAGTAATTACAGCAGCTCTCTTTGTTCAGTACCATACCCCCACCCTGTGTTAATGACCAATCTGTCCTCTTTTGAGGAGTGTTAATTACCCATCTGCCCTCCTTTGTGGTGTACTATTTACCCCACTTACCCTCCTTTGTTCAGTGTCTGATAGTGCTTATATGGCCATGCCCACTTGATGCCCTATCATTCTAATTTACATCACAAAGGTTCCTGTCACTGATTGGATGAACCCAGTGGGCCAGAAAGAAGAGGCAGCATATAAACACCACCTAGTGGAGTCAGATTTCTGAACTCACCTGCTCAAAGGTAGGCACTGGGACACTCTCAACACATACACTAGATCTGTGTTCAACTACTACAATATTATATTACTTTATTGCTAGTTGTCTGTTATTCAATCTTTAAATTGTAATGGTAAGTTTCAAATGTGATTCAAATGTAATAATTGGCTGGATTTGTTTCACAGCACAGAACTAGAGTCTGAAATGTCAGGATTTACTGGACCTACACTAATGCCTGTGCCAGTGAAGGAGATAAAAGAAGAAGAGTTTGATGATTTCCTTCAAGAGTATCTGTCTACAGTTCAGAAGGAAAACCCTGGACCGGATCTTGTTTGCAAGACTGAAACAAACATGTCAGACATCATGGACATTAAAGAGGAGGAAGAGGCTGATGTAAGAGAGCATGGTCAGAACGACTCTTCTCCTACTGGTAAGATACTCATTAGTGTTTTGGCTACTGGAACAACTGGAACTATTGAAGCAAAAAGCAAACATGAATTACATTACTGCTACTATTACTACAAATAATAATAATACTTATACTACTACTAATAATAAGAATAATAATAGTATGTGTTTGAAAATGTTTTCTCGTCCTTTTGCAAATCATCAAGAACTCAACACAGATGGGATGATATGTGCTGGGGAAATGGAACATCATCGTCATGAATGTGGAAAGAGCTTTCGAAAAAGGAATTACCTGAAGGAACGCCAGACTATCCACACAGGAGAAAAGCCGTATCAGTGCAGTGTATGTGGGAAAAGTTTCAGCGAGAGTTTGGGTCTCTCCGTGCATCAGTTGGCACATAATGGAGAAAAGCTCTACCCATGTCCCCAGTGTAGAAAGACTTTCACTAGGATGGATCATCTTGAGTCTCACCAAAGGACCCATACTGGAGAAAAGCCATATCAGTGCACTGACTGTGGAAAGACTTTTAGTCAAACAAGTAGCCTCAAGACACACCAGAGGATCCATACTGGGGAAAAGCCATATCAGTGTACTACATGTGGGAAGAGATTCAGTGAGAGCGGTAATCTCATTAAACATCAGCTTACACATACAGGAGAAAAGCCATATCAGTGCACTGACTGCGGAAAGGGTTTTAGTCAAATGGGCAATCTCAAGGCACACCAGAATATCCACACAGGAAAAAAGCCATATCAGTGCACTGACTGCGGAAAGGGTTTTAGTGAAATGGGCAGTCTCAAGAAACACCAGCTTGTCCACACAGGAGAAAAGCATTATCCGTGCACTGACTGTATAAAGGTTTTTAGACGAATGAGCCATCTCAGAAGACACCAGAGTATCCACACAGGAGAAAAGCCATATCAGTGCACTGACTGTGGAAAGGCTTTTGGACATATGAGCAATCTCAAGAAACACCAGACTGTCCATACAGGAGAAAAGCCATATCACTGCACTGACTGCGGAAAGGGTTTTAGGACTAAGAAAGAGGTCACCAGCCACCAGCACACACATACAGGAGAAAAACCATATCAGTGCACTGACTGTGGGAAGGGTTTTATTCAAAAGAGCAGTCTCAAGAGACACCAGAGTATCCATACTGGGGAAAAGCCATATCAGTGCACTACATGTGGGAAAAGTTTCAAGACTAAGACAGAGGTCACTGTCCATCAGCGCACACATACAGGAGAAAAGCCATATCAGTGCACTGACTGTGGAAAGGGTTTTAGTCAAATTAGCAATCTCAAGAGACACCAGATGATCCATACACCTTAGGACCCATCAGAACATGCACACTAGAGTGACACATTAGAAATGCTGAATTGACTAAAGGGTTTACTGATGAATCACAGTTCAGGATTTACCAGACGGCACACGTCTGCAATTAACCCTCTAACCGCCCGGGTTTTTTTGTATTTTTGCATAAAAAATTCAAAAGGCCATGGCTTGAAAGTGGTCAGAGATAAAGTCCTACTGTAAATGTGAAAATCATTGAGTATGAACTAAAGTTTATAAAGGGAGTACATTTACTCATCTAATTTGCATATTATGACGTCACAGATTGGCAATAGCGTCAAATTATGCACATTTCAGTAAATACTGATTGTTGAACACATTTGAGCAGTTTTACTTTGATTTTTGTAATTTCTCCGACATAACAAACAAACAGGACCACAGCCACATGTGAACCAACAATAGTAAACTATTAGTATTACCACAATCCCTATGTTACTATATAATAAAGTAGCCTGGTCAAATCAGTTCCTATCGCGGATGACTTTGTAGTTCTTCAGAGCCCTATTTTTACTAGACCTGCTGTCTGTACCGTGTCAATTACAGACACTATCATCATGATTATCACTGGCACCAAGCACACCATGCTTATTTGAACCCTTTGGTCAACATTGCTGCAGGTAAACATTGGCGTACACACGCAAAGACCCACCTCCATTCACAGACGCATCTTGACTGTCACTGCCAATGAACGACCGATCATAATCTCCAAAAGGCAGATATCCTCCTTCAGAATCAGAGTAGGTGAATGGCAGACCCAAGACTTCATAACACACGACTTTGTTTTTTAACATTTGCCGTTTTTCTGCTTCAATTTGTGCATAGCGATCGCGCATTTCACTTCCGCGTTATAAACAGGAAATGCGTCTTTTTTTTTTTGTTTCTCGCGAGTAATACAGGCACTTCCTGAAAACTTTTTTACTCGAATTTGGGCTTGAATCGAAGCTCTGGATGTCTGCCAACTAGTGGTGGAGAGTACAAAGGCGATTTGTCACCCTACTCGGATCTACCGTCCGTTTTAATCAGTGATGTTGCTTGTCGCCGTACGGCGCCTTGGGCGGTTAGAGGGTTAAGAGAGGCTCACCATCTGATCCTAAATAAAAAATACATTTTTTCTAGAATTCATCAGAAATGATTGGAAAATCATAATCTTTTTTGCTGTTGAACAATATACTGAATGAAAGCAACATCAGGAGATAAATGACACCAGACATCCTTGATAAAACTACAACTCTCATGTCAGATTAACTTTGAGCATGAAATATGCTTTGATAATAACTGAGTTTAGAAATGTTATAATTAATGTTATCATTGTATGTTCAACACTGCATGGCCATCTTCAAGACAAGGTATCTCACCATGTTTTTCTTAAATAAATCTTTCTTTTATCTGAAATGGCTTCTTCAGTCAAACACTTTTTTAAGCAATTACTCACAAGATATCACTCACATACAAACAAAAAATAGCAATTTGGTGTTTTCAGTATGAAAGGAATGTGAAATAACTATATAAATAACAATACAATAATACTAAAAGGAAATATACAGTGCAGTGGGGTCCGTGTAACGCTTTGCAGTGCTTTGTTCTATTTGCAGATTTCACATGAAAATAATGAAAAAAAAATTAAAATTTCAATTATTCATTCTTCAGACTACTCGGTAAATTGATGACTGTTGTGTATTTTATTTTTTGCATTGAGTACACTTGGGATTTTCTCCTCAGAAGTTCGAAAGTCAAACATTGACTCATATTCTAACTTTGTGTTTTTGCGCTTGGGGTTGGACTGAACCATGAACGCTGGGGGTTACCGGAGAGTTGCGTTGTGGCCCAGAGGTTTCACTTCACCCGATGTCTGCTTGGGTTAAGAATGGGATGTTATTAATGGGCTTAGCCTACTCTTGTCAACTTGTTGTTTAACAGCTTCTGTAGGCATGTTGGTGGAGAGGTTTTTGTTCATGGGTAGGGTTGCTCACATTTATTCAAACCGTCAACAACCGTGAACAAATGCTATCGTAGGCTTGCATAGGCGGCACGAAAGCGTCACCGACTCCGCACCATAGACCCCCCCCCCAACACACACACACACACACACACACACACACACAGACCAGCACCATCAGCAGAGATTGCAACAAGTGCATGTGACAAGTTACTGTAGGCTATCTGAAGGTCTGTGAAGTCTAACCATCGAGAGCGCAGGTGAGGGAATGAGGAGTTGAGCGGTCCTCAATCGCCTCCAGTCGGTCTGGTAGATAGGCCTACGTCTCGAGCTCACTTGGCATGAATTTGACTTGATAACTCGATCTGTATTTATAGCCTATCTCTGCAACTGGCCAGAGGCGCCACCCGTAGGCCTACATCCCTTGGCGCGTTTGGTTCAGTCCAACCACGATGCAGAAATGGAAAATTGGAAGATGGACTCAATTTTAGTTTTGTTTCAAATTCATTATTTACCGTTTCAAAAACCACACCCGAAAGTTAAAAATAGCATCAATTGTCCATTTGCTGAGTAGTCTGACAAATGGATAATGAAAGTTTTGAACCCATTTTCCATTTTTTCATGTGAATTCTGCAAATAGAACAAAGCACTGCAAAGCGTTACACGGACCCAGTGGATGTTATTTTCTTCATTAATGTTTTTACTGTGTTAATGGACTGAAGATGGGAATAGGATTCGGTTTTTGGTTTCAGATTTGGCAGAATCGTAACCAGTGGATTCGGTATTCGGCCGAACCCCAATAATCTGGATTTGGTGCATCCCTACTTACAAGTAAAGATAGCACAATTACACTGAAAATAGCCTTGTTTTCAAAGGGTTTAACATGCATACAAACGAGCAATTTTGTGTAAACAAAATAATTGTTCTATTATTAACACAAAACCTGTCCCTGAGTGCTTTGACATTCCTGCCCTTTCACACTTCCACACTTTCTCCAAAGCAGTCTATAGAATGAGGAATATCATCCAAGCTGCAGTTCAGAGCAAACCTGATGTTGGAATTACTATTGCATCAGTCAATACTATTACAAGAGGACTTAATGCCAAACAAAGACATTCAGTTGCACTGTTGGTCAAATACAGCTCTGTGTTGAAAGAGAACTCCAGAGCACATTTCTTTCAGTTGATTTGTAATATAGCAATCAATACATGTATTTTAGTCATATACATTTGTTGAATGTTTTTAATATAGCAATCAAGAAATGTAGTTTAGTCGTCCTGATAAATACATTTGTTGTGTGTTGGTCTACAGCATCCTAGTGCTCTCCTGTATCCATGTGAGCTCAGAAAATGGACTCCAATTGATTGTGTTGATATGCTGCCCAAGCTTTTTAATACAATTTTCCAACTCATTGGAATACTGTGCAATATTGAAAAGTAATTACAGCAGCTTTCTTTGTTCAGTACCTTTACCCACAGTGTGTTCATTACCAATCTGTCCTATTTTGGGGAGTGTTAATTACCCATATGCCCGCCTTTGTGGAGTGCTAATTACCCCACTTACCCTCCTTTGTTCAGTGTCTGAAAGTGCATATATGGCCACGCCCACTTGATGGCCTATGATTCTAATTTACATCATAAAGGCTCCTGTCACTGATTGGATGAACCCAGTGGGCCAGAGAGAAGAGGCAGCATATAAACACCACCTAGTGGAGTCAGATTTCTGAACTCACCTGCTCAAAGGTAGGCACTGGGACTCTCTCAACACATACACTAGATCTGTGTTCAACTCCTACATTTTATTTCTTTATTTGCACTTGTCTGCTATTTAATCTTTATTATTGTATTTGTAACTTACAAATGTGATTCAAATGTAATAATTGGCTGGATTTGTTTCACAACACAGAACTAGAGTCTGAAATGTCAGGATTTACTGGACCAACACTGCTGCCTGTGCCTGTGAAGGAGATAAAAGAAGAAGAGTTTGATGATTTCCTTCAAGAGTATCTGTCTACAGTTCAGAAGGAAAACCCTGGACCGGATCTTGTGTGCAAGACTGAAACAAACATGTCAGACATCATGGACATTAAAGAGGAGGAAGAGGCTGATGTAAGAGAGCATGGTCAGAAAGACTCTTCTCCTACTGGTAAGATACTCATTAGTGTTTTGGCTACTGGAACTACTGGAATTATTGAAGCAAAATCAAACATAAATATAGTAATGTGTTTTAAAAA
Organism: Sardina pilchardus; assembly: GCF_963854185.1. Lineage (NCBI taxonomy): Eukaryota > Metazoa > Chordata > Actinopteri > Clupeiformes > Clupeidae > Sardina > Sardina pilchardus. The sequence continues at coordinate 5,277,580 of NC_084994.1, forward strand.
GTTTTATTGTCTTTCTTTAGCAAATCATCAAGAAATCAACACAGATAAGATGAGATGTGCTGGGGAGATGGAAGGTCATCATAGTAAACATGGAAAGAGCTTTCATAAGAGGAATCACCTGAAGTCACACCAGACCATCCACACAGGAGAACAGCCGTATCAGTGCACTACATGTGGGAAGAATTTCAAGACAAAGGCGAAGGTCACCATCCATCAGCGCACACATACTGGAGAAAAGCCATATCAGTGCACTGACTGTGGAAACACTTTTAGTCGTAGATCTAGCCTCAAGACACACCAGAGGATCCATACTGGTGAAAAGCCATATCAGTGCACTACCTGTGGGAAGAGATTCAGGGAGAGCAGTTCTCTTACTAAACATAAGCGCACACATACAGGAGAAAAGCCATATCAGTGCACTACATGTGGGAAAAGTTTCAGGACTAAGATAGAGGTCACCTTTCATCAGCCCACACATACAGGAGAAAAACCATATCAGTGCACTGACTGTGGGAAGGGTTTTAGTCAAATGAGCAATCTCAAGAAACACCAGAGTATCCACACAGGAGAAAAGCCATATCAGTGCACTACATGTGGGAAGAGTTTCAGGACTAAGATAGAGGTCACCTTACATCAGCACACACATACAGGAGAAAAGCCATATCAGTGCACTACATGTGGGAAGAGTTTCAAGAGTAAGAGAGAGGTCACCATCCATCAGCGCACACATACTGGAGAAAAGCCATATCAGTGCACTGACTGTGGAAAGGTTTTTAGTCAAACATCTAGCCTGAAGGCACACCAGACCATCCACACAGAAGAAAAGCCATATCAGTGCACTACATGTGGGAAGAGTTTCAAGACAAAGGTGAAGGTCACCATCCATCAGCGCACACATACTGGAGAAAAGCCATATCAGTGCACTGACTGTGGAAACACTTTTAGTCGTAGATCTAACCTCAAGACACACCAGAGGATCCATACTGGTGAAAAGCCATATCAGTGCACTACATGTGGGAAGAGATACAGGGAGAGCGGTTCTCTTACTAAACATCAGCGCACACATACAGGAGAAAAGCCATATCAGTGCACTGACTGCGGAAAGGGTTTCAGTCAAATGAGCAGTCTCAAGACACACCAGATGACTCACACAGGAGAAAAGCCATATCAGTGCACTGACTGCGGAAAGAGTATTAGTCAAATGAGCAGTCTCAAGGCACACGAGAGTTGCGCAACGTGGCTATCAGGCTTCCTAAACGACCGACCGTCATCTCCCAAAGTCAGATATTCTCCTTCAGAATCAGAATCGGCGAAACACTTCGCCCATGTCTCCCCCTGTGATCACCACTAGAGCTGGGAGCGGAGATGAACTCGTGTGTGTTATGCTTCGTAAACACTGCCGCGCATGGAGGCACTGTGGCCGGCGTGGTAAAACGAGTGAACACTAACGCGGGTCCCTGCGCTATTCTCAACACTCCTGCCACGTCTAACACATCCATGAATCCTCTCATCTCTGTTGGGCAAAGGGTCGTGTGCGTGTGTGTGTGTGTGTCTGTGCTTGTGCTTGTGCATTTTCCTCGCTTGGCCAAGCATCTCCACGCTGCGTCTTTAGATACTAGGCAAAGACGCAACGTGGCCATCAGGCTTGCTAAACTACCGACCGTCATCTCCCAAAGTCAAATATTCTCCTTCAGAATCAGCGAAACACTTTGCCCACGTCTCCCATGTGATCAGCACTAGAGCTGGGAGCAGAGATGAACTCGTGTGTGCGCTGTGCTTAGTAAACACGGCCGCGCATGGAGGCACTGTGGCCGTAATGGAAGCTTAGAACGAGTGAACACTAACACATGGTCCCTGCGCTATTCTCACCACTACTGCACGTCTAACACATCCATGAATACTCTCATCTATGTTGGGCAAAGGGTCGTGTGTGTATGTGTGTGTGTCTGTGTTTGTGTTTGAGCATTTTCCTCGCTTTGCCCAGCATCTCCACAGGTTGTCTTTGCCTAGTAAATTTCAAGTGGCTATCAGGCTTGCTAAACGACCGACCGTCATCTCCCAAAGTCAGATTATCTCCTTCAGACTCAGAATCAGCGAAAAGGAGACCTATCACGTCAGTACATGTAAACTTTTTGCTTGTCATCTCGTTTAAAATCGTGCTAAATCCAGTAATACCGCTTCAGCTAACTAGCTCCGTGGCTAACTATCTCCGGTTTCTCATCAACAAGTTTGAGTGGGATTTCCTCGAACATTTTGCATTGAAACATGACGTCATTGTGCTCTCGGGTCGAAGTATGGGATGTCTGCCAACTAGTGGTGGGGAGTATATATGAGATTTAGCACTCTACTCGGAGAAAACCGCTGTTTTATTCAGTAAAGCGTGATGTCGCAATGTGGCGACTTTGGCGCCTAAAGGGTTAAGTACCTACCACAAAAAAAAATTGGGTAAAAAAAATAATTTTAATCATTTTTGAGAGTTTTTTGTAGCTGGGGTCAAATTGACCCCAAGGACAACGAACGTCGTAAGATTTTAGGACAACATGAGGGTTAACAACTGCAAAATTTAACATTACACAATCACACTGTATTATCTACATTCACAATATGTACGCTCATCAACACAGGAACCACTTAATACTTGGTATTGTTATAAACATTGAAGTATAACCTCCACTTTACCTCAGAAATCCAATACCGCATGGCACTGTCCACTTTACCGAGGTCACAGAATTCATAGTTTACCCACCTTTTATTGTACCACTACAGCACTGCATGTAAATGATTCTCAATGAAGCAATGACACAAGAGTTCATAAACATTCAACATATTTGGATTTTCTGGGATGTATGATTTCATGATGGGGTAATCTTCTTCTGATCTGGTCTTCACCACATTACCCATAAGGGGCTTTGCATTAAACGCCTGGAAGGAAACACTGCAGAAAATATGACACTATGACAATATGACAACAGGAAATATCACAACCATTTAGAATCCTAAAATCAACACCCAGAAAACACAGTCCAGATATCAGAGTATCAGGTAAAGGCCATTCATGAGACCAAGACCTCATGTAATACTTTGACTTGGTTACAGAGCAGGATTGCAATACCGTGGGACACTGTGCAATATTGAAAAGTAATTACAGCAGCTTTCTTTGTTCAGTACCCTACCCCAACCCTGTGTTAATTACCAGTCTGTCCTCTTTTGTGGTGTGTTAATTACCCATCTGCCCTCTTTTGTGGTGTACTAATTACCCCACCTGCCCTCCTTTGTTCAGTGTCAGAAAGTGCTTATATGACCACGCCCACTTGATGCCCTATCATTCTAATTTACATCATAAGGGCTCCTGTCACTGATTGGATGAACCCAGTGGGCCAGAGAGAAGAGGCAGCATATAAACACCACCTAGTGGAGTCACATTTCTGAACTCACCTCTCAAAGGTAGGCACTGGGACACTCTCAACACATACACTAGATCTGTGTTCAACTACTATATTGTATTTCTTTATTTGCAGCTGTCTGCTATTTAATATTTATTATTGTAGTTGTAAGTTACAAATGTGATTCAAATGTAATAATTGGCTGGATTTTTTTCCGCAGCACAGAACTAGAGTCTGAAATGTCAGGATTTACTGGACCTACACTGCTGCCTGTGCCAGTGAAGGAGATAAAAGAAGATGAGTTTGATGATTTCCTTCAAGAGTATCTGTCTACAGTTCAGAAGGAAAACCCTGGAGCGGATCATGTGTGCAAGACTGAAACAAACATGTCAGACATCATGGACATTAAAGAGGAGGAAGAGGCTGATGTAAGAGAGCATGGTCAGAAAGACTCTTCTCCTACTGGTAAGATACTCATTAGTGTTTTTGTACTGGAACTACTGTAATTATTGAAGCAAAAAACAAACATGAATTACATTACTACTACTACTACTAATACTACTACTACTTATAATAATAATAATAATAATAATAACTATAATAATAATAGTAATTATAATAATAACATGTGTTTCAAATAGTTTTCTATAATAATATGTGATATAATTGAAATTGTTGTCCTTTTCTTGCAAATCATCAAGAAGTCAACACAGATGGGGTGAGATGTGCTGGGGAGATGGAACATCATCATAGTAAACATGGAAAGAGCTTTCATAAAAGGAATCACCTGAAGTCACACCAGACCATCCACACAGGAGAAAAGCCGTATCTGTGCACTACATGTGGGAAGAGTTTCAAGACAAAGGTGAAGGTCACCATCCATCAGCGCACACATACTGGAGAAAAGCCATATCAGTGCACTGACTGTGGAAAGGGTTTTAGTCAAATGAGCAGTCTCAAGACACACCAGAGTATCCATACTGGAGAAAAGCCATATCAGTGCACTACATGTGGGAAAAGTTTCAGGACTAAGATAGAGGTCACCTTCCATCAGCACACACATACAGGAGAAAAGCCATATCAGTGCACTGACTGCAGAAAGAGTTTTAGTCAAATGACCAATCTCAAGGCACACCAGAGAATCCACACAGGAGAAAAGCCATATCAGTGCACTGACTGCGGAAAGGGTTTTAGTCAAAAGAGCCATCTCAAGGCACACCAGAGTATCCATACAGGAGAAAAGCCATATCAGTGCACTACATGTGGGAAAAGTTTCAGGACTAAGATAGAGGTCACCGTCCATCGGCGCACACATACAGGAGAAAAGCCATATCAGTGCACTGACTGTGAAAAGGCTTTTAGTCAAATTAGCAATCTCAAGAAACACCAGATGATCCATAAATCTTAGGACCCATCAGAACATGCACACTAGAGTGACACATTAGAAATGCTGAATTGACTAAAGGGTTTACTGATGAATCACAGTTCAGGATTTACCAGACGGCACACGTCTGCAATTAAGAGAGGCTCACCATCTGATCTTGAATAAAAAATACATTTTTTCTAGAATTCATCAGAAATGATTGGAAAATCATAATCTTTTTTGCTGTTGAACAATAAACTGAATGAAAGCAAAATCAGGAGATAAATGACACCAGACATCCTTGATAAAACTACAACTCTCATGTCAGATTAACTTTCATCATGAACGTTGCTTTGATAATATCTGAGTTTAGAAAAGTTATAATTAATGTTATCATTGTAAGTTCAACACTGCATGACCATCTCCATGGCAAGGTATCTCGCCATGTTTTTTTTTCAAATACATTTTTCTTTTATCTGAAATGGCTTCTTCAGTCAAACATTTTTTTAAGAAATTACTCCCAAGATATCACTCACATACAAACAAAAAATAGCAATTTGGTGTTTTCAGTATGGAAGGAATGTGAAATAACTATTTAAATAACAATAAAATAATACTAAAAGGAATTAAAGCTGCGAGCAGCAATGTGGGGGCCAAGCTTTGGAAATTTGGAAAGACAACCCCCCCTCCGCCCCTCCCCCTGTGACCACCATAGAGGAGTATTTGTGTGCTTTTGTCTGGGCTTGAGAGAGAGAGAGAGAGATGAAAGCGTTACTGAAAAATGAGCTGACTTTCTGTGATTATAGCGCCCCCCTAGTGGTCAAAAGACATGACATGGGAGAGTGGGCGTGTGCAAATGGAACCCACCCCCACGACCACCATAGAGGAGGGTGTGCATGCTTGTGTCTGGGTGAGAGAGCGAGAGAGATGAAAGCATTAATGAAAAATGAGCTGACTTCCTGTGATTCTAGCACCCACCTAGTGGTCAAAAGACATGAAATGGGAGAGTGGGCGTGTGCAAATGGAACCCCCCCCCCCCCCCCCCTACGACCACCATAGAGGAGGGTGTGTGTGCTTGTGTCTGGGTTAGAGAGCGAGAGAGATGAAAGCATTAATGAAAAATGAGCTGACTTCCTGTGATTATAGCGCCCCCCTAGTGGTCAAAAGACATGAAATGGGAGAGTGGGCGTGTGCAAATGGAACCCCCCCCCCCCCACGACCACCATAGAGGAGGGTGTGTGTGCTTGTGTCTGGGTTTGAGAGAGAGAGATGACAGCATTAATGAAAAATGAGCTGACTTCCTGTGATTATAGCGCCCCCCTAGTGGTCAAAAGACATGACATGGGAGAGTGGGCGTGTGCAAATGGAACCCCCCCCCCCCTCGACCACCATAGAGGAGAGTGTGTGTGCTTGTGTCTGGGTTTGAGACAGAGAGAGAGTGGATGTGAAGAAAATAGGCAAAATTAATTTCTTTTTTTTTTGTTTTTGTGTGTGTGTCCTTGGGATGTGTTCCTAAGTCCACTTACCAAGTTTGGTGTCGATAGGTGAAAGTGTTGATTATTATAGCGCCCCTAGTGTTCAAACGTCACCAAATTTAGTGTAGGTCCTCCGGATGTGCTCACAAGTCCACATACCAAGTTTGGTGTTGATACGAGAAAGCTTTGCTAATTATAGCGCCCCTAGTGGTCAGAGTGCACCAAATGTATTGTACGTCCTCAGGGTGGGGTCCCAAGTCCATATACCAAGTTTGGTTTCGATACGTGTAAGCATCGCTGAGATATGAGCCTACTTCCTGTTACTATAGCGCCCCCACAGTTGTCAATGGGCACCAAAGTTGTTGAGGCTTCTCTTAATTGGGTTCTGAGCCCATGTTCTAAGTTTGGTCTTGATACGTGAAAGCCTTGCAGAGATATAGGTTCACTTCCTGTGTGGCGGCTTCGCCGCCAATTTGGATTGGCTGTTACAGACGAGCACTTCCGTCAATTGTTCCATAAAGCAATGCAATGATAAGTCATGGTCTGAAGATGGTCTGTGCAAATTTTGGTGAGAATCGGATGAAATCTCCGACCTGTGAAACTTTTTGAAAGTTTTGATCTTGGTCTGTTGGTGGCGCTACAGCGTTTGTGGAAAAATCTTGTTAATTGGTGGGTGGGGCTATACCTATTGCGTTAATGTACTGAGCAAGTTTCAGCTTGATAGGTCTAAGCATTTTAGAGTTATTTGCATTAATGTTGTTGAAAAATTGATGAATTTTGACCTGTTGGTGGCGCTGGAGTTTTGGGCTCTGGGGTCTGAAAATTGAGGTATGTGGTCATTGGCTTAGGGAAAATAAGTGTACCAAATATCCCAACTTTTTACTGTATGGTTCTTTGGTTACATAGAGAATAGGTTCACATGCTGTTTTTTGGTGCGTCACCAACTTTGATTGGCTGTGACAGGCAAACGCTTATGAATATTTATTAACAAAGTGATAAGTCTTGAGTGGCCTTGTCTGAAGGTCATGTGTGACAAGTTTGGTGAGAATCGGATGAAATCTCTGACCTGTGAAACTTTTTGAAAGTTTTGACCTTGGTCTATTGGTGGCGCTACAGCGTTTGTGGAAAAGTCTTGTTAATTGGTGGGTGGGGCTATACCTATTGCGTTAATGTACTGAGCAAGTTTCAGCTTGATAGGTTTAAGCATTTTAGAGTTATTTGCATTAATGTTGTTGAAAAATTGATGAATTTTGACCTGTTGGTGGCGCTGGAGTTTTGGGCTCTGGGGTCTGAAAATTGAGGTATGTGGTCATTGGCTTAGGGAGAATAAGTGTACCAAATATCCCAACTTTTTACTGTATGGTTCTTTGGTTACATAGAGAATAGGTTCACATGCTGTTTTTTGGTGCGTCACCAACTTTGATTGGCTGTGACAGGCAAACGCTTATGAATATTTATTAACAAAGTGATAAGTCTTGAGTGGCCTTGTCTGAAGGTCATGTGTGACAAGTTTGGTGAGAATCGGATGAAATCTCTGACCTGTGAAACTTTTTGAAAGTTTTGACCTTGGTCTATTGGTGGCGCTACAGCGTTTGTGGAAAAGTCTTGTTAATTGGTGGGTGGGGCTATACCTATTGCGTTAATGTACTGAGCAAGTTTCAGCTTGATAGGTCTAAGCATTTTAGAGTTATTTGCATTAATGTTGTTGAAAAATTGATGAATTTTGACCTGTTGGTGGCGCTGGAGTTTTGGGCTCTGGGGTCTGAAAATTGAGGTATGTGGTCATTGGCTTAGGGAGAATAAGTGTACCAAAAAATCCCAACTTTTTACTGTATGGTTCTTTGGTTACATAGATAATAGGTTCACATGCTGTTTTTTGGTGCGTCACCAACTTTGATTGGCTGTGACAGGCAAACGCTTTTGAATATTTATTAACAAAATGATAAGTCTTGAGTGGCCTTGTCTGAAGGTCATGTGTGACAAGTTTGGTAAGAAATGGACAAAATGTGAGACCTGGGTAACTTTTAGAAAAATTCAGCCTGACCTGTTGGTGGCGCTGGAGTTTTGGGGTTTGTTGTCTGTAAATTTAATAGATTCGGGCAAATTTGAAGTTGAATGAGTGTGCCAAATTTCAGAACTCTGGAGTGTATGGTTGGCTGGGAAATGGGCAATGTGTAATAATAATAATAATTAAAGCTGCGAGCAGCAATGTGGGGGCCAAGCTTTGGAAATTTGGAAAGACAACCCCCCCTCCGCCCCTCCCCCTGTGACCACCATAGAGGAGTATTTGTGTGCTTTTGTCTGGGCTTGAGAGAGAGAGAGAGAGATGAAAGCGTTACTGAAAAATGAGCTGACTTTCTGTGATTATAGCGCCCCCATAGTGGTCAAAAGACATGACATGGGAGAGTGGGGGTGTGCAAATGGAACCCCCCCCCCCACGACCACTATAGAGGAGGGTGTGTGTGCTTGTGTCTGGGTTAGAGAGCGAGAGATATGAAAGCATTAATGAAAAATGAGCTGACTTCCTGTGATTCTAGCACCCCCCTAGTGGTCAAAAGACATGAAATGGGAGAGTGGCCGTGTGCAAATGGAACCCCCCCCCCCCTACGACCACCATAGAGGAGGGTGTGTGTGCTTGTGTGTGGGTTAGAGAGCGAGAGAGATGAAAGCATTAATGAAAAATGAGCTGACTTCCTGTGATTATAGCGCCCCCCTAGTGGTCAAAAGACATGAAATGGGAGAGTGGGCGCGTGCAAATGGAACCCCCCCCCCCCCCCCACGACCACCATAGAGGAGGGTGTGTGTGCTTGTGTCTGGGTTTGAGAGAGAGAGAGATGAAAGCATTAATGAAAAATAAGCTGACTTCCTGTGATTATAGCACCCCCCTAGTGGTCAAAAGACATGACATGGGAGAGTGGGCGTGTGCAAATGGAACCCCCCCCCCCTCGACCACCATAGAGGAGGGTGTTTGTGCTTGTGTCTGGGTTTGAGACAGAGAGAGAGTGGATGTGAAGAAAATAGGCAAAATTAATTTCTATTTTTTTTGTTTTTGTGTGTGTGTCCTTGGGATGTGTTCCTAAGTCCACTTACCAAGTTTGTTGTCGATAGGTGAAAGTGTTGTTTATTATAGCGCCCCTAGTGTTCAAACGTCACCAAATTTAGTGAAGGTCCTCCGGATGTGCTCACAAGTCCACGTACCAAGTTTGGTGTTGATACGAGAAAGTTTTACTAATTATAGCGCCCCTAGTGGTCAGAGTGCACCAAATGTATTGTACGTCCTCAGGGTGGGGTCCCAAGTCCATATACCAAGTTTGGTTTCGATAAGTGTAAGCATCGCTGAGATATGAGCCTACTTCCTGTTACTATAGCGCCCCCACAGTTGTCAATGGGCACCAAAGTTGTTGAGGCTTCTCTTAATTGGGTTCTGAGCCCATGTTCTAAGTTTGGTCTTGATACGTGAAAGCCTTGCAGAGATATAGGTTCACTTCCTGTGTGGCGGCTTCGCCGCCAAATTGGATTGGCTGTTACAGGCGAGCACTTCCGTCAATTGTTCCATAAAGCAATGCAATGATAATTCATGGTCTGAAGATTGTCTGTGCAAATTTTGGTGAGAATCGGATGAAATCTCTGACCTGTGAAACTTTTTGAAAGTTTTGATCTTGGTCTATTGGTGGCGCTACAGCGTTTGTGGAAAAATCTTGTTAATTGGTGGGTGGGGCTATGCCTTTTGCGTTAATACACTGAGCAAGTTTCAGCTTGATAGGTCTAAGCATTTGAGAGTTATTTGCATTAATGTTGTTGAGAAATTGATTAATTTTGACCTGTTGGTGGCGCTGGAGTTTTGGGCTCTGGGGTCTGAAAATTGAGGTATGTGGTCATTGGCTTAGGGAGAATAAGTGTACCAAATATCCCAACTTTTTACTGTATGGTTCTTTGGTTACATAGAGAATAGGTTCACATGCTGTTTTTTGGTGCATCACCAACTTTGATTGGCTGTGACAGGCAAACGCTTATGAATATTTATTAACAAAGTGATAAGTCTTGAGTGGCCTTGTCTGAAGGTCATGTGTGACAAGTTTGGTGAGAATCGGATGAAATCTCTGACCTGTGAAACTTTTTGAAAGTTTTGACCTTGGTCTATTGGTGGCGCTACAGCGTTTGTGGAAAAGTCTTGTTAATTGGTGGGTGGGGCTATACCTATTGCGTTAATGTACTGAGCAAGTTTCAGCTTGATAGGTCTAAGCATTTTAGAGTTATTTGCATTAATGTTGTTGAAAATTTGATGAATTTTGACCTGTTGGTGGCGCTGGAGTTTTGGGCTCTGGGGTCTGAAAATTGAGGTATGTGGTCATTGGCTTAGGGAGAATAAGTGTACCAAATATCTCAACTTTTTACTGTATGGTTCTTTGGTTACATAGAGAATAGGTTCACATGCTGTTTTTTGGTGCGTCACCAACTTTGATTGGCTGTGACAGGCAAACGCTTATGAATATTTATTAACAAAGTGATAAGTCTTGAGTGGCCTTGTCTGAAGGTCATGTGTGACAAGTTTGGTAAGAAATGGACAAAATGTGAGACCTGGGTAACTTTTAGAAAAATTCAGCCTGACCTGTTGGTGGCGCTGGAGTTTTGGGGTTTGTTGTCTGTAAATTTAATAGATTCGGGCAAATTTGAAGTTGAATGAGTGTGCCAAATTTCAGAACTCTGGAGTGTATGGTTGGCTGGGAAATGGGCAATGTGTAATAATAATAATAATTAAAGCTGCGAGCAGCAATGTGGGGGCCAAGCTTTGGAAATTTGGAAAGACAACCCCCACTCCCCCTCTCCCCCTGTGACCACCATAGAGGAGTATTTGTGTGCTTTTGTCTGGGCTTGAGAGAGAGAGAGAGAGAGAGATGAAAGCGTTACTGAAAAATGAGCTGACTTCCTGTGATTATAGCGCCCCCTTAGTGGTCAAAAGACATGACATGGGAGAGTGGGCGTGTGCAAATGGAACCCCCCCCCCCCACGACCACCATAGAGGAGGGTGTGCGTGCTTATGTCTGGGTTTGAGAGAGAGAGAGATGAAAGCATTAATGAAGAATGAGCTGACTTCCTGTGATTATAGCGCCCCCCTAGTGGTCAAAAGACATGACATGGGAGAGTGGGTGTGTGCGAATGGGAACCCCCCCCCCCCACGACCACCATAGAGGAGGGTGTGTGTGCTTGTGTCTGGGTTTGAGAGAGAGAGATGAAAGCATTACTGAAAAATGAGCTGACTTCCTGTGATTATAGCACCCCCCTAGTGGTCGAAAGAGATGACATGGGAGAGTGGGCGTGTGCAGATGGAACACCCCCCCCCCCCCCCACGACCACCATAGAGGAGGGTGTGTGTGCTTGTGTCTGGGTTTGAGACAGAGAGAGAGTAGATGTGAAGAAAATAGCCAAAATTAATTTCAATTTTTTTTGTGTGTGTGTGTCCTTGGGATGTGTTCCTAAGTCCACTTACCAAGTTTGGTTTCGATAGGTGAAAGTGTTGTTTATTATAGCGCCCCTAGTGTTCAAACGTCACCAAATTTAGTGTAGGTCCTCAGGATGTGCTCACAAGTCCACATACCAAGTTTGGTGTTGATACGAGAAAGTTTTGCTAATTATAGCGCCCCTAGTGTTCAAACGTCACCAAATTTATAGTAGGTCCTCAGGATGTGCCCACAAGTCCACGTACCAAGTTTGGTGTTGATCCGAGAAAGTTTTGCTAATTATAGCGCCCCTAGTGGTCAGAGTACGCCAAATGTATTGTGCGTCCTCAGGGTGGGGTCCCAAGTCCATATACCAAGTTTGGTTTTGATACTTGAAACCGTTGCTGAGATATGAGCCTACTTCCTGTTACTATAGCGCCCCCACAGTTGTCAAAGGGCACCAAAGTTATTGAGGCCTCTCTTAATTGGGTTCTGAGCCCATGTTCTAAGTTTGGTCTTGGTACATGAAAGCCTTGCTGAGATATAGGTTCACTTCCTGAGTGGCGGCTTCGCCGCCAATTTGGATTGGCTGTTAGAGGCGAGCACTTCCGTCAATTGTTCCACAAAGCAAGGCAATAAGAAAGCATGGTCTGAAGATGATGTGTGCAAATTTTGGTGAGAATCGGTTGAAATTTGAGACCTGGGAAACTTTTTGGAAGTTTTGACCTTGGTCTGTTGGTGGCGCTACAGCAATCATGGAAAAGTCTTGTTAATTGGTGGGTGGGGCCTTGACTTTTGCCTTAATACACTGAGCAAGTTTCAGCTTGATAGGTTCAAGCATAGCAGAGATATTTGCATTAATGTTGTTGCTTGGCTCCCAATAAACTCTTTGGGAGGGCTTTACCCACAATGCTCAGCTCCCACCGTCGCAGAGAAAACTGTGGCGAGAGTGGGCTATATATAGAGAATGAACCAGCAGGATGTTTAACAGTGAGTAAGTCCCTCTATCCCTTTCGAGGCTGTGGCATTGCTAAGATTCACATGGCCTCCGGCTGAGGCACAGCAGCGGAAAATCCCAGGTGTCTTACCACCCAGTAGGTGGACAGACGTAGTGGTCATCCAGGAAGTCCATGGGAAAATGTGGGAAAGCTAACCCCCCCCCCCATGACCACCATAGAGGAAGGTGTATGTGCTTGTGTCTGGGTTTGAGAGCGTGAGATGAAAGCATTAATGACAAATGAGCTAACTTCCGATGAAAGCATTAATGAAAAATGAGCTGAGTTACTGTGAATATAATGCCCCCCTAGTGGTCAAAACACATGAAATGGAAGAGTGGGCGTGTGCAAATGGAACCCCCGCCCCCCACAACCACCATAGAGGAGAGTGTGTGTGCTTTTGTCTGGGTTTGGGACAGAGAGAGAGTGGATGTTAAGAAAATAGCCCAAATTAATTTCTATTTTTTTTTTTTTTTGTGTGTGTGTGTGTCCTTGGGATGTGTTCCCAAGTCTTGATACGTGAAAGCCTTGCTGAGATGTAGGTTCACTTCCTGTGTGGCGGCTTCACCGCCAATTTGGATTGGCTGTTAGAAGCGAGCACTTCTGTCAATTGTTCCAAAAAGCAATGCAATAAGAAGGCATGGTCTGAAGATGGTGTGTGCAAATTTTGGTGAGAATCGGATGAAATTTGTGACCTGTGAAACTTTTTGAAAGTTCTGATCTTGGTCTGTTGGTGGCGCTACAGCGTTTGTTGAAAAGTCTTGTTAATTGGTGGGTGGGGCTATACCTTTTGCGTTAATACACTGAGCAAGTTTCAGCTTGATAGGTCTAAGCATTTTAGAGTTATTTGCATTAATGTTGTTGAGAAATTGATGAATTTTGACCTGTTGGTGGCGCTACAGGTTTGAGGTTAAGAGTCTGTAAATTGTGGAAAGTGGTCATTGGCCATAGAGGAATATGTGTGTTGAATTTCAAAACGTTTAACTGTATGGTTCTATGGCTTCCATAGAGATTTAAGTTTAATGTCTGTGTGGCGGCTTCGCCGCCGATTTTGATTGGCTGTTAAGGGCAAATAATTTTGTCAATTCTTCCAAAAAGCAATTCAATAAGAAGGCATGGTCTGAAGATAGTGTGTGCAAATTTTGGTGAGAATCGGATGAAATTTGTGACCTGTGAAACTTTTTGAAAGTTCTGATCTTGGTCTGTTGGTGGCGCTACAGCGTTAATGGAAAAGTCTTGTTAATTGGTGGGTGGGGCCATACCTTTTGCCTTAATACACTGAGCAAGTTTCAGCTTGATAGGTCTAAGCATTTTAGAGTTATTTGCATTAATGTTGTTGAAAAATTGATGAATTTTGACCTGTTGGTGGCGCTGGAGTTTTGGGCTCTGGGGTCTGAAAATTGGGGTAAGTGGTCATTGGCTCAGGGAGAATAAGTGTACCAAATTTCCCAACTTTTTACTGTATGGTTCTTTGGTTACATAGAGATATAGGTTCACATGCTGTTTTTTGGTGTGTTTTAAACTTCGATAGGCTGTGACAGGCAAACGCTTTTGAATATTTATTAACAAAGTGATAAGTCTTGAGTGGCCTTGTCTGAAGGTCATGTGTGACAAGTTTGGTAAGAAATGGACAAAATTTGAGACCTGGGTAACTTTTAGAAAAATTCAGCCTGACCTGTTGGTGGCGCTGGAGTTTTGGGGTTTGTTGTCTGTAAATTTAATAGATTCGGGCAAATTTGAAGTTGAATGAGTGTGCCAAATTTCAGAACTCTGGAGTGTATGGTTGGCTGGGAAATGGGCAATGTGTAATAATAATAATAATAATAATAATAATAAGAATACGTACAATCACTATGGGTTGCCTCGCAGCTTCGCTGCTTGGCCCCCAATAATAAGAATACGTACAATCACTAGGGGTTGCCTCGCAGCTTCGCTGCTTGGCCCCCAAATATACACTGCAGTGGATGTTATTTTCTTCATTAATGTGTTTACTGTGTTAATGGACTGAAGATGGGAATAGGATTCGGTTTTTGCTTTCAGATTCGGCAGAATCTTAACCATTGGATTCGGTATTCGGCCGAACCCCAATAATCTGGATTTGGTGCATCCCTACTTACAAGTAAAGATAGCACAATTACACTGAAAATAGCCTTGGTTTCAAAGGGTTTAACATACAAACGAGCAATTTTGTGTAAACAAAATAATTGTTCTATTATTAACACAAAACCTGTCCCTGAGTGATTTGACATTCCTGCCATTTCATACTTCCACACTTTCTCCAAAGCAGCCTACAGAATGAGGAATATCATCCAAGCTGCAGTTCAGAGCAAACCTGATGTTGGAATTACTATTGCATCAGTCAATACTATTACAAGAGGACTTAATGCCAAACAAAGACATTCAGTTGCACTGTTGGTCAAATACAGCTCTGTGTTGAAAGAGAACTCCAGTGCACATTTCTTTCAGTAGATTTGTAATATAGCAATCAATACATGTAGTTTAGACGCACTGATGATTATTATAAGTACGACTAAACTACATTCTTGATTGCTATAATACAAACACACAATATTGTGTGTATGTAATATAGCAATCAAGAAATGTATTTTAGTCATACATTTGTTGTATGTTTTTTAATATAGCAATTAAGAAATGTAGTTTAGTCGTCCTGATAAATAAATTTGTTGTGTGTTTGTAATATAGCAATCAAGAAATGTATTTTAGTCATATACATTTGTTGAATGTTTTTAATATAGCAATCAAGAAATGTAGTTTAGTCGTCCTGATAAATACATTTGTTGTGTGTTGGTCTACAGCATCCTAGTGCTCTCCTGTATCCATGTGAGCTCAGAAAATGGACTCCAATTGATTGTGTTGATATGCTGCCCAAGGTTTTTAATACAATTTTCCAACTCATTGGAATACTGTGCAATATTGAAAAGTAATTACAGCAGCTTTCTTTGTTCAGTACCTTTACCCACAGTGTGTTCATTACCAATCTGTCCTATTTTGGGGAGTGTTAATTACCCATATGCCCGCCTTTGTGGAGTGCTAATTACCCCACTTACCCTCCTTTGTTCAGTGTCTGAAAGTGCATATATGGCCACGCCCACTTGATGGCCTATGATTCTAATTTACATCATAAAGGCTCCTGTCACTGATTGGATGAACCCAGTGGGCCAGAGAGAAGAGGCAGCATATAAACACCACCTAGTGGAGTCAGATTTCTGAACTCACCTGCTCAAAGGTAGGCACTGGGACTCTCTCAACACATACACTAGATCTGTGTTCAACTCCTACATTTTATTTCTTTATTTGCACTTGTCTGCTATTTAATCTTTATTATTGTATTTGTAACTTACAAATGTGATTCAAATGTAATAATTGGCTGGATTTGTTTCACAACACAGAACTAGAGTCTGAAATGTCAGGATTTACTGGACCAACACTGCTGCCTGTGCCTGTGAAGGAGATAAAAGAAGAAGAGTTTGATGATTTCCTTCAAGAGTATCTGTCTACAGTTCAGAAGGAAAACCCTGGACCGGATCTTGTGTGCAAGACTGAAACAAACATGTCAGACATCATGGACATTAAAGAGGAGGAAGAGGCTGATGTAAGAGAGCATGGTCAGAAAGACTCTTCTCCTACTGGTAAGATACTCATTAGTGTTTTGGCTACTGGAACTACTGGAATTATTGAAGCAAAATCAAACATAAATATAGTAATGTGTTTTAAAAAGTTTTATTGTCTTTCTTTAGCAAATCATCAAGAAATCAACACAGATAAGATGAGATGTGCTGGGGAGATGGAAGGTCATCATAGTAAACATGGAAAGAGCTTTCATAAGAGGAATCACCTGAAGTCACACCAGACCATCCACACAGGAGAACAGCCGTATCAGTGCACTACATGTGGGAAGAATTTCAAGACAAAGGCGAAGGTCACCATCCATCAGCGCACACATACTGGAGAAAAGCCATATCAGTGCACTGACTGTGGAAACACTTTTAGTCGTAGATCTAGCCTCAAGACACACCAGAGGATCCATACTGGTGAAAAGCCATATCAGTGCACTACCTGTGGGAAGAGATTCAGGGAGAGCAGTTCTCTTACTAAACATAAGCGCACACATACAGGAGAAAAGCCATATCAGTGCACTACATGTGGGAAAAGTTTCAGGACTAAGATGGAGGTCACCTTTCATCAGCCCACACATACAGGAGAAAAACCATACCAGTGCACTGACTGTGGGAAGGGTTTTAGTCAAATGAGCAATCTCAAGAAACACCAGAGTATCCACACAGGAGAAAAGCCATATCAGTGCACTACATGTGGGAAGAGTTTCAGGACTAAGATAGAGGTCACCTTACATCAGCACACACATACAGGAGAAAAGCCATATCAGTGCACTACATGTGGGAAGAGTTTCAAGACTAAGAGAGAGGTCACCATCCATCAGCGCACACATACTGGAGAAAAGCCATATCAGTGCACTGACTGTGGAAAGGTTTTTAGTCAAACATCTAGCCTGAAGGCACACCAGACCATCCACACAGAAGAAAAGCCATATCAGTGCACTACATGTGGGAAGAGTTTCAAGACAAAGGTGAAGGTCACCATCCATCAGCGCACACATACTGGAGAAAAGCCATATCAGTGCACTGACTGTGGAAACACTTTTAGTCGTAGATCTAACCTCAAGACACACCAGAGGATCCATACTGGTGAAAAGCCATATCAGTGCACTACATGTGGGAAGAGATACAGGGAGAGCGGTTCTCTTACTAAACATCAGCGCACACATACAGGAGAAAAGCCATATCAGTGCACTGACTGCGGAAAGGGTTTCAGTCAAATGAGCAGTCTCAAGACACACCAGATGACTCACACAGGAGAAAAGCCATATCAGTGCACTGACTGCGGAAAGAGTATTAGTCAAATGAGCAGTCTCAAGGCACACGAGAGTATCCATACAGGAGAAAAGCCATATCAGCGCACTACATGTGGGAAAAGTTTCAGGACTAAGATAGAGGTCACCTTACATCAGCACACACATACAGAAGAAAAGCCATATCAGTGCACTGACTGCGGAAAGGGTTTTAGTCAAATGAGCAGTCTCAAGGCACACCAGAGTATCCATACAGGACAAAAGCCATATCGGTGCATTACATGTGGGAAAAGTTTCAGGACTAAGAGAGAGGTGACCATCCATCAGCGCACACATACAGGAGGAAAACCATATCAGTGCACTGACTGTGGGAAGGGTTTTAGTCAAATGAGCAGTCTCAAGGCACACCAGAGTATCCACACTGGAGAAAAGCCATATCAGTGCACTACATGTGGGAAAAGTTTCAGGACTAAGATAGAGGTCACCTTCCATCAGCACACACATACAGGAGAAAAGCCATATCAGTGCACCGACTGTGGAAAGGGTTTTAGTCAAATGAGCCATCTCAAGAGACACCAGAGTATCCATACAGGAAAAAAGCCATATCAGTGCACTGACTGTGGAAAGGCTTTTACTTTAATGAGCAGTCTCAAGAGTCACCAGAGTATCCATACAGGGAAAAAGCCATATCAGTGCAAAACATGTGGGAAAAGTTTCAGGACTAAGACAGAGGTCACTGTCCATCAGCGCACACATACAAAAGATAAGCCATAACAGTGCACTGACTATGGAAAGGTTTTTACTTTAATGAGCTATCTCAAGAAACACCAGATGATCCATAGATTTTAGGACCCATCAGAATGACACATTAAATGATGAATTGACTAAAAGGTTTGCAGATGTATAACAGTTCAGGGTTTACTGATGAGTCACAGTTCAGGGTTTACTGATGAGTCACAGTTCAGGGTTTGCTGCATGAATCAGATCTCAGGATTTACCAGAGGGCACACGTATGCAATTAAGAGAAACTCACCATTTGATCTTAAAATGAAAATTATATTTTTTTCTAGAATTCATCAGAAATTATTGGAAAATCATAATGTTTTTGCTGTTGAACAATAAACTGAATGAACGCAAAATCAGAAGATAAATGACAGCAGAGATCCTGGAATAAACTACAACGCTCATGTCAGATTAACTTTCATCATGAAAGTTGCTTTGATAATAACTGAGTTTACCATTGTATATTAATGTCTTGAATACGTTCAACACTGCATGCATGTCCATGACAAGGTATCTCACCATGTTTTTTTTTTTTAAATAAACTTTGTTTTATCTGAAATGGCATTTTGCATAGAAACATTTTTTAAAAGCGATTACTCACAAGATATCACTCACATACAAACACAAAATAGCAATTTTGGTGTTTTCAGTGTGGAAGAAATTAATATATTTCTACATCACAAACTGCAAAAGAACTATAATAGAGTGGTTTTATCATTCATTTTAAAATAAATGTACCCTTACAAAGGGTTTATGAATGCTTTGTAAGGAGCTCATTAATGACAAGAACACTTTTGTAATCAGTGGCAGTCGGTCTGCATCCTTTGAGGTAACTTGATCCATGTCCCCATGACGACCATCAAATGTGTAAACTATGATCAGGAACTTCCTTCCCCTAATTTCACAGTTAGATTTGAATCTAACCAAATGTTCTCCTATTTTTTTGTTCTTCTTTTTTAGGGAGGGGGGGGGGGGGGTCGGGCATTAAAGCAGCTTGCTTAGGGCACTGATATGGCCAGCATTACTGTAGATGTAGGAAGCAGAAAGTGTAATTCTGATTTTTTGAAACATAAAAAGCACAAGTGTGTGCAGAGCAGAGTGAGTAACCTTGTCATTGGTATTCTAGCTGTCTGGGATCAATAGAAAGCACTTTGCAGGCCTACACAGTAATAGGTGTTAGCTACTATTGTGTTCTGGCCCCTGTGCTGAATTGCCTATTCCCTACCCACTGCAAACTGTGATGGTTTTGGAATGTTAACTACACTGACAAAGGATTATGGGAAATAATTCCATATGTAGGAGCACCATTCACACATCTGATGGTCCTCAGGTGGGCATGACCAGAACTCTACCTGCAGGAATCAAACAAAGGAGCGTAGGTGGGGGTGGAGATGGTCTTCAGGTGGGCATGACCAGAGATTCACACAGGAGGGCAGGTGGAGGTGGAGATGGTCTTCAGGTGGGCATGACCAGAGCTTCACACAGGAGGGTAGGTGGGGGTGGGTGGAGGTACAAGCTGAAGAGGTCACTGAGGTCATGAAAGCTCCAGGGCTGTAGTGGAGACTGAACACAAGTAAGCACAGTTTATCCACCTCTACAATCTCTGAAGTAGAGTTTATCCACCTCTTATTAGAGTTTATCCACCTCTACAATCTCTGAAGTAGAGTGTACCCACCTTTTATTAGAGTTCATCCACCTCTGAAATAGCAGAGACAGAGTTTATGTCATGAATTTCAGGAGTGATTTTCACCTCAAATTAAGTGGAATTATCTCTGTAGAGAGCGCTAGGTAAGCATTTCCTTACTTAAAACAATACCAAATAGTTTTTTGACCTTAACATAAGATAATAGATTCGATTTCATTTTCTGCCGTGTACAACAATGCATGACCATCTCAATGACAAGGCATCTCACCATGTTTTTTCTCAGTTAATCTCAGAAATAGAGGTTATCCACTTTTAATTAGAGTTATCCACCTCTGAAATAGCAGAG
The DNA here is from genome assembly GCF_963854185.1 of Sardina pilchardus. Lineage (NCBI taxonomy): Eukaryota > Metazoa > Chordata > Actinopteri > Clupeiformes > Clupeidae > Sardina > Sardina pilchardus. Next base: position 5,297,896 of record NC_084994.1, read on the forward strand.
ACAGAGTTTATGCACCTTTTATTAGAGTTAATACACCTCTGAAATAGCAGAGACAGAGTTTATGTTATGATTTTCAGGACTGATTTTCACCTCTGGTGGCCATTTGTTGTATTGCATGTTTTTACGCACGCATCTTTGTTAGCTTCTATTCAATGTAATGCATTGCACCTGTGTCTTGTTGCCTCTGTCATGTGACCTGATCATCTGGTATTTAAGCGCTGCTCATGCCATGTCCTTTGCTCAGTCTTTGATTGACAAGTGCTGTGTAACACTGCCAAGCTTTGCTACAGGAATACTCTTAGGTCCTCTTTTGCTCTCTAGACTCTTGAACTATGTTTTGGATTACTCTCTCTCTCTCTTGGATTACCCTCTCTCTCTTGGATTACTCTCTCTCTCTTGGATTACTCTTTCTCTCTTGGATTACCCCTTTAAGGATTACTGCTTGAATTTATTTTCTGCTCTTTTGGAGGAACTGAACTTTAAGGTATCGCTGTGAAATTGCCTATTTTGAGTTAATGTTTTGCCTCTCCTGTATGTTTTGGGAAAACCCTCGCTTTGGAATAAAGAACAGTACTCAATCTCTGCACTAGTTTACATGTCACTGTTAGCTCAATAGGCAAGGAGTTAGGACTTGCATCCAACGGCTTGGGTTTGATTCCCGAGCATGATAGTTTATCCACCTCATATTAGAGTTTATCCACCTCTGAAATATCTGAAAAATACCTTTTTAAAAGTGTATTCAACAACTGCAACTTTTAACATTACATAATCACACTGTATTACCTACATTCACAATATGTACACTCATCAACAATGGAACCACTTAATACTTGGTATTGTTATAAACATTGAAGTATAACCTTCACTTTACCTCAGAAATCCAATACCTCATGGCACTGTCCACTTTACGGGGGTCACAGAATTCATAGTTTACCCACCTTTTACTCTACTAAAACAGCACTGCATGTAAATGATTCTCAATGAAGCAATGATACAAGAGTTCATAAACATTCAACACATTTTGATTTGCTGGGATGTATGATTTCATGATGGGGTAATCTTCTTCTGATCTGGTCTTCACCACATTACCCATAAGGGGCTTTGTATTAAACGCCTGGAAGGAAACACGGCAGAAAATATGACACTCTACACTGATCACAACAGGAAATGTCACCAACATTTAGAATCCTAAAATCAACACCCAGAAAACACAGTCCAGATATCAGAGTATCAGGTAAAGGCCATTCATGAGACCAAGACCTCATGTAATAACTTGACTTGGTTACAGAGCAGGATTGCAATACTGTGGGATACTGTGCAATATCGAAAATTATACAACAATTGGGTTCTATGAAGCTGTTTATTTGTTTCTGATTGGCCGAGAGACGTTCCATGAGTTATAATATCCTACGATAATCCACTCTGACTTTTTACAGCTAATAATAAATCACTCCGCGACACAATGTCAAGTTGTGAGGTGTAAAACGAACTGTCACGTTGCATCCAAGCTGAAATACAGACGCTCAGAACATAGAATATGACGGAGGTGGATATTAGCTAGTTGGATGGCATGTAGGCGAAGTAAAATAGTGATGTTTCAAAGCTAAAAGCATGTCCTAACCAGTGTTGGTCAAGTTACTTGGAAAAAGTAATTAGTTACTGATTACTTGTCCAAGAAAGTAATCCTGTTACTTTACTGATTACTTTTTCCCAAAAGTAATTAGTTACTTTACAATTTCTTTACTTAGTTACTTTTCAAAAACACACTAACTAGGCTACACAACCTGAATATGCTATAAAGCAATACACCTTTCAGCCTAATTTTATTCTTTCTGCATATTCCATCATATAAAATAGAATCAAATGCAGTGTTGTGCATAAACGAGTTCTGTGAACTATGAGCTGCATGCAACACATTTGTAAATAAACATCGTGAATTCGTTCAGATTATGTGAAATGAACAACGAGCGTCACTGCTGAGTTTCAATTAAACGTTGCGCAGTTAACCTGCATGTCACGCTCCAATCTTTCATCGATGCTGCGGATGTAACAGAGTACATGCTGCATTGTTGCAACGATACGGGCGCGCTGTTGGTGGTAAAATAAAAACAGTAAGTCCTGTGACAGCGGCCGCATTCTGCGCCACCCCTCACTTAATCATACATAGATTCTGTAGCCTATAATTAACCGAAGAGTCGGACCTCCGTCTGGCAAACCTCATAGGCTACCGCAGGGGTTATGTCTGAAAGCGACTATAGAGAACGCAGATGATACAGGCTCTATTATTTACGGACATTTTGCTCATTGTCTCGCAAAGACTCCGACGGTACAAACTTAATTATGTCCACCGAACACAAGTTGCCCGCCTCGTTTGAACGTCAACGACCCCAATTTCGAATTTGAAAAGACATTTGAGTTGAAGCATCAGTCCAGAGTGAAAGCATAAGTCATCGAATGAAATTAAAGTAGAAAGAACAATAGAAGTGAAGTAAAGATAAGCAAAAGAAGTCCAAGTCCCGAACTATGGGAGAAGTTTAGGAAAACCCCAACTCATGTAGGCTGTTAAATGCAGCATGGTCATGCTCTCTCCCGCACTCTGTTGTCTCGTCTGTTGTTTACATCTCTCGCAATGCGTTGGACGTTATACTGATTGTCAGACAGTCTCACAAAGCAATTAAAATCGCAGTTTAGTAACGCAGTAACGCAGCCTAAAGTAACGGTAATCTAATTACTGATTTTGCCATTGTAATCCCTTACTTTACTCGTTACTTGAAAAAAGTAATTGGATTACAGTAACGCGTTACTTCTAACGCGTTACTGCCCATCACTGGTCCTAACCAGACGCAATGCGAGCTAACGTTTATTAGGCTACATTGCTTGACAACGGGAGAGACAGAACTAACGACTGGCTTTTGGCCATAGCAACGTGCTTTTAGAACTAACGACTGGCCTTTGGCCATAGCAACCATCCATTTAGAACTAATGGCAGTTTGTCCTGCAGGTAATAGAAATTTGTGGCGGAGAGAAGTAGTTCTACAAACGAGACAGTTTTAGCGATTTAAACGTTTACATTATAACGTTGTTGCCTCCGGCCTCGAGGCTACGGCCGAACAACACCCGTGGGAATATCCAGCAACAACCCACTCCCACTCGTGCTATATTGCTTAAGTAATTACAGCAGCTTTTTTTGTTCAGTATACCCTACCCCCACCCTGTGTTAATGACCAATCTGTCCTCTTTTGGGGAGTGTTAATTACCCATCTGCTCTCCTTTGTGGAGTGCTAATTACCCCACTTACCCTCCTTTGTTCAGTGTATGAAAGCACATATATGGCCACGCCCAATTGATGCCCTATCATTCTAATTTACATCATAAAGGCTCCTGTCACTGATTGGATGAACCCAGTGGGCCAGAGAGAAAAGGCAGCATATAAACACCACCTAGTGGAGTCAGATTTCTGAACTCACCTGCTCAAAGGTAGGCACTGGGACACTCTCAACACATACACTAGATCTGTGTTCAACTACTATATTGTATTTCTTTATTTGCAGTTGTCTGCTATTTAATCTGTATTATTGTAGCTGTAAATTACAAATGTGATTCAAATGTAATACTTGTCTTGAATTTGTTTCACAGCACAGAACTAGAGTCTGAAATGTCAGGATTTACTGGACCTACACTGCTGCCTGTGCCAGTGAAGGAGATAAAAGAAGAAGAGTCTGATGATTTCCTTCAAGAGTATCTGTCTACAGTTCAGAAGGACAACCCTGGAGCGGATCATGTGTGCAAGTCTGAAACAAACATGTCAGACATCATGGACATTAAAGAGGAGGAAGAGGCTGGTGTAAGAGAGCATGGTCAGAACGACTCTTCTCCTACTGGTAAGATACTCATTAGTGTAGTAAAGGAGATAAAAGAAGAAGAGTTTGATGATTTCCTTCAAGAGTATCTGTCTACAGTTCAGAAGGACAACCCTGGAGCGGATCATGTGTGCAAGACTGAAACAAACATGTCAGACATCATGGACATTAAAGAGGAGGAAGAGGCTGATGTAAGAGAGCGTGGTCAGACAGACTCTTCTCCTACTGGTAAGATACTCATTAGTGTTTTGGCTACTGGACCTACTGGAATTGCTGAAGCAAAATCAAACATAATAATAATAATGTGTTTAAAAAAGTTTTCTTGTCTTTCTTTAGCAAATCATCAAGAAATCAACACAGATGAGATGAGATGTGCTGGGGAGATGGAAGGTCATCATAGTAAACATGGAAAGAGCTTTCATAAGAGGAATCACCTGAAGTCACACCAGACCATCCACACAGGAGAAAAGCCATATCAGTGCACTACATGTGGGAAGAGTTTCAAGACAAAGGCGAAGGTCACCATCCATCAGCGCACACATACTGGAGAAAAGCCATATCAGTGTACTTACTGTGGAAAGACTTTTCGACAAACATCTGTCCTCAAGAAACACCAGAGGATCCATACTGGGGAAAAGCCATATCAGTGTACTTACTGTGGAAAGACTTTTCGACAAACAAGTGTCCTCAAGAGACACCAGAGGATCCATACTGGTGAAGAGCCATATCAGTGTACTACATGTGGGAAGAGATTCAGGGAGAGCAGTTCTCTTACTAAACATCAGCGCACACATACAGGAGAAAAGCCATATCAGTGCACTGACTGCGGAAAGAGTTTTAGTCAAATGAGCAGTCTCAAGGCACACCAGAGTATCCACACAGGAGAAAAGCCATATCAGTGCACTGCATGTGGGAAACGTTTCAGGACTAAGATAAAGGTCACCTTTCATCAGCACACACATACAGAAGAAAAGCCATATCAGTGCACTGACTGCGGAAAGGGTTTTAGTCAAATGAGCAGTCTCAAGGCACACCAGAGTATCCATACAGGAAAAAAGCCATATCAGTGCACTGCATGTGGGAAAAGTTTCAGGACTAAGAGAGAGGTGACCATCCATCAGCGCACACATACAGGAGAAAAGCCATATCAGTGCACTGACTGTGGGAAGGGTTTTACTCAAATGAGCAGTCTCAAGAGACACCAGAGTATTCATACTGGAGAAAAGCCATATCAGTGCACTACATGTGGAAAAAGTTTCAGGACTAAGAGAGATGTCACTGTCCATCAGCGCACACATACAGGAGAAAAGCCATATCAATGCACTGACTGCGGAAAGGGTTTTAGTCAAATGAGCCATCTCAAGAGACACCAGATGATCCATAAATCTTAAGGCCCATCAGAAAGTGCACACTAGAGTGAAATATAAGAAATGCTGAATTGACTAAAGGGTTTACTGATGAGTCACAGTTCAGGATTTACTGATGAATCGGAACTCAGTGTTTACTAGAGGCCACATGCACACAGTTAATAGAGGCTAACCATCTGATCATAAAAGAAAAAATATATATTTTCTAGAATTCATCAGAAATGATCGGAAAATCATCATCTTTTTGCTGTTGAACAATGAACTGAGTGAAGGCCTAATCAGAAGATGGCATCACACACCCTGGATAAAACTACAACTCACATGTCAGATTAACTTCGATGATGAAAGTTGCTTTGATAATAACTGAGTTTATACAATTTATCATTGTATATTAATGTTTTGAATATGTACACCACTGCATGACCATCTCTATGACAAGGTATCTCACCATGTTTTTATATTTTAAATAAATCTTTGTTTTATCTGAAATGGCTTCTTCAGTCCTTTTTTTCCTTTTAAAGCGATCACTCACATACCAACACAAAACAGCATTTTGTTAGTTTCAGTATGGAAAGAATTTTAATGAACTATTTCATTTATTTATTCATCGCAAACGGCAAAGGTACTGCGATAGTGTGATTTTATCGTTCACTTTAAAATAAACGGTCCTCCAGTTAAGAGACTTGCTTAGGGAAACAGCTTGCTTAGGGCACTGACATGGCCAGCATTACTGTAGATGTAGGAAACTAGGGCTGTCAAAATAACTGATTAATTTAGATTAATGTATTTGAGATAAAATAACTGATTAAAAAAATTAACGCAGATTAATCGATGACCTTTGACCCGGAGTCATTCTAGTCAGTAACCACTAGACCGTAAAATGGGGAGACGAATGTGCTGCATGGATCATTGATTGGCACATTGACTTTAAAAAAAAAACGGCCTGACGGTGTTAAAAAGAAAGCGTTGATGAAAACAAAGTCCTCTGCCATGTCTGCAGCACAGAATTTGCATATCACCGGAGTTTGTCAACACTTCAGTACCACATTACTGCAAAGATATAGTGTTGACATTGCGATTTTGCGATTACATTTTAGATGCGATTAATTTAGATTAATTAATCACAGAGTATGTCATTAATTAGATAAAAAAAATTGAATCGATTGACAGCCCTAATTAAAATGCATAATTCTGATTTTTGAGAAACATTAAAAGCACAAGTGTGTGCACACAGGGCCGGCCCGCCGCTTAGGCAGTAAAGGCAAATGCTAAGGGCGCCGCACATCCAGGGGGCGCCAGAGCGGCGCACTCAAAAGCATATGTGTGTGTGTGTGTGTGTGTGTGTGTGTGTGTGTGTGTGTGTGGACATTTAGCGTACGTGGGCCATCCAGTCCTTGTTGGGGACTACCGAAAAGGAGAAGAAAAGTGGATGGCTGGGACTGTTACAGCACAAGGCGGTCCGGTGTCGTACCAAGTCAATGTTGGACCAGCACAACAGTGGAAACGGCATGCAGACCAGATGGTGGCCTGTCACCCCAACATCGTCCAGTCTACTACTGACATACAACCTACACCCATCACTATCAGTCCTCCAACTCGGCCCGCATCAGGTGGAAATTTGGAGACTGCTTTCCCAGTTACTGAGTTTACTACATCACCATAAGAGCAGTCAGACATCGCATACACTGACACCTCTACAACTACGCCACAGCAGACACAAAACAGATACCCTTGCCGGAACCGTAAACCACCAGACAAACTGACTCTTTAAACAAGGTGTGAATGATCTGTTCAAATCTTCAGTGAGTGAGTGTTGTCTCAAGAAAAGGGCAGAATAATCCCTTGACACGCTCAAGGGGACGGGGCAGTCTACCCCTAACCTTAGATATGTTTTTTTTTTTGTGTGTGTGTGTGGGTATCTCTTAAAAAAAAAAAAGAATTTGACTTGGTTACACATGACATGTTATGTAAATACTGTGTTAAGGTGGGCACTAGGTTGGTACTATTATGTGTTGCTCACTGCTTTGAACAGGGCAAGTTGTGAAGATGAATAAGGGGGGAGGAGTTGTGATGTATTGGTAATAGCCTACTATGGTTTATCACACCACACCAGTAGGGGACGCTGTGCTACCCAGGATTGTATTGTTGTGCATGAGTTCATTAAACCAGTGTGGAATTGTACTAAAGTGTGGACGGTCGTCATTCCAAGAGTTCAGCATACTGCGGTTAGTTTATTGATAGATTAGAACTTTAGGCAAGTCATTACAATTTGGAATAAAGAACAGCACACAATCTCTGCACTAGTTTACTTGTCACTGTTAGCTCAATAGGCAAGGAGTTAGGACTTGCATCCAACGGCCTACCTGGGTTTGATTCCCGAGCGTGATAGTTTATCCTCCTCTTATTAGAGTTTATCCACCTCTGAAATATCAGAGATAGAGTTTCTCCCCCTTTTTAAAAGTTTACTCAACAACTGCCAATGTTAACATGACACAATCACACTGTATTATCTACATTCACAATATGTACACTCATCAACATTCTAGGAACCACTTAATACTTGGTATTGTTATAAACATTGAAGTATAACCTCCACTTAACCTCAGTCCAAAACCGCATGGCACTGTCCACTTTACGGGGGTCACATAATTAATAGTTTACCCAACTTTTACTTTACCACTACAGCACATCATGTAAATGATTCTCAATGAAGCAATGATACAAGAGTTCATAAACATTCAACACATTTAGATTTTCTGGGATGTATGATTTCATGATGGGGTAATCTTCTTCTGATCTGGTCTTCACCACATTACCCATGAGGGGCTTTGTATTAAACACTTGGAAGGATACATTGCAGAAAATATGACACTCTGATCACATCAGGAAATATCACCAACATTTTAAGAATCCAAAGACCAAGACCTCATGTAATAACTTGAACTGGTGGCAGAGCAGGATTGCAATACTGTGGGATACTGTGCAGTATTGAAAAGTAAACATGCCAACTTTCTTTGTTCAGTAGCCTCATTCACCTGCATTTTTACACCTCCACATCACTCACCTGCCCTCCTGTGGGGGTGGTAATTACCCATCTGCCCTCCTTTGTGGTGTGTTAATTACCCACCTACCCTCTTTTCTGGAGAGTTAGTTACCCATCTGCCCTCCTTTGGGGTTTGCTAATTACCCCACTTACCCTCCTTTGTTCAGTGTCTAAAAGTGCTTATATGGCCACGCCCACTTGATGCTCTATCATTCTAATTTACATCATAAAGGCTCCTGTCACTGATTGGATGAACCCAGTGGGCCAGAGAGAAGAGGCAGTATATAAACACCACCTAGTGGAGTCAGATTTCTGAACTCACTTGTTCAAAGGTAGGCACTGGGACACTCTCAACACATACAGTAGATCTGTGTTCAACTACTACTATATTATATTACTTTATTGCTAGTTGTCCATTATTCAATCTTTAAATTGTAATGGTAAGTTTCAAATGTGATTCAAATGTAATAATTGGCTGGATTTGTTTCACAGCACAGAACTAGAGTCTGAAATGTCAGGATTTACTGGACCAACACTGCTGCCTGTGCCAGTGAAGGAGATAAAAGAAGAAGAGTTTGATGATTTCCTTCTAGAGTATCTGTCTACAGTTCAGAAGGAAAACCCTGGACCGGATCATGTGTGCAAGACTGAAACAAACATGTCAGACATCATGGACATTAAAGAGGAGGAAGAGGCTGATGTAAGAGAGCATGGTCAGAAAGACTCTTCTCCTACTGGTAAGATACTCATTAGTGTTTTGGCTACTGGAACTACTGGAATTACTGAAGCAAAAAACAAGCTTGGATTACATTACTACTACTACTACTACTACTACTTATAATAATAATACTACTAATAATAACAATAATAATAATAATAATAGTAATAATAATAATAATAACATGTGTTTCAAATCGTTTTCTATAATATTATGTGATATAATTGAAATTGTTGTCCTTTTATTGCAAATCATCAAGAAATCAACACAGATGGGATGAGATGTGCTGGGGAGATGGAACATCATCGTAATAAACATGGAAAGAGCTTTCGTAAGAGGAATCACCTGAAGGCACACCAGATGATCCACACAGGAGAAAAGCCGTATCAGTGCAGTGTATGTGGGAAGAGTTTCAGTGACAGTTTGGGTCTCTCCATGCATCAGTTGACACATAATGGAGAAAAACTCCTCCAATGTCCTCTGTGTGGAAAGACTTTCAATAGGATGGGTCATCTTGAGACTCACCAGAGGACCCATACCGGCGAAAAGCCACATCAGTGCACTGACTGTGGAATATCTTTTAGTCTTTTATCTAGCCTCAAGAGACACCAGAGGATCCATACTGGGGAAAAGCCATATCAGTGCACTGACTGTGGGAAGACTTTTAGTCAAACATGTAGCCTCAAGGCACACCAGAGGATCCATACTGGGGAAAATCCATATCGGTGTACTACATGTGGGAAGAGATTCAGGGAGAACAGTAATCTCATTAAACATCAGCTCACACATACAGGAGAAAAGCCATATCGGTGTACTACATGTGGGAAGAGTTTCATGACAAAGGCGAAGGTCACCATCCATCAGCGCACACATACAGGAGAAAAGCCATATCAGTGCACTGACTGTGGAAAGACTTTTAGTCAAAGATGTAGCCTCAAGGCACACAAGAGGATCCATACTGGGGAAAAGCCATATCAGTGTGCTAAATGTGGGAAGAGATTTAGAGAGAGCAGTAATTTCATTAAACATCAGCTCACACATACAGGAGAAAAGCCATATCTGTGCACTGACTGTGGAAAGGGTTTCAGTCTAATGAGCAGTCTCAAGAAACACCAGATTGTCCACACAGGAGAAAAGCCATATCAGTGCACTGACTGTGGAAACACTTTTGGACGAATGAGCAGTCTCAAGACACACCAGATGATCCACACAGGAGAAAGGCCGTATCAGTGCACTGACTGCGGAAAGGGTTTCAGTCAAATGGGCAGTCTCAAGACACACCAGATGACCCACACAGGAGAAAAGCCGTATCAGTGCACTGACTGTGGAAAGGCTTTTGGACAAATGAGCCATATCAAGGCACACCGGAATATCCATACAGGAGAAAAGCCATATCAGTGCATTGACTGCGGAAAGGGTTTCAGGACTAAGAAAGAGGTCACCATCCATCAGCGCACACATACAGGAGAAAAGCCATATCAGTGCACTACATGTGGGAAAAGTTTTAGTCATAGCAAAAATCTCAAGAGACACCAGATGATCCATAAATCTTAGGACCCATCAGAAAGTGCACACTAGAGTGACACATTAGAAATGCTGAATTGACTAAAGGGTTTACTGATGAGTCACAGTTCAGGGTTCACCAGAGGGCACACGTAAGCAATTAAGAGATGCTCACCATCTGATCTTAAAAATATATTGTATATTGATATTTTCAAGAATCATCATCTTTTTGCTGTTTAACAATGAACTGAGTGAAGGCCAAATCAGAAGATAAATGACACCACAGATCCTGGATAAAACTACAACTCATGTCAGATTAACTTCCATCATGAAAGTTGCTTAGATTAGAAATGTTATTCTATCATTGTATATTAATGTCTTCAATATGTACAACACTGCATGACCACCTCAATGACAAGGTTTCTCACCATGTTTTATTTCAATTTATCCTTTGATGTGGGTCTGGCTCGTCGGGCTATGATTTAAGAATATACTTTAAAATAAATGTACACTCACAAAGAGTTTATCTGAGTCCTCAGGAGAACAAGGCCAAAGCCCAACTTGCCTCAGAGCAGGTTAAGCTCCTCCCTCAAAGCTTTTCCTGTTTGACATTTGTGTTATGTCTTCCATTTAAAGTCATGTAAGGCTACTTTATGCATTTGTGTTTGTATGTAAGTTTGTGTTTCTGAAATCAGACTTATAAAATAAAAGTATGACAACACGTCTACACACAAGTAGGAGTCCTCAAGCTAAAATAAAATCATTGTACACTGAGAAAGGCTGTAGTAAACCGGGAGCATGTAAGACAGTGTGCGGATATGACTATGTTTATCCCCATATCCAGCACCTGTTGAAATTATATAGATGTGTGTACATTCCTACACTGCAGCAAAATAAAATCATGACATTTTAGCCTTTAGTTTGTTATCTGAGTCATCTGAATAAGTTCATCATATAAATACATTGGATTAATTTTTACCAAGAATATACCAAGTCATTGAGGTAGTCAGACAAGTCATATGATAGGATAACATTTCCTGTAATATCACACACAGTATCAGACATAGTATCAGACATATCACACAGTATGTTTAGGATCATTGTGGTGTTGGAAGGTGAATCAGAGGCAGAATGACCTGCCCGTCTTCAGATGAGAGAGCAGAGGGCAGTTTTACGTCAGTTCTGAGCTGCATTGACATTCACCCGTTTAATAGCGACAGTTAGTCTGGCTAGCGCCACCACTTCTTAATGATACGTTGTCTGGTGTAGCTGCAGAGAAAGCAGCTGAATGAATAAATAAATAAATAAGTCAATAAATATAGGAATAAAAATACATTAGTTCATGAATACACATTTATGAATAAATAGTTAAGAAGTGAATAAGAATAATTCAATGTTAAAAACATATCTTTATTTGTGTTCATTTCATTGGAGTTTCACTTAGAATGTCATGACTCATGCCGGAACCAAAGTTCTGAAGTCAGAGGTGATGGCAGGGCATTGTTAGAAGGGAATGGTATCATTTGGACAATGCAGTACGCAGCACGGCTGTGCTAGAAGGTCTGGTGTATTTCGTACAGCATATACTATAAGAGATTACTGTAAAATTAGTGTTAAGTGAAGACCTGAAGACCCGTTGGTTTTATTTCTCTCAAGCACAAGCGGCCAATGAGGTAAAGTTTATATCTTGCTGCTATAAGTGTTAATTTAAAGCTAACCTGGCTAAGTTACGTTTCACTATGTAACCGTAAGGTATAAGCTATGTATGTTAGCCCCTGTAAGAATGTAATTTATGTTTCGTGTTTTCTGTATGTCCAGTTCTCACGGCACGCATTTGCACTGAAGTGTGAATAAATGTCAGTAAATGGAAAAGAACGACTTGGTTTCGTGATTTCGACTTGAGAGGAGTAACAGTGAGAACTCAGCCAGCTCGACACGAGGTAGAAAGATGACCTTCCCCCCCGCTGTCGACGGAGCTACAAGCAAGTTTCTCGAAGTTTCGCCGTACTCAACACTGAAAGACTGTGGATGTACCGGTAACCTAGCATTGTGTGGCTAAGCCAACAAGACGTTTAAAGCAAGTTGAACGTGAAGTGGAGTAGCCTCATCAACTGCGTCAAAAGGACTATTTAAAGTGTTGCAGTCAATCGTTCTGGTTGCACATAATTATATGTTTAAGTGAAAGTAAAGTGAATGCAAATGCTATAAGTTTAAGTGAAAGTAAAGTGAATGCAAATGCTATAAGTTTAAGTGAATGCAAATGCATATTTAAAGTGCAACTAAAGTCTAAATAAGGTTTAAAGTGCCACATTTTCTGGTTAGCCTACTTAAATGTTTTATGATATTTGTATGTAGGCTATTTAAGGTCAACTTATTGACAATTTCATCTTTATTATTTGCCATTAAGCCACTCAACAAGGAGTGTAGATTCAGTTTAAAGGTGCATAACACGGTATTAGTGTTATCAAAGTGATTTCTAGGTTTCGATAAGCTGTTCTCTTGTTTAGTATTGTGTGAAGTAAGTCACTCTCCTGCCATATAAGCACATTATAACCTGACAATTAAGTCATTTTGGTTTATATCGATATTACATTTAAACAAGTGTGATAAGTTAACAAGTTAAATTAGTTAAGGTAAAAATATTCAAAGTAAAGCTCTATTACTTAATTTAAATTACAAGCAAGCTAATTAAACTCTAGTTTAAGGCCAATTAGCATACTAGAAATGAATGTTGATGACTCTGCAACTAAAAATCAAGACCCAGAGATGATGAATGAAGCTGAAGAGCAGCAGACTGAGCACATTGATAATGAACCTTTAGAAGCAAACCATTCAAATGAGATTGAAGTAAATACAGACACTAATGGTGCTGCAGAAAAGGAATTAGAGACCGGTAAGAGAATAAGAAAACTTACTGAAAAGGCTCAAGAACTCCATGACGACAAATTGAAAAGGCTTCAACATCACTTTATTAAAGCATACGAGAAATGGAAAGTTCTTGCTAAGGAGGCTAAAAAGGCACTCAATCAGTCATCCTTGAGAGATGTTCTACAAGACCTCAAGACTAAAATCAATTCTGCTGATTCTGAAGTAAAACAAAGATATGAAGATGTACAGCAACACAGCGTTCCTGATGGAGACATCCGCCGTCGGGTAGACACTTGTGATGCTGTATCAAGGCAGATCCTGGAACGGCTATGTAGTCTTCTTGATGATGACACAGATCAAGCATTGCATGCAAGGCAAGCACCATGGACTCAAACTGGCTCTGTGTTTTCATCTATATCCAATGAATCCAAAGGTACTTCAAGTAAAGGATCAAGACGTTCAAGCCGGTCCTCCACAAGGAAACAGGAAGCGGCAGCAGAGTTAGCTGCAACCCAAGCCACCTTGAAAATCCTGAAAGAAATGGAACAAGAAGAACAAGAGCTTGAAAGACTTGAAGCAGAGAATAGAAAGAAGCTTGCACTACAAGAAGCAGAAAATGCTGAAAGACTAAAGTTGTTGGAAGAGAAGCGCAGACAGTTAGAGCGTTTAGAAACAACTAAAAGGATGAATGCTGCAAGAGCAAGACTTAAAGTTTATGAACAAGACGTGGGCTCAGATGAAGAGATATCAGAGCTTCTTCACAACCATGAGCTGTTACAGCATCCACCCAAGCCAAAGACTCTTCTAGAGCATCATGTGCCTTCACAGCCTGCCATAAGAAGACATCATACCACAAGCCATGAACCTGCTAGGCCCACTTATCAAGACAGTGGAACAATAACACTTGCCGAAGCAATAGCAGAGTCCATAAATGCAAGCCGTCTTCCAGTGCCAGAGCCACCTGCCTTCAATGGAGACTCAATAAGGTACAAGGACTGGAAGATGTCGTTTCAAACACTGATAGGCCGGAAGAACATTCCTGTGAATGAAAAAATATACTACCTCCGCAAATATGTCACAGGACCTGCAAAGAAAGCCATTGAAAGTTATTTCCTCTTGGGCACGGACAAAGCCTATGAGTCAGCATGGGAAGTATTGGAAGAAAGATATGGCAGTCCCTTTGTAGTCGCTAAAGCTTTCCGGGATAAACTAAATTCATGGCCTAAGATAGGACCCAAAGACAGTGTTGAATTAAGAGAATTCTCAGACTTCCTTCGAGGTTGTCAAGCAGCAATGTCTGAAATTAAGAGTCTCGAAGTCCTGCATGACTGCAGCGAAAACCAAAAGATGCTAAGCAAGCTTCCTGACTGGTTAACCGCCAGATGGAATAGAAAGGTCATTGACTTTCAAGAAGCCACTAGAGCTTTTCCAAGCTTCAACCAGTTTGTAGAGTTTATGGCCAGAGAGGCTAAGATAGCTTGTAATCCCATGACCTCTCTTTATGCTCTGAAGTCTGGTGAGGGTGAAAGGGTGAAGTCACTCAAGATTCGAAGTGTTGGTGCAAAGGTGCTGGCAAGTGGATCTGAAGAGGAAACAGACACTAAAGTACAGAAGGATGATGCTAAAGCATGCATGTTTTGTGAGAAGGCAAATCATGGCATCCACACATGCCGAAAGTTCATGGAGAAGTCTGTCACTGAACGAGTAAAGTATGTTCAAACCAAGAAGTTGTGTTTTGGATGTTTAAAGCCAGGACATCATTCAAAGAACTGTGAAAGGAGAAGTGTGTGTAACATGTGCAAGGGGAAACATCCCACATGTTTACATGAAGACCGCACCAAGGCGGATGAAAAGAAAGGTAATGAAGTTGATGGACAAGGAGAGAGTGGAAACCAGCTGAAGGAGAAAGAAAGGTCAAAGGAACGGACAGAGTCTAAAGAGAGTAGTGAAACATCAAGCATAGCTACATCTAATCAAGTAACACAGAACAGGAACAGCACATATGCATCCACAATAGTGCCAGTGTGGCTGTCAACAACAAGTCACCCAGAGACTGAAGTCCTTGTGTATGCTCTTCTGGACAGTCAGAGCGATAGCACCTTTATCCTGCAAGAAAAGGCAGACACTCTTGATGCACAAAGGGAGCCTGTGCAATTAAAGCTTTCCACACTTTCATCTAAGCAAACTGTTATTCCAAGTCACAAGTTAACTGGGTTGCAGGTCAGAGGCTTTTATTCCTCCAAGAAAATCCCTCTTCCAGTGACCTATTCCCGAGAGTTTATTCCTGCTAGTCTAAGTCACATTCCTACACCTAAAACAGCAAGAGCATGGTCTCACCTAGAGCACCTTGCTGAAGAAATTGCCCCTTTAATTGACTGTGACATACTGTAGGTTTGCTAATAGGGTACAACTGTTCTCAAGCCCTGTTGCCCAGAGAAATTGTATCAGGCAAGGATGACGAGCCATTTGCAGTAAGAACTGACCTTGGTTGGAGCATTGTTGGTTGCGTCGATCCCTGTGTTGATTATGGTGATGTCATTGGAAGCAGCCATAGAATTGTTTTGAGACAGGTTACACCTTGTCTACAGTCATCTGTTAACCTATCAAGTCAAGTTCAGTATGTATGCAGAACACAAGTCAAGGAACTCATTGCTCCAACAGATGTGCTGAAGGCGCTTGAGTCAGAATTTAGTGAGAGGAATGTGGAAGATGCTCAGTTCTCTCAGGAAGACCTTCGCTTCATCTCAATGGTGGAGGAGGGTATAAAGATACAGGCAGATGGACGTTGTGAAGTGCCCCTGCCGTTAAAAGAAAACAAGCCATGTCCGTCAAACAGAAAGTGTGCAGATCACAGACTCAAGTGTTTGAAAGGACTAGAAGATCAAGACTTCATAAGATTCCTGTGGAGGGAGAACAGAGATGTTAAGTCAGAGCCATCAGTCTACCAGATGAAAGTGCACCTATTCGGTGCAGCTTCGTCACCTGGCTGTGCAAACTACGGCCTCAAGCACATTACCGCACAAGGACAAGGTCGATTCAGTGAAACATCTATCCGCTTCATTGAAAGGAATGTTCATGTGGATGGTGGTCTGATAAGTGTCTCAACAAATGAAGAAGCCATACAGTTAGTGAGTGAAGTCAGACAGCTCTGCAGTTCAGGAAAACTGTGTATTCACAAGTTCATATCCAACTCCAAAGAAGTGCTTGCGTCCATTCCGAAAGAAGCTGACGCTTCAAGAAGTCCAGATTTAGCTTTGGGCGAATCACAGATTGAGAGAGCCCTAGGTGTTAAAAGGTGCATCACGTCGGATCACTTCAGCTTCGGAGTAGTGGTGAATGAAAGCCCACTTTCAAGAAGAGGAGTCTCGTCAACGGTGGCCTCCATTTTTGACCCATTAAGTTTTGTTGCAACCCTCATCCTGTTTGGGAAGCAAGTCCTACAGCAGATGTGCTGTGATAAGGTTGGATGGGATGATCCGTTACCAGATGACCGAAGACCACGGTGGGAGTCCTGGCTCTTTGACTTGAAGAATCAAGCAGATGTCAAGATTCAGCAGCTGTTGTTGCTGTGCGTTGTTGCAAGTGACATGCTTAGGAAGGAGCTGGAAGTAAACACTCAAGAAGTCTTGAAGCCAAGTGATGCTGCCTACCTGTATGTTTTCTTGCAAAGAGTCCTATTCACATTCATTCTAGTATACAAGTTGAGTTTTGAAATCACAAGTGATTTGGTGGGAGTGTAGCTGCAGAGAAAGCAGCTGAATGAATAAATAAATAAATAAGTCAATAAATATAGGAATAAAAATACATTAGTTCATGAATACACATTTATGAATAAATAGTTAAGAAGTGAATAAGAATAATTCAATGTTAAAAACATATCTTTATTTGTGTTCATTTCATTGGAGTTTCACTTAGAATGTCATGACTCATGCCGGAACCAAAGTTCTGAAGTCAGAGGTGATGGCAGGGCATTGTTAGAAGGGAATGGTATCATTTGGACCATGCAGTACGCAGCACGGCTGTGCTAGAAGGTCTGGTGTATTTCGTACAGCATATACTATAAGAGATTACTGTAAATTTAGTGTTAAGTGAAGACCTGAAGACCCGTTGGTTTTATTTCTCTCAAGCACAAGCGGCCAATGAGGTAAAGTTTATATCTTGCTGCTATAAGTGTTAATTTAAAGGTAACCTGGCTAAGTTACGTTTCACTATGTAACCGTAAGGTATAAGCTATGTATGTTAGCCCCTGTAAGAATGTAATTTATGTTTCGTGTTTTCTGTATGTCCAGTTCTCACGGCACGCATTTGCACTGAAGTGTGAATAAATGTCAGTAAATGGAAAAGAACGACTTGGTTTCGTGATTTCGACTTGAGAGGAGTAACATCTGGGAACCAACCATTCAGTTTCTCGCATTTGAACGATTGCTCAGATCTGTTTATTGGGCGCCACAGATGTCTATGAAATAGGTCTGTGCACAGCTCATCGTCTTGCTTCCCCCCTGTTCTGTGATTGGTCCCCTATCTGAGGTAAAAATTAGGGTGGTAGTTTCAAGGCTGCCTTAGCAGCGTGAATCAAATTGTGCACAATAATCAATAATATGAATTATATATCCATAATAAACAAACAGCAAGGCTGCAGAACATGTTAAGGGATATTACAGTCGTTTTCCACCTCCCCTTGAGTTAAATTATTGACCTTTACCTTCCTGCAGTTCATCCAGCCGTTCTCTGACTCTCTGAGTCTGGGAACACCACTTTTAGCTCCAGCCTAGTTAGAGCATAATTCATTGAATCAGATTAAACCGTTAGCATCTTACTTGCTAGCATCTGGTCTAAAAGTGACTAGATATCCGGTAGTTTACTTGTTTAAAACTTGTCCCCTCTCAAGTTAGAAAGAGTAATACGACCAACAGAAAATGAAACATGGCGATTTTCTAGGCTGATTTGACATGGAACTATACTCTCATTCAGGCATAATAATCAAGGAACACCATGGGCACAGCAGCACAATGATATAATGCAGCACCTGAAAATAGTCCCTGGGCCTGTAGGCTAACTTCCAGCAACAAGGTTGAGCTGCAGCAGACATGACTGGATTATTACGCCTGAATGAGAGTATAGTGCCTAATAGAGTGTTCTGATCTGGTCTTCACCACATTACCCATAAGTGGCTTTGCATTAAACGCTTGGAAGGAAAAACAACCGGAAAACACAGTCCAGATATCAGAAGATCAGGAAAGGCCATGAATGAGACCAAGACCTTGTGTAATAACTTGATTTTGTGACAAGAGCAGGATTGCAATACTGTGGGATACTGAAAAGTAGTTACAGCAGCTTTCTTTGTTCAGGAGCCTACCCCCATGATGCATTTTTACATCTCCACATCACTCACCAACTTAAGTGTTAATTACCCATCTGCCCTCTTTTGGGGAGTGTTAATAACCCATCTGCCCTCCTTTGTGGTGTACTAATTACCCCACTTACCCTCCTTTGTTCAGTGTCTGAAAGTGCATATATGGCCACGCCCAATTGATGCCCTATCATTCTAATTTACATCATAAAGGCTCCTGTCACTGATTGGATGAACCCAGTGGGCCAGAGAGAAGAGGCAGCATATAAACACCACCTAGTGGAGTCAGATTTCTGAACTCACCTGCTCAAAGGTAGGCACTGGGACACTCTCAACACATACACTAGATCTGTGTTCAACTACTATATTGTATTTCTTTATTTGCAGTTGTCTGCTATTTAATCTGTATTATTGTAGCTGTAAATTACAAATGTGATTCACATGTTTGACTGGAATTTGTTTCACAGCACAGAACTAGAGTCTGAAATGTCAGGATTTACTGGACCTACACTGCTGCCTGTGCCAGTGAAGGAGATAAAAGAAGAAGAGTCTGATGATTTCCTTCAAGAGTATCTGTCTACAGTTCAGAAGGAAAATCCTGGAGCGGATCATGTGAGCAGCTTGCTTAGGGCACTGACATAGCCAGCATTACTGTAGATGTAGGAAACATTAAAATGCATCATTCTGATTTTTTTGAGAAACATAAAAAGCACAAGTGTGTGCACAGTAGAGTGAGTGACCTTGTCATTGGTATTCTATCTGTCTGGGATCAATAGAAAGCACTTTGCAGGCCTACACAGTAATAGGTGTTAGCTACCATTGTGTTCTGGCCCCTGTGCTGAATTGCCTATTCCCTACCCACTGCAAACCGTTAAGGCTTTTGGAATGTTAACTACACTGACAAAGGATTATGGGAAATAAATCCATATGTAGGAGCACCATACACACATCTGATGGTCCTCAGGTGGGCATGACCTGGGGCCTCATGTACAAAGCTTGCGTGCGCACAAAAATGCTGCGTACGCTAACTCTCACGCTCACGTCCGGATGTACAAAGACTGACTTGAACGTGAGAATGTGCGGTCCTCCACGCAAGCTTCATGCCTGGCGTACGCACATTTCCAGTGTGTATCGTCAGTTGGCGACACATAGAGGCAATGCAGCGCAACAACATTAGTTGATCACGAATGAAGGCCTTTATTTGCACAGCATATTGTGAAATGTAGGCTATTAAAAATAGCACTTCAAAGTAGGCATATGTTTCTAGATAATTGACCATGCAACATGCGTTAATAGTACCAAACTATGCAACAGCCTATATCTGCAATTAAAACTGTAGTCTTATCAGAGGATATCAAGAATTAGGTATCCTAATGTGAAACGTATAGTGCCTATATTTAGTCCATACATTATTCACTTGCTTATCAAACATTATCAAACATTTCAGATTTCGAAGAGCTTTCCTTCCTCAAAATCTGCGATGAATGGGGTCAGCTTCACGCATACCGTATGTCCATGTCTAAAACATTTTCTGGGTGTTTTCACATATTTCCGACAGTTTTCAGTAAAACAATTAAAATACAAATGGGACAAGATGATCCGCGTGAATAGCTTAGTGCGAATTGAAGCAATTTCCCTGACTGACTGCATAGGCTACTTTGACTTTCCTCGAGTAGGCCTAAGCATTCACATTATTGTTGTCACACTTGTGCAAAATATAGGAATATGATCCAGAAATCGTTGCGGCAAAGCCTGGATAAACTTCTACTGTGGGTGCGCGATGCGTGTTCTTACTCGGACACGAGTGATTTAATGACCTTTTAATTATTGCAGTTATTTTGTAATGCTTGAAAAGCCCACCAAACCGTGTTATGTGAACCTTGTCACTTGCAGACTGACCAATGAATCTGCCACCGTCTCTGACCCATGTAGCCACTGCCACCATGTTGTCTGATAAGAGCACTTCTACCTCACAATCGCTGGTAATAAACTTTTACAACTTTTTTGATTTGATTATATAAATTATTACATTTTGTAGCAGGTTCAAGAACGGATGGATCCACAAATGATTTTTTAGTCTTATGAATATAGTGGAAAAAGCCATTTTGCCTACGGAGGTCTGAGTTTTCGAGAGGCCTTCTAGTTAGTTAGTTAGTTCTAGTTAGTTCAATTATCAATATTCTAGGAACCATAATATTTGGTATTGTTATTAACATTGAGGTATAACCTCCACTTTACCTCCATATCCATAACCGCCTGGCACTGTCCACTTTACCGAGGTCACAGAATTCATAGTTTACCCACCTTTTATTGTACCACTACATCACTGCATGTAAATGATTCTCAATGAAGAAAAGAGTTCATAAACATTCAACACATTTTGATTTGCTGGGATGTATGATTTCATGATGGGGTAATCTTCTTCTGATCTGACTCTTCACCACATTACCCATAAGGGGCTTTGTATTAAACACTTGGAAGGAAACACTGCAGAAAATATGACACTCTACACTGATCACAACAGGAAATACCACCAACATTTAGAATCCTACAATTAACAACCAGAAAACACAGTCCAGATATCAGAGTATCAGGTGAAGGCCATTCATGAGACCGAGACCTCATGTAATAACGTGACAGAGCAGGATTGCAATACTGTGGGATACTGTGCAATATTGAAAAGTAATTACAGCAGCTTTCTTTGTTCAGTACCTATACCCCCACCCTGTGTTAATGACCAATCTGTCCTCTTTTGTGGAGAGTTAGTTACCCATCTGCCCTCCTTTGGGGAGTGCTAATTACCCCACTTACCCTCCTTTGTTCAGTGTCTGAAAGTGCTTATATGGCCACGCCCACTTGATGCTCTATCATTCTAAATTACATCATAAAGGCTCCTGTCACTGATTGGATGAACCCAGTGGGCCAGAGAGAAGAGGCAGCATATAAACACCACCTAGTGGAGTCAGATTTCTGAACTCACCTGCTCAAAGGTAGGCACTGGGACACTCTCAACACATACACTAGATCTGTGTTCAACTACTATATTGCATTCCTTTTTTTGCAGTTATCTAATCTTTATTATTGTAGCTGTAAGTTACAAATGTGATTCACTTGTTTGACTGGAATTTGTTTCAGAGCACAGAACTAGTCTGAGTCTGAAATGTCAGGATTTACTGGACCTACACTGCTGCCTGTGCCAGTGAAGGAGATAAAAGAAGAAGAGTTTGATGATTTCCTTCAAGAGTATCTGTCTACAGTTCAGAAGGAGAACCCTGGAACAGATCATGTATGCAAGACTGAAACAAACATGTCAGACATCATGGACATTAAAGAGGAGGAAGAGGCTGATGTAAGAGAGCATGGTCAGAAAGACTCTTCTCCTACTGGTAAGATACTTATTAGTGTTTTGGCTACTGGAATTATTGAAGCAAAAAACAAACATGAATTACAATACTACTACTATTACTACAAATAATAATAACACTTATACTACTACTACTACTACTACTACTAATGATAATAATAGTATGTGTTTCAAATTGTTTTCTTGTTCTTCTTTTGCAAATCATCAAGAAATCAACACAGATGGGATGAGATGTGCTGGGGAGAAGGAACATCATCGTAAAAAACATGGAAAGAGCTTTCGTAAGAGCAATCACCTGAAGGCACAACAGACCACCCACACAAGAGAAAAGTCATATCAGTGCAGAGTATGTGGGAAGAGTTTCAGTGAGAGTTTGGGTCTCTCCATGCATCAGTTGACACATAATGGAGAAAAGCTCTACCCATGTCCTCAGTGTGAAAAGACTTTCACTAGGATGTATGATCTTAAGACTCACCAGAGGATCCATACTGGAGAAAAGCCATTTCAGTGCACTGACTGTGGAAAGACTTTTAGTCAAACATGTAGCCTCAAGGCACACCAGAGTATCCATACTGGAGAAAAGCCATATCAGTGCACTACATGTGGGAAGAGATTCAGGGTCAGAAGGAATCTCATTATACATCAGCGCACACATACAGGAGAAAAGCCATATCAGTGCACTAACTGTGGGAAGGGTTTTACTCATATGAGCAGTCTCAAGGCACACCAGAGAATCCACACAGGAGAAAAGCCATATCAGTGCACTGACTGTGGAAAGGGTTTTATTCAAAAGAGCCATCTCAAGGCACACCAGAGTATCCATACTGGAGAAAAGCCATATCAGTGCACTACATGTGGGAAAAGTTTCAAGACTAAGACAGAGGTCACCGTCCATCAGCGCACACATACAGGAGAAAAGCCATATCAGTGCACTGACTGCGGAAAGGGTTTTAGTCAAAGGGGCAATCTCAAGGCACACCAGAATATCCACACAGGAGAAAAGCCATATCAGTGCACTGACTGCGGAAAGGGTTTTAGTGAAATGGGCAGTCTCAAGAAACACCAGCTTGTCCACACAGGAGAAAAGCATTATCCGTGCACTGACTGTGTAAAGGTTTTTAGACGAATGAGCCATCTCAGAAGACACCAGAGTATCCACACAGGAGAAAAGCCATATCAGTGCACTGACTGTGGAAAGGCTTTCGGACAAATGAGCAATCTCAAGAAACACCAGACTGTCCATACAGGAGAAAAGCCATATCACTGACTGCGGAAAGGGTTTTAGGACTAAGAAAGAGGTCACCAGCCATCAGCACACACATACAGGAGAAAAACCATATCAGTGCACTCACTGTGGGAAGGGTTTTATTCAAAAGAGCCATCTCAAGGCACACCAGAGTATCCATACAGGGGAAAAGCCATATCAGTGCACTACATGTGGGAAAAGTTTCAAGACTAAGACAGAGGTCACTGTCCATCAGCGCACACATACAGGAGAAAAGCCATATCAGTGCACTGACTGTGGAAAGGGTTTTAGTCGAATTAGCAATCTCAAGAGACACCAGATGATCCATACACCTTAGGACCCATCAGAACATGCACACTAGAGTGACACATTAGAAATGCTGAATTGACTAAAGGGTTTACTGATGAGTCACAGTTCAGGATTTACCAGACGGCACACGTCTGCAATTAAGAGAGGCTCACCATCTGATCCTAAATAAAAAATACATTTTTTCTAGAATTCATCAGAAATTATTGGAAAATCATAATCTTTTTTGCTGTTGAACAATATACTGAATGAAAGCAACATCGGGGAGATAAATGACACCAGACATCCTTGATAAAACTACAACTCTCATGTCAGATTATCTTTGACCATGAAATATGCTTTGATAATAACTGAGTATAGAAATGTTATAATTAATGTTATCATTGTATGTTCAACACTGCATGGCCATCTTCAAGACAAGGTATCTCGCCATGTTTTTTTTTAATAAATCTTTCTTTTATCTGAAATGGCTTCTTCAGTCAAACATTTTTTTAAGCAATTATTCACAAGATATCACTCACATACAAACAAAAAATAGCAATTAGTTTTTTTCAGTATGGAAGGAATGTGAAATAACTATTTAAATAACAATAAAATAATACTAAAAGGAAATATACACTGCAGTGGATGTTATTTTCATCATTAATGTGTTTACTGTGTTAATGGACTGAAGATGGGAATAGGATTCGGTTTTTGGTTTCAGATTCGGCAGTAACCAGTGGATTCGGTATTCGGCCGAACCCCAATAATCTGGATTTGGTGCATCCCTACTTACAAGTAAAGATAGCACAATTACACTGAAAATAGCCTTGGTTTCAAAGGGTTTAACATGCATACAAACGAGCAATTTTGTGTAAACAAAATAATTGTTCTATTATTAACGAAAAAGCTGTCCCTGGGTGCTTTGACATTCCTGCCATTTCACACTTCCACACTTCCAGACACCTTTCTCCAAAGCAGCCTAGAGAATGAGGAATATCATCCAAGCTGCAGTTCAGAGCAAACCTGATGTTGGAATTACTATTGCATCAGTCAATACTATTACAAGAGGACTTAATGCCAAACAAAGACATTCAGTTGCACTGTTGGTCAAATACAGCTCTGTGTTGAAAGAGAATTCCAGTGCACATTTCTTTCAGTAGATTTGTAATATAGCAATCAATACATGTAGTTTAGACGCACTGATGATTATTATAAGTACGACTAAACTACATTCTTGATTGCTATATTACAAACACACAATATTGTGTGTATGTAATAAAGCAATCAAGAAATGTATTTTAGTCATACATTTGTTGTATGTTTTTTAATATAGCAATTAAGAAATGTAGTTTAGTCGTCCTGATAAATAAATTTGTTGTGTGTTTGTAATATAGCAATCAAGAAATGTATTTTAGTCATATACATTTGTTGAATGTTTTTAATATAGCAATCAAGAAATGTAGTTTAGTCGTCCTGATAAATACATTTGTTGTGTGTTGGTCTACAGCATCCTAGTGCTCTCCTGTATCCATGTGAGCTCAGAAAATGGACTCCAATTGGTTGTGTTGATATGCTGCCCAAGCTTTTTAGTACAATTTTCCAACTCATTGGAATACTGTGCAATATTGAAAAGTAATTACAGCAGCTTTCTTTGTTCAGTACCTTTACCCACAGTGTGTTCATTACCAATCTGTCCTATTTTGGGGAGTGTTAATTACCCATATGCCCGCCTTTGTGGAGTGCTAATTACCCCACTTACCCTCCTTTGTTCAGTGTCTGAAAGTGCATATATGGCCACGCCCACTTGATGGCCTATGATTCTAATTTACATCATAAAGGCTCCTGTCACTGATTGGATGAACCCAGTGGGCCAGAGAGAAGAGGCAGCATATAAACACCACCTAGTGGAGTCAGATTTCTGAACTCACCTGCTCAAAGGTAGGCACTGGGACTCTCTCAACACATACACTAGATCTGTGTTCAACTCCTACATTTTATTTCTTTATTTGCACTTGTCTGCTATTTAATCTTTATTATTGTATTTGTAACTTACAAATGTGATTCAAATGTAATAATTGGCTGGATTTGTTTCACAACACAGAACTAGAGTCTGAAATGTCAGGATTTACTGGACCAACACTGCTGCCTGTGCCTGTGAAGGAGATAAAAGAAGAAGAGTTTGATGATTTCCTTCAAGAGTATCTGTCTACAGTTCAGAAGGAAAACCCTGGACCGGATCTTGTGTGCAAGACTGAAACAAACATGTCAGACATCATGGACATTAAAGAGGAGGAAGAGGCTGATGTAAGAGAGCATGGTCAGACAGACTCTTCTCCTACTGGTAAGATACTCATTAGTGTTTTGGCTACTGGAACTACTGGAATTATTGAAGCAAAATCAAACATAAATATAGCCGCAAGCGGCGATGGCGGGCCCGAGCACCTGCGGTGCGGACATTTCGGGATCTAACAAAGCAACATGTGTGGGTTGGTGGCCATGTGCCTGAGCAACACACATGCCCACTAAATTTGGTTATTTTTTGTGAATATATGTTTCAATCACAACAGACAACACGCTATGTGGCGCTATAGAGTCCCTAAGCCGCACCCTATGCCAGAGCTCTGTCTCTGACTAACGATAGCAATGACGCACAAGCCCACCAAATTTGGTTCATTTTCATGAATGTATGTGTCAACCTTAACAAACTATGCACTAGGTGGCGCTATAGAATCCCTAAGCTACACCCTAGACCAGAGCTCTGTCTCTGTCTAGCGATAGCAATAACACAGAAGCCCACCAAATTTGGTTCATTTTCATCAATGTATGTGTCAACCACAACAGACAATGTGCTAGGTGGCGCTATAGAGTCCCTAAGCCACACCCTCAGCCAGAGCTCTGTCTCTGAATAGCGATGGCAATAACACATGTGCCCACCAAGTTTGGTTCATTTTCGTGAATGTTTATGTCAACCACAACAGACAATGCGCTAGGTGGCGCTATAGAGTCCTTAAGCCACACCCTAGGCCAAAGCTCTGTCTCTGACTACCGATAGCAATAACACACAAGTCCACCAAATTTGGTTCATTTTCGTGAATGTATGTGTAAACCACAACAGAAAACTTACTAGGTGGCGCTATAGAGTCCCTATGCCACACCCTAGTCCAAAGCTCTGTCTCTGACTAGCCATATTAATAACACACAAGTCCACCAAATTTGGTTCATTTTCGTGAATGTTTGTGTCAACCACAACAGATAACGTGCTGCTAGGTGGCGCTATAGAGTCCCGAAGCCACACCTTAGGCCAGAGCTCTGTCTCTGACTAGCAGAAGCAATTCCACATGTAGCTGCCAAATTACATCCAATTCATAACCTTTTTTCTGCCTATAACACCAACTTCCTGTTTATTAATAAAACGCCATAATTTAAACCTTCGCCATTTCGATATACTTTTGAAATTCAAAAATCTGGTCGCAATTCCTCTCGGGCAACCCCTCAAGATCATTTTAGTGCTTATATGACATCATTTCGATAAACCGTCTAGGAGAAGTGTTTCAAAATACGTGACGTGCAAAAATCATAATCATAATCATAACTCAAATTCTTCTAAGATTTACTATATTGTTTAAATGTAAAAGTTGTTCAGATTAATACAACACATATGCCCACCAAATTTGGTTCATTTTCGTGCATGTATGTGTCGAACACAACAGAAACCGCGCTAGGTGGCGCTATAGAGTCCCTGAGCCACACCCTAGACCAAAACTCTGTCTCTAAGTTTCGATTGCAATTCTACAAATAACTGCCAAATTACAAGAGTTTTAGAGCATGCCAAGTTGGTGAAAAAAGGCCAAACAGGTAAGGAGGAAAAAACTATAATAATAATAATAATCTGAGCGAAAACAATAGGGCCTTGCACCTACGGTGCAGCCACTTTCAGTGGCCGCACCTCGGTGCTCGGGCCCTAATAATAATAATAATCTGAGCAAAAACAATAGGGCCTTGCACCTACGGTGCAGCCACTTTCAGTGGCCGCACCTCGGTGCTCGGGCCCTAAATATAGCCGCAAGCGGCGATGGCGGGCCCGAGCACCTGCGGTGCGGAGACCTGTGAAATTTCGGAATCTAACAAAGCAACATGTGCGTGTTGGTGGGCATGTGCATGAGCAACACACATGCCCACCAAATTTGGTCAATTTTCCTGAATGTATGTGTCAACCACAACAGACAACACGCTAGGTGGCGCTATAGAGTCCCTAAGCCACACCCTAGGCCAGAGCTCTATCTGTGACTATCGATAGCAATAACGCACAAGCCCACCAAATTTGGTTCATTTTCGTGAATGAGTGTGTCAACCACAACAGACAATGCGCTAGGTGGCGCTATACAGTCTCTAAGACACCCTTGGCCAAAGCGCTGTCTCTGAATAGCTATAGCAATAACACACATGCCCACCAAATTTGGTTCATTTTCCTGAATGTATGCGTCGACAACACACAATCTGCTAGGTGGCGCTATAGTCCCTAAGCCACACCCTATGCCAGAGCTCTGTTTCTGACTAGCGGCAGTAATAACAAACAAGCTCACCAAATTTGATTCATTTTCGTGAATGTATGTCAACCACAACAGGTAACACACTAGGTGGCGCTATAGAGTCCCTAAGCCACACCCTCGGCCAGAGCTCTGTCTCTGAATAACGATAGCAATAACACACAAGCACACCAAATTT
The DNA here is from genome assembly GCF_963854185.1 of Sardina pilchardus. Classification (NCBI taxonomy): domain Eukaryota; kingdom Metazoa; phylum Chordata; class Actinopteri; order Clupeiformes; family Clupeidae; genus Sardina; species Sardina pilchardus. The sequence goes on from NC_084994.1 coordinate 5,326,228, forward strand.
GGTTCATTTTCGTGAATGTTTGTGTCAACCACAACAGACAATGCGCTAGGTGGCGCTATAGAGTCCTTAAGCCACACCCTAGGCCAAAGCTCTGTCTCTGACTACCGATAGCAATAACAAACAAGTCCACCAAATTTGGTTCATTTTCGTGAATGTATGTGTCAACCACAACAGACAACGAACTAGGTGGCGCTATAGAGTCCCTACGCCACACCCTATGCCAAAGTTCTGTCTCTGACTATCCATAGCAATAACACAAAAGTCCACCAAATTTGGTTCATTTTCGTGAATGTTTGTGTCAACCACAACAGATAACGTGCTGCTAGGTGGCGCTATAGAGTCCCAAAGCCACACCTTAGGCCAGAGCTCTGTCTCTGACTAGCAGAAGCAATTCCACATGTAGCTGCCAAATTACATCCAATTCATAACCTTTTTTCTGCCTATAACACCAACTTCCTGTTTCTTAATAAAACACCATAATTCAAACCTTCGCCATTTCGATATACTTTTGAAATTCAAAAATCTGGTCGCAATTCCTCTCGGGCAACCCCTCAAGATCATTTTAGTGCTGATATGACATGATTTCGATAAACCGTCTAGGAGAAGTGTTTCAAAATACGTGATGTGCAAAAATCATAATCATAATCATAACTCAAATTCTTGTAAGATTCACTGTGTAGTGTCAATGTAAAAGTTGTTCAGATGAATACAATACATATGCCCACCAAATTTGGTCCATTTTCGTGCATGTATGTGTCAAACACAACAGAAACCGCGCTAGGTGGCGCTATAGAGTCCCTGAGCCACACCCGTGGCCAGAGCTCTGTCTTTGAGTAGAAGCATCAATTCCACAGGTAGCTGCCAAATTTCAAGAGTTTTAGAGCATGCCAAGTTGGTGAAAAAGGGCAAAACATGTCCGGTAAGAGGAAAATACTATAATAAGAATAAATATAGCCGCAAGCGGCGATGGCGGGCCCGAGCACCTGCGGTGCGGAGACCTGTGACATTTCGGAATCTAACAAAGCAACATGTGCGTGTTGGTGGGCATGTGCATGAGCAACACACATGCCCACCAAATTTGGTCAATTTTCCTGAATGTATGTGTCAACCACAAAAGACAACACGCTAGGTGGCGCTGTAGAGTCCCTAAGCCACACCCGAGGCCAGAGCTCTGTCTCTGAATAACTATAGCAATAACACACATGCCCACCAAATTTGGTTCATTTTGGTGAATGTACGTGTCAACCACAACAGACAATGCATTAGGTGGCGCTCTAGAGTCCCTAAGCCACACTCTAGGCCAGAGCATTGTCTCTGACTACCGATGGCAATAACAAACAAGCCCACCAAATTTGGTTAATTTTCGTGAATGTTTGTGTCAACCACAACAGACAACGCACTAGGTGGCGCTATAGAGTTCCAAATCCACACCTTAGAACAGAGCTCTGTCTCTGACCATTGATAGCAATAACACACAAGCCCACCAAATTTGGTTAATTTTCGTGAATGTTTGTGTCAACCACACCAGATAACGTGCTGCTAGGTGGCGCTATAGAGTCCAGAAGCCACACCTTAAGCCAGAGCTCTGTCTCTGACTAACGGTAGTAATAACACACAAGCCCACCAAATTTGGTTCATTTTTGTGAATGTATGAGTCAACCACAGACAACGTGCTAGGTGGCGTTATAGAGTCCTTAAGCCACACCCTAGGTCAGAGCTCTGTCTCTGACTACCGATAGCAATAACACACGAGCCCACCAAATTTGGTTCATTTTCGTGAATGTATGTGTCAACCACAACAGACAACGCACTAGGTGGCGCTATAGAGTCCCTACGCCACACCCTAGGCCAAAGCTCTGTCTCTGACTAGCGATAGCAATAACACATATGTCCACCAAATTTGGTTCATTTTCGTGAATGTTTGTGTCAACCACAACAGATAACGTGCTACTAGGTGGCGCTATAGAGTCCCTAAGCCACACCCTAGGCCAGAGCTCTGTCTCTGACTAGCGATAGCAATAACACATAAGTCCACCAAATTTGGTTCATTTTCGTGAATGTTTGTGTCAACCACAACAGATAACGTGCTACTAGGTGGCGCTATAGAGTCCCTAAGCCACACCTTAGGCCAGAGCTCTGTCTCTGACTAGCGATAGCAAAAACACATAAGTCCACCAAATTTGGTTCATTTTCGTGAATGTTTGTGTCAACCGCTACTAGGTGGCGCTATAGAGTCCCTAAGCCACACCCTAGGCCAGAGCTCTGTCTCTGACTAGCGATAGCAATAACACATAAGTCCACCAAATTTGGTTCATTTTCGTGAATGTTTGTGTCAACCACAACAGATAACGTGCTACTAGGTGGCGCTATAGAGTCCCTAAGCCACACCTTAGGCCAGAGCTCTGTCTCTGACTAGCGATAGCAAAAACACATAAGTCCACCAAATTTGGTTCATTTTCGTGAATGTTTGTGTCAACCACAACAGATAACGTGCTACTAGGTGGCGCTATAGAGTCCCGAAGCCACACCTTAGGCCAGAGCTCTGTCCCTGACTAGCAGAAGCAATTCCACATGTAGCTGCCAAATTACATCCAATTTATAACCTTTTTTCTGCTTATAACACCAACTTCCTGTTTCGTAATAAGACGCCATAATTCAAACCTTCGCCATTTCGATATGCTTCGAAAATTCAAAAATCTGTTCGCAATTCCTCTCGGGCAACCCCTCAAGATCGTTTTACTGCTCATATGACATGATTTCGATAAACCGTCTAGGAGAAGTGTTTCAAAATACATGATGTGCAAAAATCATAATCATAATCATAACTCAAATTTGTTTAAGATTCACTATGTAGTGTAAATGTAAAAATTGCTCAGATTTATACAACACATCTGCCTACCAAATTTGGTTCATTTCCGTGCATGCACATGTCAACCACAACAGACAGCACGATAGGTGGCGCTATAGACCCCCTGAGCCACACCCTAGGCCAGGGCTCTGTCTCTCAGTATCAAATGCAATTCTACATATGCCTGCCAAATTACAAGAGTTTTGGAGCATGCCAAGTTGGTGAAACGGCCAAACGGGCTAAGACGAAGAGAGAATAATAATAAATATAGCCGCAAGCGGCGATGGCGGGCCCGAGCACCTGCGGTGCGGAGACCTGTGACATTTCGGAATCTAACAAAGCAGCATGTGCGTGTTGGTGGGCATGTGCATGAGCAACACACATACCAACCAAATTTGGTCAATTTTCCTGAATGTATGTGTCAACCACAACAGACAACACGCTAGGTGGCGCTATAGAGTCCCTAAGCCACACCCTCGGCCAGAGCTCTGTCTCTGAATAACTATAGCAATAACACACATGCCCAACAAATTTGGTTAATTTGGGTGAATGTACGTGTCAAACAAAACAGACAATGTGCTAGGTGGCGTTATAGAGTCCCTAAGCCACACCCTAGGGCAGAGCTCTATCTCTGACTATCCATAGCAATAACGCACAAGCCCACCAAATTTGGTTCATTTTCGTAAATGTGTGTGTCAACCACAACAGACAATGCGCTAGGTGGCGTTATACAGTCCCGAAGACACCCTTGGCCAGAGTGCTGTCTCTGAATAGCTATAGCAATAACACATATGCCAACCAAATTTGGTTCATTTTTGTGAATGTATGTGTCAACCACAACAGACAATGCACTAGGTGGCGCTATAGAGTCCTTAAGCCACACCCGAGGCCAGAGCTCTGTCTCTGAATAACTATAGCAATAACACACATGCCCACAAAATTTGGTTCATTTTCGTGAATGTTTATGTCAACCACAACAGACAACGCACTAGGTGGCGCTATAGAGTCCCTATGCCACACCCTCTGCCAAAGCTCTGTCTCTGACTAGCCATAGCAATAACACACAAGTCCACCAAATTCGGTTCATTTTGGTGAATGTACGTGTCAACCACAAAAGATAACGTGCTTCTAGGTGGCGCTATAGAGTCCCAAAGCCACACCTTAGGCCAGAGCTCTGTCTCTGACTAGCAGAAGCAATTCCACATGTAGCTGCCAAATTAAATCCAATTCATAACCTTTTTTCTGCCTATAACACCAACTTCCTGTTTCTTAATAAAACGCCATAATTCAAACCTTCGCCATTTCGATATACTTTTGAAATTCAAAAATCTGGTCGCAAATCCTCTCGGGCAACCCCTCAAGATCATTTTAGTGCTTATATGACATGATTTCGATAAACCGTCTAGGAGAAGTGTTTCAAAATACATGATGTGCAAAAATCATAATCATAATCATAACTCAAATATGTTTAAGATTCACTATGTAGTGTAAATGTAAAAGGTGTTCAGATTCATGCAACACATCTGCCTACCAAATTTGGTTCATTTTCGTGCATGCACGTATCAACCACAACAGACAGCGCGGTAGGTGGCGCTATAGAGTCCCTGGGCCACACCCTTGGCCAGAGCTCTGTCTCTGAGTAGCGTTACCAATTCCACATCTAACTGCCAAGTTTCAAGAGTTTTAGAGCATGCCAAGTTGGTGAAAAAAGGCCAAACATGACCTGTAAGAGGATTCCACAGACATAATAATAATAATAATAATAATAATCTGAGCAGAAGCAATAGGGCCTTGCACCTACGGTGCAGCCGCTGCTACAGCGGCCGCACCTCGGTGCTCGGGCCCTAAATATAGCCGCAAGCGGCGATGGCGGGCCCGAGCACCAGCGGTGCGGACCTGTGACTGTATGGAATCTAACAATGCAACATGTGCATTTCTCAAATGCAAATAAGTTTGTGCTTGTTATTGTTGCATGTTTTCTACAGTGTGTTACGATAGAGTTCCTAAGCTACACTAGTCTAGAGCTCTATGATATTACACTTGTAATCACTCAGAGGAATTTTGACATGGTCTACATTATGTAAATGTGGTATGGCCCCTCTTGGGTAATTGCCTCTGGGTCATTTTGTGTCAAATCACCCAGCGCCGGAAAGTGACTCTCTGTGAAAAAATCTGAAATAAATCACAATTGTTTGTAGACTAGACCTATGCAGAAATCTGAAATAGTATACCTGGATCACTAATGGTTTAAAATCTATTGTCCTTTGAAGTTTCAAGTCATTTTAAGCATCATGGTGAACAATCCTTTTTGGTCAACTTGCAACATTATTGACTATTTTGGTATTTCACACACATCAGTGAAACTATGTGAATGGAAGCACATTTTCCTGTTGAATTAAGAAATCTAATCAGATGAGACGTGTCTCATGTTTTTTTCCCTGTGCAAAGCTCTGGAAACCTCCCTTTTTAATGTTCCTTCATGACATTCATTTTCCCACTTCTTTCCCAGATAACATGGAGACAAACCACTGATCCACCTTGATGGTATTTGTCTCTCACAGAGGACTGCATACCAAGCATATAGGCTTCTTCTCAACCTCTCTCCTCAACTCTGGAGGAAGGTCCTCCAGGCTCTTTCCCACTGATCTAACTAAGACTGGATATGTTATCCTATTGTTGTTGCCCCATCATTCTTTATCTATATCAGTGGGAACTGCCAAAGATGGCAATTATGCTAAGTCCTTTTGCTGCATGTATGATGACCAGTCAGTCTTATGTGTGTATAATTTGCTTGATCTGCTTATTTTCTCTAAATAAGATTTATTTATGAGTAGTATGTTGTTCATGTTGCAATAATTACTTGGAGAAATTTAACTATGAACCATAAAATGTGTGTTTAGATTGGATATGTGCATCAAACAAGTGACTCTCTTAGTCTTCCATTGACTTCCATTGTATTTAAAGAGCACCCCATGTGGTGCAAAGAGGTACTGCAGATCCAATGCAAGTTTAGTGGATTTATAGGGAATATTTTCCAAAAATCATATCTCAAATAAAGAAACTCAGCAACAAGCCCACATGTTGGACAGATGGTCCTCACATACAAAATGATATATGGTAAAATTAAAAAAAATCTTGTTAACTGTCCACATGGTGAAATGATAGGACAAAAATGGGCTTGTTGAAAATCATGCCCAATTAAAACAAAATGCTCTGACAATATGACAAAGATTACAACCAAAATTGATGCATGGACATGACCGTATAGTCCATATATGAGTGGGGAAAAAAACCTGATGAAATTTGTGGCATATACTTTATGAATGAAAACCTTCAAAAGTGATGATGTCTTTTCACATAATGAATTTATAGCCATTTTCAGAGCTTAGAAGAGGGGAAATTACACAAGATACCTCTGATCTGATTAGATTTCTTAATTCAACAGGAAAATGTGCTTTAATTCACAGTTTCACTGATGTGTGTGAAATACCAAAGGAACCAATAACGTTGCAAGTTCACCAAAAAGGATTGTTCAGCACAATGCTTAAAATGACTTGAAGATTCAAAGGGCTGTAGTTTTTAAACCATTAGTGATCCAGATATACTATTTAAGATTTATGCATAGGTTTAGTCTAACACCTGTGATTTATTTCAGATTTTTTTGGAGAGGGTCACTTTCCAAATGTAGCTGAAATTGGGTGATTTGACACGGAATGACCCCCCTGTGATGTTGGCCACCTGCACCACACAATAGCTTGTTTGTCTGTAAGCCAATTAGCCATTAAGGTTTCTCATATTGACAATGAAATTACACTTGTAAGCAGTCAGAGGAATTTATTTATGGTCAACATTATGTTAACCAGGTAAGGGCCATCCATGTTAATGGCCCCCTGGATGTTGGCCACTTCTACACAATAGTTTGTATGTGTGTGAATATCAGGAATTAACGACTGACCATTAACTTGGACCTTTTTTTATTGAGAATGAAATTTCAATTGTAAGTGCTCAGAGGAATTTTGAGATGGTGTAGGCCTACAATATGTAAATCATGCAGGCCCATCTTGGTTAATAGTTCCCAGGATGTGGTCACTTGTACACAATAGTAGGTATGTCTGTGGAGGAATGAAGTAGCCAATACTTTTCACAATTGTTTGACAAAATAGGCATGTGGCAAGTGTATGGGCTCAGTCAGTGTTGGAAGAGTTTTTGAAAATGAGCCAATACATAGAGCATTTTTGTGAGAAAACAAAATGTTTGATTTGCTTTGAGCAGGGTGAATGATGAAATACGTGCACACATATGATATGAATTGTAATGTTATTTACATTCGCAATGATTTGTACAGTGAAAGAAATGACAGCCCTTGGAGGTATATATAAAGCTTTTTCTATTGCATTGAAATAATTTACAGTGAAGTCCTTGGAATTGTACATTTTAGTGTGCGGCCTGATGTTTTAAGGTGAGACAGGGCAGTTGAATAGGGTAAAGTTTTTAAATAATAGGTATCACCATGAAACGTTTATCACATTTGCGGTGTCGTTACAACTTGAAAAGTTTTAAGCGTTTGTGGTGTTTGATGTAGTGACTTGATAAATTCCATTTGAATGTAAACAGAAAGTTGTGTTGCTGTTGTTTTAGAAATCCCAACGTGATTTCCATGCTTTGGAAAGTTTTTTAGGTGGTAGTGAAAAAGAGTTTAATAGTTCAAAATAAAGGTGAATTTTGAACTAAGGCTCAAAACGTGAGTGATTGATACAAAACACATGCACATTAGGCCAGGGGTCTTCAACCTTTTTCAGCCCAAGGACCCCTTGGCTGCGAGAGAGACTGAGCACGGACCCCCACACCTGGCCTACCTCAAATCATGCGTATCATTTGAATTGCAGTCATTAGTGCCTACATGCATGCACGTACGTGCACGCACACACACGAACGCACACATTCTAAACATAAGTTATTATTAACAGGGGGGTAACTGCTTTATACAACTTGTTTCTGATAATTCTTTACATAGTGTTGCATAAACTCGCCCTATAATAGAATGAATGTCACAAGGGTCAACTAAGGTGGATATGTAAGGGATAATCAACGACGCGCCGTGAGTTTCTAGGAAAATAATGCACGTTCGAAGTGTTAATAAGGTCCCGACGCCGCAGGCATTATTGCAGTGCATTATTTTCCTATAAATGCACTGCCCGGAGTTGATTATCCCGTTTATACCACTGCTACTATCTTTTTCGTTTATATTGCCGCTGTCTTAGATACAACGTTGCTGTGTTTACCGTTACATTCACATTGGCGAATTAATATTCAAGTGTCAGAAGCTCCGCTTTAACCCTCTCTGGTGGTAGGCTATAAATTCAGCTAAATTCAGGCTAAGCTTCATTAACTCAACCTGATACAGACAGAGAGCCTGTTCAACTTGTGTAAATATAACTTCTCTTACACAAGGAAACACAAACACACGAGATTATCGTTATCGTTTCATTTTGATGGTATGACATCGCAGACAACGTTGGATTAATGAATTCAAGCAGAACGCCTTGACGTGCAAACGCAGGCTCTCATTTAAAAAAAATGAAAGCAAAACATCACACAGAACAACTAAGCTACCCCGCAAAGTTCAGGGTCCATCTGTCCCGACATTAAGCAAACGAATCAAACATGCGAGACGTAATTTATCTCCCAGAATGAAAAGAACGAGTTTGTTAATGGTCAGATGCCGCTGAAAACGAAGATTTAACTAAAACGCACGGGGGGGAAAGTGTTCCATTGGTTAGCAGAATGTTACAGGGATCACATTATCACATGCATGATTCATGGCATAGGCTACAATGTGTTATTTAAAAACGAATATGAAGCGATTTTCATTGAACGTTAACTTTAACAAATGTTATTTTTTGGAAGAGAAAAAATTGCTTCAGACGAAATATTTTCGCGGACCTTCTGCAGTAGGCTACCTCCACGGACCCCCGGTTGAATACCCGTGCATTAGGCTATAGGCCTAGCACACAAGTTGAAATAATGTGTGTAGGTAAATGTGTTGGCCTAATGTAACGTTATTGTTATTTAACTTGACAAATGTGTACACTATGTTATAGATATGAATGGGAATTGCTTATGACAAAGGGGTTTAGGCCACGGATGAGGATTTTTCTGGGGGCGTTCATATCTGTGTTGGGGTGGGGGTGGTGTGGGTGGTGTGAGGGTGGGACGATATTTGTTTGGATGTCTTCACCAACGTCCGCTTCAGGAGGTTAACTATTGGGTGTTGTAAAAAGTTGTTACTATTTCATTGCAGTTGGAGAGTTTAACGTCGGATTTGGTTACTGGTTTTGTTGATCAGCGGGCGAATTGCGGTGTGCGGCTTAAAAACTTATTTGAACGGAATTAAGTAATTTGATTTTTTGGGGGTTAATTTAAGCGATTTTTAAGAACAGCGGTCTAGTTGCACAGTGCACCTTGAAAAGGGTTGCTAATCTCAATTCAGTTGGACCATTTTGGATTATTTTCTTTGAAGAGCAGCAGGCGTGTTGCAGACTGAAGATATGCCGAAAAAGAGGTGCCATAATATGAGGCGCGCTGGCTTCAACAATCAAAGTAAGAATTTGGGATTTTGTCCTTTGGCATGTGTGTGCAGTCGTCATCCTCCCAGCGGGATTAAGCATGGTTTAAAGTTGAGAGATTCCAAGTCTAAACCCGATTTTTTAACTAGCCTACGTTGTGCTGTTGCTGGTGTTGTGAGGAGTTGCTTAGATGCAGTTTGTGCATGGAAAGGCCGTGACATAGACAACATATGTATAGAAAGCGAGAAGTTGATTGAGTGTAATACTGGCGAACAAACAGTTGTAGGAAAGATGATGACTTTTGACGGGAAACACCGGTTGTTTGATTGTGCTGTGAAAGTGCGATGTGATGGCTTGCATTGTGGTACAATTTCTAAATTTGGTGAACACAATGCCTTGTACGAGAGTGTACAGGAGAAACTTTTGTGCAATGACTCTTGCATACTAAATATCGGAGGTCAGGTGTGTGCGATAGTGCAGCATAATGATTACCTGGTGGTGTTGGATTTCAACAATCGTGATGAGGAAGGTGTAATATCGGAAATGGGTACAAGCGTGGTTGTGTTTAATACCAATTTTCACGATTTGATGTATCACTTGGACAAGTTGGTTTTATCGATTAAAGCCAGATCTTTCACCGTGGTCGGTATTCAGGTTGACACTGAAGAGTTGCAAGCGCCTATTAATCAAACAGTAGATGTGGCTGTTGTTGAGATTCAAAATGTTGATGTTGTTGATGGCCGTTGCGATTTGACCATACTAACAAGCAAAACTTCTGCATGCGTAGATAGTCCTATTATGGGGTGTAGACAGGCAGTTGTTGGTGATGCACAGGTGAAGTGTGCAAAAACGTATGCACAGGTTTGTGTAAAGCCTGTAGTTACAGCTAAAGCGCCAGCGTGTATGGATAAACGTACGAGTTGCAGACAGGAGGTTGTCGGTGATTCACAGGTGAATTGCGCAGGATCCTATGCGCAGGGTTGTGGGAAGCGTTCTTCGCCGGTAATCAGCAGGCCAATTGACTGCATTGTTGATAATGATGTATGTGTAATTGAAGATGTTGTTGAGTGTGTGAGCGAATCGTCTTCAGATACAAGATATTTCAACCCCATTCCATCACCTTTGGCTTTGGTATTATGCGGGGAATTAAAGATACATTTTACTGGCAATTCTGATGTACAGTATGTCAACAAGACATTTCTTGGTGAGCCGCGTAAAATAACAAAGATGGATGGCGATGGCAATTGTTTTTTCCGCGGTGTGAGTTATTCCATAAGCGGGTCACAGCAGCACCACGCAATATTGCGAGAGGGTGTATTAGACTATATGATGTCACACGAAGACCAGTGCATTTTGGATAGAGGGTCACGCTCAGTTGCAGATTACATTACAAGGAGCGGTATGAGGAATCTCGGCTCATGGGCAACGGAGGTAGAAATGCACATGATGGCTCAGTTTTTGAACGTGGATATTTACACGTTTAGTAATAAGCAATGGTTGAAATTCAGATGTCTGAACAGTACACAGTTCACTCCAGGCATTTACCTAGACCATTTTAGAGGTTGTCACTATGATGTCGTTGATTCTGTTCAAGTTGCAAGCAGAAGTGTTCTTGACACTGTACCGTCTAGTGTTAAACCTCAGTTACCTGTAATTGTGCAAGAGAGTCATGTGGTTTCTGATAATGACGCGCGTTTGTCTGAAGATGACGTTGAGTTTGTGAGTGAAGTGCTCGCGGATACAAAGACTTCCAATCTGTTCCCATCAGATTTAGCAGCACTAATGTCTGACAAAGGACAGGGAACTTTGACGGTAGATGATGAGGACGTTGTTGATAAACGTTTTGTCAGTGAAACTGAAATGTCCAGTGTAATCTTCAAAGACATCCATGTGGTCTCTGATTATGATGTACCTTTGTTTGAAAATGACGTAGAGTTTGTAAGTGAATTGTGCGCAGATACAAAGGCTTTTAATCCGTTACAATCACGTTTAGCAGTACCAGTGTTTGAGAAAAAACAGGGACATGATGGTTGTGATGTTGACAAACGTTCTGTCAGTGAAACGGACAGGCACAGTGAATGGTTTGAGGCTGAAGTGCATCAGGATGTTGTTGAGATAAGTAACAACTTGAAAAAGTGTGTTGTGGAAGTGCACAGCAGCATTACAGATATGCAGCATGATGCACCAGGCTTAAAGTCAGAAAATGAATGCGTTGAATTTGTACATAGTAGTTCAATTACTACAAAAGAAGAGCATGGAAATGAACAAATAGAAATGAATATTGATGTTTCCAAACCATTAGATAATGAACAATTTAATCCTATATGTACAGTCATTGCAGAAAGTTTGTGTGAAAGACTTAAGCTTGAGCATAACACACAGGCCATACCATCTACGTCAGTTTCAGTACCTTTAGGAGATCCTTGTGATACTAAGGCTATGATTTCAGATGGCAATGGGTTTTTCAGAGCAATTAGTGATGTTTTAACTGGTTCTCAAGCAAGTCATAGGAAATTGCGCCTTGCTGTTGTGAAGTATATGAAAGATAATCCCACTTTCTGTCATACATTGTTAGAGGGAAACCACAACAATGTGGTTGAATATATTAACACATCTAGAATGAATTATGTTAAAAGTGAAGCAACAAGTGTTGAGATTCAAGTGATGTGCGAGTTATTGCAAGTGCCAATTCATATTTTTAATGGTGAAACGTGGGTTGCATATAGCTGTCTTCATCAAACAAACATTGCAAGTGGTGTATATGTGAGTCATTCAAATATGCAGTATGGAGTAGTGATTTGTGTTAAAGCTGTGGACAAAGCAGGGTGTCTTATGGCTTGTCAAAAAGAAGTTAACACAATTGATAGGATAGGATGTATTACACGGCGAAAACGCTCTTTTGAAGAAATGTCTTGTGAGGTGTTTAATATCACAGATAGCAGTTGTGGTAAAGATCAAGATTTTGTTAAATCTCCTGAATGTAAAAGGACAAGAAGGAGATGTGAAGAACAATTATCAAGGTCAATGTCGTCATTAAAGAACAAAGTTATTTCTTCAGAAAAGGTTAAATATCAGACTAATGAGCAATACAGAAATTGTGTGAAGGAAAAAGCACGTAACTATTACCATAGATATGCTAACGTAAAGTTGAGGAAAGCACAGCAATCTAGGCTGAATTACTCCTTTAATGAACAATATAGAACATCCAAAAAGCAGTCAGTCTTAAAGAGATACCAGGAAAATGCAGAGGTAAGATGCGCTGTTAAAGAGGTAAGTAGAGAAATAAGAAAGAATAAATACTGTGAAGATGAAGAATACAGGCTTAACGAAAAGAAAGCAAGTATGCTAAAGTATAAAGACAATGCACAGTTCCGGGCTGAAGTGAAAAATGCAAGTAAGCAAAAGTATGAGAAAAATGCACAGTTCCGTGATAAAGTGAAGAATGCAAGTATTGCAAAATATGCTTTAAATAAAGAATTGAAGCAATATTTGTATGTTGAAAATAAGAAAAGGAAATACAAACACATGGTTAAACAAGAACAGTTTGATTTAGTTATGGTCAATTTCCTGGATAAAGTGAAAGATGGGCCAAGTTATGTGTGTTGTGTGTGTCAGCGATTGCTTTTCAAAGATCAGGTGAAACATTGTAATGAAAACACATATACCAAATCTACATGTGAGCAGCATGTTGCTACAAAATGCATAACCAAAGATTACTTGCACACTTGCAATTCTTCTTGTAGTGTGGATTGTAAATGGATGGGTACACATAGGTGTGAATTGTGGATATGTCATAGTTGTCATTCTAAATTAAACAAAAATCAAATTCCTGTAGAAAGTGTGCACAATAACCTGGTTCTATCAAATGTCCCCAGTGAGCTGAGTAGTTTGAATTCTTTAGAACAACATTTAATTGCTTTACATATCCCTTTTATGAAACTGTTGGCATTACCTAAAGGTGGGCAAAATGGTGTGCATGGTCCAGTAACTTGTGTCCCTGCAAACATAGTTGAAACCACAAATGTTTTGCCAAGAACAGATATGGAAAACTCACTTTTACCTATTAAATTGAAAAGAAAACTAACGTATAAAGGACATTACAAATATGAGTTTGTGAATTCTACAAATGTATTAAATGCATTTAGGTTTTTGAAACAAAACAACAAATATTATGCAGACATTGATTTTAATAATGATTGGATAAATGCGTTTGCACAACAAACAGATAGTAATGTTCATATAGACCAGCCGTCAGCAGGCAATGAGGGAACTGAAGATGAGCTACTACATGATAGACAGCAGTATTGTATGTTTATGGATACATGTTTGCAGCCGGTGGATATTGGCCAAGAGGTTTTGGATCATTACTTGGATAAAATTTTGCATCTAGCGCCAGGTGAAGGTAACTCTCCCATCAAAATGTTAATGGATAGAGCTAATGAAGCAAAATGTTTTCCTGCGTTGTTTCCAGATGGGTTGCATACATACCATGACAAAAGAGAAACACGAATAACTTTGTCCAGATATTTCAACATGAGAGTTTTAAATGCAGATACCAGGTTTGCTAAAAATGTTGAGTATATTTTTTATGCTCAGTATTTATCTGAGATACAACAAGTTGTATCTAATGTGTCCATAGCATTAAGAAAAGGAAAACAACACCATAATCCAGCAATTGTTGATTCTAATCTGTTGAAAGATGAGGGAAGTTTACAGTCTCTGCTTCAAAATGATGAGGGTTATAGGTTTTTAAAACCCATTCGTGGTACACCCGCTTTCTGGCAGGCTGCGCAAAAGGATTTGTTTGCATTAATACGGCAATTAGGAATTCCAACCTGGTTCTGCTCATTTTCATCTGCTGATATGCGATGGACAAATTTGCTGACAACTCTTTTGCTACAAGAAGGCAGGCATGAAACTCTTGAGGAATTGCAATGGGCAGATAAGTGTGAGTTATTGCGCAAAAATCCAGTCACTGCAGCACGAATGTTTGACCACAGATGGCATTGCTTTTTGAGAGGTGTGCTTATGTCACCAGCAAATCCAATTGGCAAAATTGTGGATTACTTTTATAGAGTTGAGTTCCAACAACGTGGATCTCCACATGTTCATTGTCTGTTTTGGATTGAGAATGCCCCTCAGATAGACAAACAATCAGACGAGGAGGTTACTGCTTTTGTTGACAAGTATATTACATGTGAGTTGGATTCTGAAGATGCAGAGTTATATGACGTAGCATCAGCTGTCCAACAGCATAGCAAGAAGCATTCAAAGACTTGCAAAAAGAAAGGTACAACTTGTAGATTTAATTTCCCAAAACCTCCATCTGCACGTACTTTCATCACCCATAAGAAGGATGAAGACATGAACATCAACACATGCAAATGTCAGCAACCAGATGTATGTCAATGCCCTAAGATTGTTGTTGCAAACAGAAAATGTCAATGTGATATATCTAGTAAATGTGATTGTCCTATTAACAATGACTATAAAATGGAGAAAAAAAGGGCACAAGAAATTTTATCATCTGTTAAAGATGCTATAGAAAACAGTGATAACAACTTCACCTCAATTGATTCATTATTTGAGGGTTTAGGTTTAACCCAAGACATATTTGAAACAGCATATGCAGTTCATGGAAATAAAACCCAAGTTGTTTTGAAAAGGCAACCACAACATGTGTGGGTAAATCAATACAACAAGTTCCTTTTGAAATGTTGGAATGCCAATATGGATATTCAATATGTTGTGGATGCATACGCTTGTATTGTGTACATAATATCTTACATATCTAAGGCAGAAAGAGAGATGGGTTTGCTCCTAAGTAATGCTCAAAGGGAAGCTAAAAAAGAATTCAACCTTGATGCAAAAAGTGCACTTAAGAAGATAGGCAGTGTGTACTTGCATAATCGTGATGTAAGTGCACAGGAAGCAGTTTACCGCCTAACAAATCTGCATTTGAAGGAATGTTCACGTAAAGTGATGTTCATCCCCACAGGTGACAATGTTGTTAAAATGAGTCTTCCTTTAGCTGTTCTACAATCACGAGCTGATAGTGGACCTGTGTCAACTAATGACATGTGGATGACGAGCATCATAGATAGGTATAAGAGTAGACCTGATGACCGGTTATTTGAGGACATGCCTTTAGCAACATTTGTATCTGAGTATAGGGTCCTTTCTACCACTGAAAAATGTAGGAACAAAATTCAATTGAAAAATAGTTTGGGCTATGTTGTTCGTAGAACCCGTACAAAACCTGCTGTTATACGGTACGCAGGTTTCTCTGAAACCAAAAGCCCAGAACTTTTCCACCAAACCAGTCTACAACTTTTTCTACCATATAGACAAGACGTACAACTTAAACCACCAGGATTCAACAGTTTTGAGGAATTTTACAAGCTTGGTCATGTGTGTCTTTCTGATGGCATGTTAAGGTCTGTTAAAACTCTGGTAGATCAAATAAAAAGTCAATTTGAAGTGGATATGGACATATTGCAATCAGCTGAGCAACAGCTAGAAAATGCTGTTTTAGAAGATGCATGGGGTCAACTATGCCCTGAACTAGAAATTGATAGGTTAGAATGCCAAATGGAAAGTAAAAATGAGGGACAAATGGTAAATGACCCAGTAGATTCTATTGCAGACTTAGAAAATAACTGTTCACCACATTTTCTTCTTCAAAACCAAACAAAATCTCTAGTTCGAGCAGAGGGTTTAGCATTAATTAGGTCACTGAACACAACACAGCTGTCCATATTTTACAAGATACGTCAATGGTGTTTAGAGAAAGTGCAGGGAAAACAACCGCCTCCTGTTCATGTCTTCATTACAGGTGGAGCAGGCACTGGGAAAACCCATTTGATCAAAGCAATTCAGTATGAATGCAATCGTATTTTGTGTCAACAAAACAAAAATCCAGATGATTTGTGTGTTTTACTAACTGCTCCCACAGGTATAGCTGCCTACAATTTAAAAGCCACAACCATTCATAGTGCATTTTGTATAGGGACAGATGTAAAATTGCCATACACCCCTCTTGGTGAGGAAAAACTTAATACACTAAGAGCAACTTTAGGCAATGTAAAGTTGTTGGTCATTGATGAGGTGTCCATGGTTGACCATAAATTATTAGCTTATGTACACGGTAGACTCAGACAAATAAAACAGTCTGGTACAACAGACCCATTTGGAAATGTTAGCGTGATTGCTGTAGGAGACCTATATCAGCTAAGTCCAGTTAGAGGTACACCATTACATATGGACACAACAAATGTTAATTTCTGGAATAGTCTTTTTTCTGTTGTTGAATTACATACTGTCGTTCGTCAAAAAGATACAGAGTTTGCAGAACTGTTAAATCGGCTGCGAACACGAGTTAAAACCAATGCCATTCTTCCAAAAGACATTGTGCTTTTACAAAGTCGTGAAACAGGTGAGGAGAGTTCAGCTCTGCATATATTCTCTACAAATGCTCAAGTACAGGAATATAACTTGCAACAGCTATGTAAACATTGTAAGGAATATGTTTCTATTAAAGCTCAAGACTATGTTAAAAACCACAAAACGGGTAAGACAATGTTGAAACAAGGGCAACATTCTTCAGTTCGTCAGACAAATTTATTGGAAGACTTATGCATAGGTGAAGGTGCACGTGTCATGTTGATTAAAAACATTGATGTGTCAGATGGTTTAGTTAATGGTGTTTGTGGTTCAGTGGTGCATGTAGCTATACAGCCTGGAAGTCAATTCCCTACCTCTGTATATGTTAAATTTGATGATGATGACATAGGTATAAAAAGACGTAAACAATATATTTCAGATAACTCACAATTGCACATGGCTACACCTATCTTCCCTGAAGAAGAGCGAGTTGATTACAAAGGTGGATTGCGTCGGCAATTTCCATTGAGACTTGCATGGGCGATAACTGTACATAAAGTCCAAGGCTTAACACTCACTACGGCTGTGGTTTCATTGCACAAAATATTTGCACCTGGACAGGCATATGTAGCTTTGAGTAGAGTTACCTCTCTTGATGGTCTGATCATCAGTGATTTCACTGAAAAAGCTATTTATTGTAATCAGCACATATCCCAACACCTTGCAAGCATGCCAAAGTTTTTGTGTGATGACACTATTGAAAAACCTATGTCTAACTGCTTTTCCATTTATCTTTTAAATGTACAAAGTTTACATGCACATTTTCAAGACTTACAAGCAATTGTTGCATCATTACATCCTGATTGTGTCGCAATGACAGAAACATGGCTAGGTGACTCATTCAGCCCTGAAAAACTTTCCATAACAGAATATTCTTTTCATCACAAAACAAGACAATTGTCATATACTCATTCTAGCAGTGAATTTTATGACCTGGCCACACAACAACATGGTGGAGTTGGGATGTATTTGCACTCTGACAGATTGTGTCAATTTCCTACTTTTCCTATCTGTAATTTGGAATGTATAGTTCTACAAATCAAAAATCCTGACCTTGTGATAGTGGTTATCTACAGACCTCCATCATATAAATTGCGTAATTTCCAAAAACATGTCAAACACTTGATGGATGCGTTGACAGTGT
Source organism: Sardina pilchardus (assembly GCF_963854185.1). Lineage (NCBI taxonomy): Eukaryota > Metazoa > Chordata > Actinopteri > Clupeiformes > Clupeidae > Sardina > Sardina pilchardus. The sequence continues at coordinate 5,344,229 of NC_084994.1, forward strand.
TGAGTGATAACATAATTTTGTTGGGAGATTTTAATGTAGATATGAACAAACCTAATGATCACATTAAGTTCATGGAAACCAATAACTACACCCAACTGGTTTCAGGATCAACCACAGAAGCTGGTACATTGATAGACCATGTGTATATAAAAAATACATCCACATATAAAATATACACAAAAGTGATGCCTTTATATTTTTCAACGCATGAAGCTATTTTATGTACTGTAACACATTGATTCATATATTGACATGTCATTCATTTTTACTAAAATTGTCACTGCTTATATGTATACTATGCACAAAGAACTGAGTACTATGTGTTGTATCTTACCCGGCCTGTTGCGTGTCCAAGACCATGGAAACGTCAACAGATACAACATGTATTTCATCTGTGTCTTTGTGTATGTGTTAATATAAGCAACCTTAACTAATAAATCATAATTGTGTGACTCAACTGCATTCTGGATATTACATACCATTTCAAGCAAGCTTTTTTGTGAGGATGAGAACTGGACCTGACACAGTCAGTCCCTAGTTCAATCACAAAAGAGACTGTGTTGCCTTTCACAGAAATATACAAAATACAGTTGTTTCACAATCAATTTGGCTCTGTCAACCTATGACTTGATATGATCTATGCTACTTTAAATGAGCATCTTCTATTTCTGGTGTAACATTTTCGTTTAATTAATCCCACCAACAGTTTTCTTTTACATAAATGCATCAGCATGGCCATGATGGATAACTTTATTGTTATTAGAACATCTCACCACACAAATCCTTTCTCTTACCTCAAACCCATATGTCAACACATCTAACAACCACAACAGTTTTAACCATCATGCTTTTACATTAATGTTTAGATTTTCCCCAATGGCTAAAAAAAAGCAAAAGACACTGGTAGTGGTACTTTCACATTAGTGGAATGGGGTTCAACTCCCTGCAGTGTCCTTGCTCATAGCCATTACATATATATATATATATATATATATATATATATATATATATATATATATATATATATATATATATATATATATAAACAGTTGTAGAACACTCAACACATTACCACACAAACCTAACATTCCTAACTATATCTTACCAAAAATACACATTCTATGTTAACATGAACACTTGACATGACATTACATATAACCCTCATCCTCAACTTAAGTTGTCATCCTCAAGTTATGTTAACATCGTTATCAAACACTAAGGGCACATTGTCACAACGCAAGCTGTTCTATTATACAGTAAAAACTACAAACTAAACCACATACTCGAGTGGCTAATTACTTTTCTAAAACGCTTACTACAGTTATCTAGCAAGATTCCATGAACAAAAACCCAACAACGACAAATATTAAACATTCTTCAGCCAAGATAAGCTATCCCCGGCCTCTATGTCAATGATTGCCATGCAACAACGACATGCAGCCACTCTAACTATTGTGCTAGTTTGGATAGCGCGTTTCTACGAAAGCTAATGCGCCCTGTTTTTTCTACCTATAAAAAATAAGTGACTCATGACTTAAGCTACAAACTCATAACGATCCGGGTGTAACTGAAACTTGTTGTAAGTCATAGGTGAAATGCACGTAACTTGTACAGAAACTCCAAAATATCTTCCAAAGGGGGGGGATTTAAATATGGGAAACATGACGCAGACTCCCTCGTTACCACAACGGTGGTTTCTCGTGACACAACCAAGACAATGGCCCTACTTCCAGTCTCCTAGTTCTAGTCAAAACAAAACTTTTCTCTATTATCGTTGCTTGTCTGTGATGGCAATAAAACTCACGTTCGAACACAGAACACATTATTTCACTTGACTTTATTTCATTTGACTGACATTGACAGTACCTAGCTAGCACAGGCCTACATAGAAAGTTAATGGGCTAAGGTTTGCAAGCTAGATAGGACTGTGGTTAAACGTGTATTGTTGTAAACTAACCTGAAATAACATAAAAACGGCTCTATTGTCATTGCTTGTGTATGATACAAATAAAACACGCTTTCGGACATAAACCATTCAATTCAGCATGTTACCCGACCTAACTAGCCAACGTTTGCACAGTAATGGGAAGTGATGTTCGCTAGCTAGTGATTTTGTACACACAAACTAACAAGCTGTTTGCAGCTCCTTACGCGTGGTCTGAAGCAGTCGTAACTTTTTTTGTTCAATTACGTTAAACAGACTTGCGCATCATTTGACTTACAAGCGCATCTTTTTTAGGATTGGCTTACGATATGCGTAAGGTCTGAGACCAGCTAATGTGTGCTTCGAGTTATCGTCAATTAGGTAAAAGCAGGAGATGAGCGCTTCACTGATGAAACCGAATCAAAGAGACATTTTGCAAAGTGGTGTTTTTGCAACTTAAGTGTAGAAATTCAGCAAAACTGTTACCTTACTTTCAAAAACAACTCCGTGGGGAAAAGGTCTAAACGACCACACTGCATCCACGAGAACAACAAGTCATAACTTTATGTATATTCCCTGTTCGTCGTCATTGGCTGGATTCATGCTGACGTACACATCACGTGGTGTAGTGGTCGGGATAGTGTTTTGACCACAGCATGTCAAATGCAGTTAGTGAGACAGACGTTTTACAGACAAGGTAAAGGAGTTTCATTCGTTACAACATCAAACAAATAAACTTATCTTAACTAATAGTTTTCTGTTAATGTCAACATTGCAACATAGGTTAGTATGATTAGGCTATTAGTATTTGTAAACTCCTCTCATAATACTTATGTCAATCATGATCATTAATGTGCGATTGAGTGACACAATCAACACCACATTAAGCAACATCAAAACTTTGTATTTGACTGTCACTACAAACACACTAACTAATACTCCATTACATTGCATCCACATGAATTACTGTTTTCTGCCTATACCACCACTTCATGTGTCTTTTATAAGACACCTGGAATCAAACCGTCGCCATTTCAATATACTTTTGAAATTCAAAAATCTGTTCGCAATTCCTCTCAAGCAACCCCTCAAGATCATTTTAGTGCTTATATGACATGATTTCGATACACTGTCTAGGAGAAGTGTTTCAAAATATGTGATGTGCAAAAATCCTAATCCTAACTCATTCTTCTAAGATTCACTATACAATTTAAAACTAGTCGGGGATCTAACCGGCAACCCTACAATTACAAGCCCCAAGCCCTAGCCAGTAGGCCACGGCTGCCCCAAGACTGTGTGTGTGTGTGTGTGTGTGTGTGTGTGTGTGTGTGTGTGTGTGTGTGTGTGTGTGTGTGTGTGTGTGTGTGTGTGTGTGTGTGTGTGTGTGTGTGTGTGTGTGTGTGTGTGTGTGTGTTGTAGCAAGCGGGGGAGGAGAGAGAGACATCCAGCTGGGAGAGAGGGGAAAGTGTGAAGAACTGTGGGGGGAAGGAAAGAGACAAGGAGGAGGAGAGTGGGTGAGCCACAGTGAGGGAGCAAGTAATGTAACACGCGCGGGCAGCAAGGAGCGGATAGGAGAGACCATAGTCATATGAAAACCTAAATAACTCACTTTCTGTTAATGTGGTTTACGTCAAAATTGCAGCATAGGTTGATATGATTATCATTATTCATCAACTCGCTTCAAAATATTTTAGCTGAAACTGTGTCCACCACAATCATTAATGCGCTTTTAAAAAACACAAAAAACACCAAATTCAAAACTTTGTATATGACTGTCACTACAAACACACTAACTAATACTCCATCAAATTTCATCCAAATTAGTCACTGTTTTCTGCCTATAACACCAACTTTTTGTTTCTTTTATAAGACACCTAGATTCAAACCTTCGCCATTTCAATATACTTTTGAAATTCAAAAATCTGGTCGCAATTCCTCTCGGGCAACCCCTCAAGATCATTTTAGTGCTTAAATGACATGATTTCGATAAACCGTCTAGGAGAAGTGTTTCAAAATACATGACGTGCAAAAATCATAATCATAATCATAACTCAAATTCTTCTTAGATTCACTATATTGTTTAAATGTAAAAGTTGTTCAGATTCATAAAACACACATGTCTACCAAATTTAGTTCATTTTCGTGTATGTATGTGTCAACCACAACAGACAACACGCTAGGTGGCGCTATACTGCCCCTGAGCCACACCCTAGGCCAGAGCTTTGGTTCTGAGTAGCGTTACCAATTCCACACGTAGCTGCCAAATTTCAAGAGTTTTAGAGCATGCCAAGTTGGTGAAAAAAGGAGTTAGGTAAGACGGAAAAAACTATAATAATAATCTGAGCAAAAACAATAGGGCCTTGCACCTACGGTGCAGCCACTTTCAGTGGCCGCACCTCGGTGCTCGGGCCCTAAATATAGCCGCAAGCGGCGATGGCGGGCCCGAGCACCTGCGGTGCGGAGACCTGTGACATTTCGGAATCTAACAAAGCAGCATGTGCGTGTTGGTGGGCATGTGCATGAGCAACACACATACCAACCAAATTTGGTCAATTTTCCTGAATGTATGTGTCAACCACAACAGACAACACGCTAGGTGGCGCTATAGAGTCCCTAAGCCACACCCTCGGCCAGAGCTCTGTCTCTGAATAACTATAGCAATAACACACATGCCCAACAAATTTGGTTAATTTGGGTGAATGTACGTGTCAAACAAAACAGACAATGTGCTAGGTGGCGTTATAGAGTCCCTAAGCCACACCCTAGGGCAGAGCTCTATCTCTGACTATCCATAGCAATAACGCACAAGCCCACCAAATTTGGTTCATTTTCGTAAATGTGTGTGTCAACCACAACAGACAATGCGCTAGGTGGCGTTATACAGTCCCGAAGACACCCTTGGCCAGAGTGCTGTCTCTGAATAGCTATAGCAATAACACATATGCCAACCAAATTTGGTTCATTTTTGTGAATGTATGTGTCAACCACAACAGACAATGCACTAGGTGGCGCTATAGAGTCCTTAAGCCACACCCGAGGCCAGAGCTCTGTCTCTGAATAACTATAGCAATAACACACATGCCCACAAAATTTGGTTCATTTTCGTGAATGTTTATGTCAACCACAACAGACAACGCACTAGGTGGCGCTATAGAGTCCCTATGCCACACCCTCTGCCAAAGCTCTGTCTCTGACTAGCCATAGCAATAACACACAAGTCCACCAAATTCGGTTCATTTTGGTGAATGTACGTGTCAACCACAAAAGATAACGTGCTTCTAGGTGGCGCTATAGAGTCCCAAAGCCACACCTTAGGCCAGAGCTCTGTCTCTGACTAGCAGAAGCAATTCCACATGTAGCTGCCAAATTAAATCCAATTCATAACCTTTTTTCTGCCTATAACACCAACTTCCTGTTTCTTAATAAAACGCCATAATTCAAACCTTCGCCATTTCGATATACTTTTGAAATTCAAAAATCTGGTCGCAAATCCTCTCGGGCAACCCCTCAAGATCATTTTAGTGCTTATATGACATGATTTCGATAAACCGTCTAGGAGAAGTGTTTCAAAATACATGATGTGCAAAAATCATAATCATAATCATAACTCAAATATGTTTAAGATTCACTATGTAGTGTAAATGTAAAAGGTGTTCAGATTCATGCAACACATCTGCCTACCAAATTTGGTTCATTTTCGTGCATGCACGTATCAACCACAACAGACAGCGCGGTAGGTGGCGCTATAGAGTCCCTGGGCCACACCCTTGGCCAGAGCTCTGTCTCTGAGTAGCGTTACCAATTCCACATCTAACTGCCAAGTTTCAAGAGTTTTAGAGCATGCCAAGTTGGTGAAAAAAGGCCAAACATGACCTGTAAGAGGATTCCACAGACATAATAATAATAATAATAATAATAATCTGAGCAGAAGCAATAGGGCCTTGCACCTACGGTGCAGCCGCTGCTACAGCGGCCGCACCTCGGTGCTCGGGCCCTAATAATAATAATAATAATCTGTACAAAAACAATAGGGCCTTGCACCTACGGTGCAGCCACTTTCAGTGGCCGCACCTCGGTGCTCGGGCCCTAATAATAATAATAATCTGAGCAAAAACAATAGGGCCTTGCACCTACGGTGCAGCCACTTTCAGTGGCCGCACCTCGGTGCTCGGGCCCTAAATATAGTAATGTGTTTTAAAAAGTTTTATTGTCTTTCTTTAGCAAATCATCAAGAAATCAACACAGATAAGATGAGATGTGCTGGGGAGATGGAAGGTCATCATAGTAAACATGGAAAGAGCTTTCATAAGAGGAATCACCTGAAGTCACACCAGACCATCCACACAGGAGAACAGCCGTATCAGTGCACTACATGTGGGAAGAGTTTCAAGACAAAGGCGAAGGTCACCATCCATCAGCGCACACATACTGGAGAAAAGCCATATCAGTGCACTGACTGTGGAAACACTTTTAGTCGTAGATCTAGCCTCAAGACACACCAGAGGATCCATACTGGTGAAAAGCCATATCAGTGCACTACCTGTGGGAAGAGATTCAGGGAGAGCAGTTCTCTTACTAAACATAAGCGCACACATACAGGAGAAAAGCCATATCAGTGCACTACATGTGGGAAAAGTTTCAGGACTAAGATAGAGGTCACCTTTCATCAGCCCACACATACAGGAGAAAAACCATATCAGTGCACTGACTGTGGGAAGGGTTTTAGTCAAATGAGCAATCTCAAGAAACACCAGAGTATCCACACAGGAGAAAAGCCATATCAGTGCACTACATGTGGGAAGAGTTTCAGGACTAAGATAGAGGTCACCATACATCAGCACACACATACAGGAGAAAAGCCATATCAGTGCACTACATGTGGGAAGAGTTTCAAGACTAAGAGAGAGGTCACCATCCATCAGCGCACACATACTGGAGAAAAGCCATATCAGTGCACTGACTGTGGAAAGGTTTTTAGTCAAACATCTAGCCTGAAGGCACACCAGACCATCCACACAGAAGAAAAGCCATATCAGTGCACTACATGTGGGAAGAGTTTCAAGACAAAGGTGAAGGTCACCATCCATCAGCGCACACATACTGGAGAAAAGCCATATCAGTGCACTGACTGTGGAAACACTTTTAGTCGTATATCTAACCTCAAGACACACCAGAGGATCCATACTGGTGAAAAGCCATATCAGTGCACTACATGTGGGAAGAGATACAGGGAGAGCGGTTCTCTTACTAAACATCAGCGCACACATACAGGAGAAAAGCCATATCAGTGCACTGACTGCGGAAAGGGTTTCAGTCAAATGAGCAGTCTCAAGACACACCAGATGACTCACACAGGAGAAAAGCCATATCAGTGCACTGACTGCGGAAAGAGTATTAGTCAAATGAGCAGTCTCAAGGCACACGAGAGTATCCATACAGGAGAAAAGCCATATCAGCGCACTACATGTGGGAAAAGTTTCAGGACTAAGATAGAGGTCACCTTACATCAGCACACACATACAGAAGAAAAGCCATATCAGTGCACTGACTGCGGAAAGGGTTTTAGTCAAATGAGCAGTCTCAAGGCACACCAGAGTATCCATACAGGACAAAAGCCATATCGGTGCATTACATGTGGGAAAAGTTTCAGGACTAAGAGAGAGGTGACCATCCATCAGCGCACACATACAGGAGAAAAACCATATCAGTGCACTGACTGTGGGAAGGGTTTTAGTCAAATGAGCAGTCTCAAGGCACACCAGAGTATCCACACTGGAGAAAAGCCATATCAGTGCACTACATGTGGGAAAAGTTTCAGGACTAAGATAGAGGTCACCTTCCATCAGCACACACATACAGGAGAAAAGCCATATCAGTGCACCGACTGTGGAAAGGGTTTTAGTCAAATGAGCCATCTCAAGAGACACCAGAGTATCCATACAGGAAAAAAGCCATATCAGTGCACTGACTGTGGAAAGGCTTTTACTTTAATGAGCAGTCTCAAGAGTCACCAGAGTATCCATACAGGGAAAAAGCCATATCAGTGCAAAACATGTGGGAAAAGTTTCAGGACTAAGACAGAGGTCACTGTCCATCAGCGCACACATACAAAAGATAAGCCATATCAGTGCACTGACTATGGAAAGGTTTTTACTTTAATGAGCTATCTCAAGAAACACCAGATGATCCATAGATTTTAGGACCCATCAGAATGACACATTAAATGATGAATTGACTAAAAGGTTTGCAGATGTATAACAGTTCAGGGTTTACTGATGAGTCACAGTTCAGGGTTTACTGATGAGTCACAGTTCAGGGTTTGCTGCATGAATCAGATCTCAGGATTTACCAGAGGGCACACGTATGCAATTAAGAGAAACTCACCATTTGATCTTAAAATGAAAATTATATTTTTTTCTAGAATTCATCAGAAATTATTGGAAAATCATAATGTTTTTGCTGTTGAACAATAAACTGAATGAACGCAAAATCAGAAGATAAATGACAGCAGAGATCCTGGAATAAACTACAACGCTCATGTCAGATTAACTTTCATCATGAAAGTTGCTTTGATAATAACTGAGTTTACCATTGTATATTAATGTCTTGAATACGTTCAACACTGCATGCATGTCCATGACAAGGTATCTCACCATGTTTTTTTTTTTTAAATAAACTTTGTTTTATCTGAAATGGCATTTTGCATAGAAAATTTTTTTAAAAGCGATTACTCACAAGATATCACTCACATACAAACACAAAATAGCAATTTTGGTGTTTTCAGTGTGGAAGAAATTAATATATTTCTACATCACAAACTGCAAAAGAACTATAATAGAGTGGTTTGATCATTCATTTTAAAATAAATGTACCCTTACAAAGGGTTTATGAATGCTTTGTAAGGAGCTCATTAATGACAAGAACACTTTTGTAATCAGTGGCAGTCGGTCTGCATCCTTTGAGGTAACTTGATCCATGTCCCCATGACGACCATCAAATGTGTAAACTATGATCAGGAACTTCCTTCCCCTAATTTCACAGTTAGATTTGAATCTAACCAAATGTTCTCCTATTTTTTTGTTCTTCTTTTTTAGGGAGGGGGGGGGGGTCGGGCATTAAAGCAGCTTGCTTAGGGCACTGATATGGCCAGCATTACTGTAGATGTAGGAAGCAGAAAGTGTAATTCTGATTTTTTGAAACATAAAAAGCACAAGTGTGTGCAGAGCAGAGTGAGTAACCTTGTCATTGGTATTCTAGCTGTCTGGGATCAATAGAAAGCACTTTGCAGGCCTACACAGTAATAGGTGTTAGCTACTATTGTGTTCTGGCCCCTGTGCTGAATTGCCTATTCCCTACCCACTGCAAACTGTGAGGGTTTTGGAATGTTAACTACACTGACAAAGGATTATGGGAAATAATTCCATATGTAGGAGCACCATTCACACATCTGATGGTCCTCAGGTGGGCATGACCAGAACTCTACCTGCAGGAATCAAACAAAGGAGCGTAGATGGGGGTGGAGATGGTCTTCAGGTGGGCATGACCAGAGATTCACACAGGAGGGCAGGTGGAGGTGGAGATGGTCTTCAGGTGGGCATGACCAGAGCTTCAAACAGGAGGGTAGGTGGGGGTGGGTGGAGGTACAAGCTGAAGAGGTCACTGAGGTCATGAAAGCTCCAGGGCTGTAGTGGAGACTGAACACAAGTAAGCACAGTTTATCCACCTCTACAATCTCTGAAGTAGAGTTTATCCACCTCTTATTAGAGTTTATCCACCTCTACAATCTCTGAAGTAGAGTGTACCCACCTTTTATTAGAGTTCATCCACCTCTGAAATAGCAGAGACAGAGTTTATGTCATGAATTTCAGGAGTGATTTTCACCTCAAATTAAGTGGAATTATCTCTGTAGAGAGCGCTAGGTAAGCATTTCCTTACTTAAAACAATACCAAATAGTTTTTTGACCTTAACATAAGATAATAGATTCGATTTCATTTTCTGCCGTGTACAACAATGCATGACCATCTCAATGACAAGGCATCTCACCATGTTTTTTCTCAGTTAATCTCAGAAATAGAGGTTATCCACTTTTAATTAGAGTTATCCACCTCTGAAATAGCAGAGACAGAGTTTATCCACCTTTTATTAGAGTTAATCCACCTCTGAAATAGCAGAGACAGAGTTTATGTCATGATTTTCAGGACTGATTTTCACATCTGGTGGCCATTTGTTGTATTGCATGTTTTTACGCACGCATCTTTGTTAGCTTCTATTCAATGTAATGCATTGCACCTGTGTCTTGTTGCCTCTGTCATGTGACCTGATCATCTGGTATTTAAGCGCTGCTCATGCCATGTCCTTTGCTCAGTCTTTGATTGACAAGTGATGTGTAACACTGCCAAGCTTTGCTACAGGAATACTCTTAGGTCCTTTTTTGCTCTCTAGACTCTTGAACTATGTTTTGGATTACTCTCTCTCTCTTGGATTACCCTCTCTCTCTTGGATTACCCTCTCTCTCTTGGATTACTCTCTCTCTCTTGGATTACCCCTTTAAGGATTACTGCTTGAATTTATTTTCTGCTCTTTTGGAGGAACTGAACTTTAAGGTATCGCTGTGAAATTGCCTATTTTGAGTTAATGTTTTGCCTTTTGGATTATCTTCTCCTTTGTTGAGCTTGTGTGATCTCCTGTATGTTTTGGGAAAACCCTCGCTTTGGAATAAAGAACAGTACTCAATCTCTGCACTAGTTTACATGTCACTGTTAGCTCAATAGGCAAGGAGTTAGGACTTGCATCCAACGGCTTGGGTTTGATTCCCGAGCATGATAGTTTATCCACCTCATATTAGAGTTTATCCACCTCTGAAATATCTGAAAAATACCTTTTTAAAAGTGTATTCAACAACTGCAACTTTTAACATTACATAATCACACTGTATTACCTACATTCACAATATGTACACTCATCAACAATGGAACCACTTAATACTTGGTATTGTTATAAACATTGAAGTATAACCTTCACTTTACCTCAGAAATCCAATACCTCATGGCACTGTCCACTTTACGGGGGTCACAGAATTCATAGTTTACCCACCTTTTATTGTACCACTACAGCACTGCATGTAAATGATTCTCAATGAAGCAATGACACAAGAGTTCATAAACATTCAACATATTTGGATTTTCTGGGATGCATGATTTCATGATGGGGTAATCTTCTTCTGATCTGGTCTTCACCACATTACCCATAAGGGGCTTTGTATTAAACGCCTGGAAGGAAACACGGCAGAAAATATGACACTCTACACTGATCACAACAGGAAATGTCACCAACATTTAGAATCCTAAAATCAACACCCAGAAAACACAGTCCAGATATCAGAGTATCAGGTAAAGGCCATTCATGAGACCAAGACCTCATGTAATAACTTGACTTGGTTACAGAGCAGGATTGCAATACTGTGGGATACTGTGCAATATCGAAAATTATACAACAATTGGGTTCTATGAAGCTGTTTCTTTGTTTCTGATTGGCCGAGAGACGTTCCATGAGTTATAATATCCTACGATAATCCACTCGGACTTTTTACAGCTAATAATAAATCACTCCGCGATACAATGTCAAGTTGTGAGGTGTAAAACGAACTGTCACGTTGCATCCAAGCTGAAATACAGACGCTCAGAACATAGAATATGACGGAGGTGGATATTAGCTAGTTGGATGGCATGTAGGCGAAGTAAAATAGTGATGTTTCAAAGCTAAAAGCATGTCCTAACCAGTGTTGGTCAAGTTACTTGGAAAAAGTAATTAGTTACTGATTACTGATTACTTGTCCAAGAAAGTAATCCTGTTACTTTACTGATTACTTTTTCCCAAAAGTAATTGGTTACTTTACAATTACTTTACTTAGTTACTTTTCAAAAACACACTAACTAGGCTACACAACCTGAATATGCTATAAAGCAATACACCTTTCAGCCTAATTTTATTCTTTCTGCATATTCCATCATATAAAATAGAATCAAATGCAGTGTTGTTTATAAACGAGTTCTGTGAACTATGAACTGCATGCAACACATTTGTAAATAAAGATCGTGAATTCGTTCAGATTATGTGAAATGAACAACGAGCGTCACTGCTGAGTTTCAATTAAACGTTGCGCAGTTAACCTGCATGTCACGCTCCAATCTTTCATCGATGCTGCGGATGTAACAGAGTACATGCTGCATTGTTGCAACGATACGGGCGCGCTGTCGGTGGTAAAATAAAAACAGTAAGTCCTGTGACAGCGGCCGCATTCTGCGCCACCCCTCACTTAATCATACATAGATTCTGTAGCCTATAATTAACCGAAGAGTCGGACCTCCGTCTGGCAAACCTCATAGGCTACCGCAGGGGTTATGTCTGAAAGCGACTATAGAGAACGCAGATGATACAGGCTCTATTATTTACGGACATTTTGCTCATTGTCTCGCAAAGACTCCGACGGTACAAACTTAATTATGTCCACCGAACACAAGTTGCCCGCCTCGTTTGAACGTCAAAGACCCCAATTTCGAATTTGAAAAGACATTTGAGTTGAAGCATCAGTCCAGAGTGAAAGCATAAGTCATCGAATGAAATGAAAGTAGAAAGAACAATAGAAGTGAAGTAAAGATAAGCAAAAGAAGTCCAAGTCCCGAACTATGGGAGAAGTTTAGGAAAACCCCAACTCATGTAGGCTGTTAAATGCAGCATGGTCATGCTCTCTCCCGCACTCTGTTGTCTCGTCTGTTGTTTACATCTCTCGCAATGCGTTGGACATTATACTGATTGTCAGACAGTCTCACAAAGCAATTAAAATCGCAGTTTAGTAACGCAGTAACGCAGCCTAAAGTAACGGTAATCTAATTACTGATTTTGCCATTGTAATCCCTTACTTTACTCGTTACTTGAAAAAAGTAATTGGATTACAGTAACGCGTTACTTCTAACGCGTTACTGCCCATCACTGGTCCTAACCAGACGCAATGCGAGCTAACGTTTATTAGGCTACATTGCTTGACAACGGGAGAGACAGAACTAACGACTGGCTTTTGGCCATAGCAACGTGCTTTTAGAACTAACGATTGGCCTTTGGCCATAGCAACCATCCATTTAGAACTAATGGCAGTTTGTCCTGCAGGTAATAGAAATTTGTGGCGGAGAGAAGTAGTTCTACAAACGAGACAGTTTTAGCGATTTAAACGTTTACATTATAACGTTGTTGCCTCCGGCCTCGAGGCTACGGCCGAACAACACCCGTGGGAATATCCAGCAACAACCCACTCCCACTCGTGCTATATTGCTTAAGTAATTACAGCAGCTTTTTTTGTTCAGTATACCCTACCCCCACCCTGTGTTAATGACCAATCTGTCCTCTTTTGGGGAGTGTTAATTACCCATCTGCCCTCCTTTGTGGAGTGCTAATTACCCCACTTACCCTCCTTTGTTCAGTGTCTGAAAGTGCTTATATGACCACGCCCAATTGATGCCCTATCATTCTAATTTACATCATAAAGTCTCCTGTCACTGATTGGATGAACCCGGTGGGCCAGAGAGAAGAGGCAGTATATAAACACCACCTAGTGGAGTCAGATTTCTGAACTCACCTGTTCAAAGGTAGGCACTGGGACACTCTCAACACATACACTAGATCTGTGTTCAACTACTATATTGTATTTCTTTATTTGCAGTTGTCTGCTATTTAATCTGTATTATTGTAGCTGTAAATTACAAATGTGATTCAAATGTAATACTTGTCTTGAATTTGTTTCACAGCACAGAACTAGAGTCTGAAATGTCAGGATTTACTGGACCTACACTGCTGCCTGTGCCAGTGAAGGAGATAAAAGAAGAAGAGTCTGATGATTTCCTTCAAGAGTATCTGTCTACAGTTCAGAAGGAAAACCCTGGAGCGGATCATGTGTGCAAGACTGAAACAAACATGTCAGACATCATGGACATTAAAGAGGAGGAAGAGGCTGGTGTAAGAGAGCATGGTCAGAACGACTCTTCTCCTACTGGTAAGATACTCATTAGTGTAGTAAAGGAGATAAAAGAAGAAGAGTCTGATGATTTCCTTCAAGAGTATCTGTCTACAGTTCAGAAGGACAACCCTGGAGCGGATCATGTGTGCAAGACTGAAACAAACATGTCAGACATCATGGACATTAAAGAAGAGGAAGAGGCTGATGTAAGAGAGCATGGTCAGAACGACTCTTCTCCTACTGGTAAGATACTCATTAGTGTTTTGGCTACTGGACCTACTGGAATTACTGAAGCAAAATCAAACATAATAATAATAATGTGTTTAAAAAAGTTTTCTTGTCTTTCTTTAGCAAATCATCAAGAAATCAACACAGATAAGATGAGATGTGCTGGGGAGATGGAAGGTCATCATAGTAAACATGGAAAGAGCTTTCATAAGAGGAATCACCTGAAGTCACACCAGACCATCCACACAGGAGAAAAGCCATATCAGTGCACTACATGTGGGAAGAGTTTCAAGACAAAGGCGAAGGTCACCATCCATCAGCGCACACATACTGGAGAAAAGCCATATCAGTGTACTTACTGTGGAAAGACTTTTCGACAAACATCTGTCCTCAAGAAACACCAGAGGATCCATACTGGGGAAAAGCCATATCAGTGTACTTACTGTGGAAAGACTTTTCGACAAACATCTGCCCTCAAGAGACACCAGAGGATCCATACTGGTGAAGAGCCATATCAGTGTACTACATGTGGGAAGAGTTTCAGGGACAGCAGTTCTCTTACTAAACATCAGCGCACACATACAGGAGAAAAGCCATATCGGTGCACTGACTGTGGAATGGCTTTTAGTTTAATGAGCAGTCTCAAGGCACACCAGAGTATCCACACAGGAGAAAAGCCATATCAGTGCACTGACTGCGGAAAGGGTTTTATGACTAAGAATGAGGTCACCATTCACAAGCGCACACACACAGGAGAAAAGCCATATCAGTGCACTGACTGCGGAAAGGATTTTAGTCATATGAGCAATCTCAAGAGACACCAGATGATCCACACAGGAAAAAAGCCATATCAGTGCAATGACTGCGGAAAGGATTTTAGTCATATGAGCAATCTCAAGAGACACCAGATGATCCATAAATCTTAGGACCCATCAGAAAGTGCACACTAGAGTGACACATTAGAAATGCTGAATTGACTAAAGGGTTTACTGATGAGTCACAGTTCAGGATTTACTGATGAGTCACAGTTCAGGGTTCACCAGAGGGCACACGTATGCAATCAAGAGATGCTCACCATCTGATCTTAAAAATATTTAAGCAATATAGCACGAGTGGGAGTGGGTTGTACCTGGATATTCCCACGGGTGTTGTTCGGCCGTAGCCATGAGGCCGGAGGCCTCTGCTGAACCCTGAACTGTGATTCATCAGAAGTTTTAAACGAACTGTGCAACGTGTGCAATGTGACAGTTCGTTTAAAACTCCACAACTTCACATTGTATCGCAGAGTCATTTATTTTTAGGTGTGGAAAGTCTGAGTTGATTATCGTGGGATATTTCAACTCATGGAACGTCTCTCAACCAATCAGAAACAAATAACAGATCCATAGAACCCAAGTGTTGTATAATTATGTTTATTCCACTGCTCGGTTGAGTTCCCCATTGTCCCGCGTTCTATAAGGGTGTGCATTAACTTTAGATATACGCACGGCTATGAAGTAGTTCCATTGTTTTTAACCGTATCACACTTGAATATTAATTCGCCAAACTCGTTGTGAAGTTTAAATGCACTGTGTTGTAAAATTAGGGACTGGCCCTTTAAGCCGCAGGTTCGTATGCGGAGTGGGAGGGGTAAGCGAGGAAGAGCGTGTGTGTGTGAGAGTTGTTGGAGTGGATGAGAGAAAGACAGGTTACCGCGACCGGAGCCATGTAAATGACATGTGTATGGTTATCAGTACCCAAAATAAATCCTCGAGTGAATCCACTGTGCGGTTATTATCCAGCTGCTGTTACGAACTAAAGAGGGAGTTAACCCGAGTCCATTTAGTGCCTCGGCCCTGGAGCAGCAAGTCTCCACTGAAATCTCAGACTACGGTCTGAGACAGCAGGAAAGTTAACAACTGTCACGTTACATAGAAGCTGTAAAATACAGACGTTCAGATCATAGTAACGTTTAGCATATGACAGAGATGTAATTTTGCTAGTTAGGTGGCAGTAGGCTAAGAAAAATAGCAATCTTTCAAAGTTAACGTTCATCAGAATCCTGGGATGTGCCAGCTTGACAACGGGAGATTAGAACTAACGACTGGCTTTTGGCCATAGCAACCATCCATTTAGAACTAGTAACCGCAGTTTGAGAAATTAGTTGAAATGTGTCTGGGAAAAGTAGTTCTACAAACAATACCGTTCTAGCGATTAAAACAATTAAATTAGCACCGGAAACGAACACAATGCAAGTGTGCAAACTCTTCTCCTACTGGTAAGATACTCATTAGTGTTTTGGCTACTGGAACTACTGGAATTATTGAAGCAAAAAACAAGCTTGGATTACATTACTTCTACCTCTACTACTAAACAAAACAAACATACATTACAAGAACAACAACAAGAATAATAATAATAATTATAGTAAAAATAATGATAATAATTATTAGTAAATAAATAATAGTGTTGTATTGTAAATTGTCGTCCTTCTTTTGCAAATCATGAAGAACTCAACACAGATGGGATGAGATGTGCTGGGGAGATGGAAGGTCATCATAGTAAACATGGAAAGAGCTTTCATAAGAGCAATCACCTGAAGGCACGTCAGACCATCCACACAGGAGAAAAGCCGTATCACTGCAGTGTATGTGGCGAGATTTTCAGTGACAGTTTGGGTCTCTCCGTGCATCAGTTGGCACATAATGGAGAAAAGCTCTACCCATGTCCTCAATGTGGAAGGACTTTCACTAGGATGGGTCATCTTAAGACTCACCAGAGGACCCATACTGGGGAAAAGCCATATAAGTGCACTGACTGTGGAAAGACTTTCCGACACACATGTAGCCTCAAGACACACCAGAGGATCCATACTGGGGAAAAGCCATATCAGTGTACTACATGTGGGAAGAGATTCAGGGCGAGCATTAATCTCATTAAACATCAGCGCACACATACAGGAGAAAAGCCATATCCGTGCACTGACTGCGGAAAGAGTTTTAGTCAAATGACCAATCTCAAGGCACACCAGAGAATCCACACAGGAGAAAAGCCATATCAGTGCACTGACTGTGGAAGGGGTTTTAGTCAAATGGACAGTCTCAAGAGACACCAGATTGTCCACACAGGAGAAAAGCCGTATCCGTGCACTGACTGTGGAAAGGCTTTTGGACAAATGAGCCATCTCAGGGAACACCAGAGTATCCACACAGTAGAAAAGCCAAATCAGTGCACTGACTGTGGAAAGGTTTTTAGACGAATGAGCAGTCTCAAGGTACACCAGAGTATCCATACAGGAGAAAAGCCATATCTGTGCACCGACTGTGGAAAGGGTTTTAGAACTAAGCAAGAGGTCACCATCCATCAGCGCACACATACAGGAGAAAAGCCATATCAGTGCACTGACTGTGGGAAGGGTTTTAGTCAAATTGGCAATCTCAAGGCACACCAGAGTATCCATACTGGGGAAAAGCCATATCCGTGCCCTACATGTGGGAAAAGTTTCAGGACTAAGAAAGAGGTCACCATCCATCAGCGCACACACACAGGAGAAAAGCCATATCAGTGTGCTGACTGTGGAAAGGGTTTTAGTCAAATGGGCAGTCTCAAGACACACCAGAGTATCCATACTGGGGAAAAGCCATATCCGTGCCCTACATGTGGGAAAAGTTTCAGGACTAAGAAAGAGGTCACCATCCATCAGCGCACACATACAGGAGAAAAACCATATCAGTGCACTACATGTGGGAAAAGTTTTAGTCATAGCAAAAATCTCAAGAGACACCAGATGATCCATAAATCTTAGGACCCATCAGAAAGTGCACACTAGAGTGACACATTAGAAATGCTGAATTGACTAAAAGGTTTACTGAAGAATCACAGTTCAGGGTTCACCAGAGGGCACTCGTGTGCAATTAAGAGATGCTCACCATCTGATATTAAAAATACATATTTTTTTTCTAGAATTCATCTGAAATGATTGGAAAATCATAATCTTTTTGCTGTTGAACAATGAACTGAGTGAAGGCAAAATCAGGAGATAAATGACACCAGACATCCTTGATAAAACTACCACTCTCATCTCAGATTAACTTTGACCATGAAATATGCTTTGATAATAACTGAGTTTAGAAATTTTGTAATTAATGTTATCATTGTATGTTCAACACTGCATGACCATCTCCATGACAAGGTATCTCGCCATGTTTTTTTTTATTTATTTTTTTTAATAAATCTTTCTTTTATCTGAAATGGCTTCTTCAGTCAAACATTTTTTTTAAGCAGTTACTCACAAGATATCACTCACATACAAACAAAAAATAGCAATTTGGTGTTTTCAGTATGGAAAGAATGTGAAATAACTATTTTAATAACAATTAAATAATACTAAGGAAATATACACTGCAGTGGATGTTATTTTCTTCATTAATGTGTTTACTGTGTTAATGGACTGAAGATGGGAATAGGATTCGGTTTTTGGTTTCAGATTCGGCAAAATCGTAACCAGTGGATTCGGTATTCGGCCGAACCCCAATAATCTGGATTTGGTGCATCCCTACTTTCAAGTAAAGATAGCACAATTACACTGAAAATAGCCTTGGTTTCAAAGAGTTTAACATGCATACAAACGAGCAATTTTGTGTAAACAAAATAATTGTTATATTATTAACAAAAAACCTGTCCCTGAGTGCTTTGACATTCCTGCCCTTTCACACTTCCACACTTTCTCCAAAGCAGCCTACAGAATGAGGAATATCATCCAAGCTGCAGTTCAGAGCAAACCTGATGTTGGAATTACTATTGCATCAGTCAATACTATTACAAGAGGACTTAATGCCAAACAAAGACATTCAGTTGCACTGTTGGTCAAATACAGCTCTGTGTTGAAAGAGAACTCCAGTGCACATTTCTTTCAGTTGAATTGTAATATAGCAATCAATACATGTAGTTTAGACGCACTGATGATTATTATCAGTACTAATAAACAGAAAACAGACTCCAATTGATTGTGTTGGTATGCTGCCCAAGGTTTTTAGTACAACTTTCCAACTCATTGGAATACTGTGCAATATTGTAAAGTAATTACAGCAGCTTTCTTTGTTCAGTACCTATACCCCCACCCTGTGTTAATTACCCATCTGCCCTCCTTTGTGGTGTGTTAATTACCCATCTGCCCTTTGGGGAGTGCTAATTACCCCACTTACCCTCCTTTGTTCAGTGTCAGAAAGTGCGTATATGGCCACGCCCACTTGATGCTCTATCATTCTAATTTACATCATAAAGGCTCCTGTCACTGATTGGATGAACCCAGTGGGCCAGAAAGAAGAGGCAGCATATAAACACCACCTAGTGGAGTCAGATTTCTGAACTCACCTGCTCAAAGGTAGGCACTGGGACACTCTCAACACATACACTAGATCTGTGTTCAACTACTACTATATTGAATTTCTTCATTTGCAGTTGTCTGCTATTAATCTTTATTACTGTAGTTGTAAGTTACAAATGTGATTCAAATGTAATAATTGGCTGGATTTGTTTCACAGCAGAGGACTAGAGTCTGAAATGCCAGGATTTACTGGACCAACACTGCTGCCTGTGCCTGTGAATGAGATAAAAGAAGAAGAGTTTGATGATTTCCTTCAAGAGTATCTGTCTACAGTTCAGAAGGACAACCCTGGAGCGGATCATGTGTGCAAGACTGAAACAAAGATGTCAGACATCATGGACATTAAAGAGGAGGAAGAGGCTGATGTAAGAGAGCATGGTCAGAAAGACTCTTCTCCTACTGGTAAGATACTCATTAGTGTTTTGGCTACTGGAACTACTGGAATTATTGAAGCAAAATCAAACATAATAATAGTAATGTGTTTTAAAAAGTTTTATTGTCTTTCTTTAGCAAATCATCAAGATATGAACACAGATAAGATGAGATGTGCTGGGGAGATGGAAGGTCATCATAGTAAACATGGAAAGAGCTTTCATAAGAGGAATCACCTGAAGTCACACCAGACCATCCACACAGGAGAAAAGCCATATCAGTGCACTACATGTGGGAAGAGTTTCAAGACAAAGGTGAAGTCACCATCCATCAGCGCACACATACTGGAGAAAAGCCATATCAGTGCACTGACTGTGGAAAGGTTTTTAGTCGTAGATCTAGCCTCAAGACACACCAGAGGATCCATACTGGTGAAAAGCCATATCAGTGCACTACATGTGGGAAGAGATTCAGGGAGAGCAGTTCTCTTAC
The DNA here is from genome assembly GCF_963854185.1 of Sardina pilchardus. Taxonomy (NCBI): domain Eukaryota; kingdom Metazoa; phylum Chordata; class Actinopteri; order Clupeiformes; family Clupeidae; genus Sardina; species Sardina pilchardus. The sequence continues at coordinate 5,364,618 of NC_084994.1, forward strand.
TAAACATAAGCTCACACATACAGGAGAAACGCCATATCAGTGCACTGACTGCGGAAAGAGTTTTAGTCAAATGAGCAATCTCAAGGCACACCAGAGTATCCACACAGGAGAAAAGCCATATCAGTGCACTACATGTGGGAAAAGTTTCAGGACTAAGATAGAGGTCACCATCCATCAGCGCACACATGCAGGAGAAAAGCCATATCAGTGCACTGACTGTGGAAAGGGTTTTAGTCAAATGAGCAATCTCAAGGCACACCAGAGTATCCATACTGGGGAAAAACCATATCCGTGCCCTACATGTGGGAAAAGTTTAAGGACTAAGAGAGAGGTGACCATCCATCAGCGCACACATACAGGAGAAAAAACATATCAGTGTACTGACTGTGGGAAGGGTTTTAGTAAAATGAGCAGTCTCAAGGCACACCAGAGTATTCATACTGGAGAAAAGCCATATCAGTGCACTACATGTGGGAAAAGTTTCAGGACTAAGAAAGACGTCACCTTACATCAGCACACACATACAGGAGAAAAGCCATATCAGTGCACTGACTGCGGAAAGGGTTTTAGTCAAATGAGCCATCTCAAGGCACACCAGAGTATCCATACAGGAGAAAAGCCATATCAGTGCACTACATGTGGAAAAAGTTTCAGGACTAAGACAGATTTCACTGTCCATCAGCGCACACATACAGGAGAAAAGCCATATCAGTGCACTGACTGTGGAAAGGGTTTTAGTCAACTGAGCAATCTCAAGAAACACCAGATGATCCATAAATCTTAAGGCCCATCAGAAAGTGCACACTAGAGTGAAATATAAGAAATGCTGAATTGACTAAAGGGTTTACTGATGAGTCACAGTTCAGGGTTTACTGATGAGTCACAGTTCAGGATTTACTGATGAATCGGAACTCAGTGTTTACTAGAGGCCACATGCACACAGTTAAGAGAGGCTAACCATCTGATCATAAAAGAAAAAATGTATATTTTCTAGAATTCATCAGAAATGATTGGAAAATCATCATCTTTTTGAACAATGAACTGAGTGAAGGCCTAATCAGAAGATGGCATCACACACCCTGGATAAAACTACAACTCACATGTCAGATTAACTTCCATGATGAAAGTTGCTTTGATAATAACTGAGTTTATACAATTTATCATTGTACTGTATATTAATGTCTTGAATATGTACACCACCGCATGACCTTCTCAATGACAAGGTATCTCACCATGTTTTTATATTTTAAATAAATCTTTGTTTTATTTGAAATGGCTTCTTCAGTCCTTTTTTTTTCTTTTAAAGCGATCACTCACATACCAACACAAAACAGCATTTTGTTAGTTTCAGTATGGAAAGAATTTTAATGAACTATTTCATTTATTTATTCATCACAAACGGCAAAGGTACTGCGATAGTGTGATTTTATCGTTCACTTTAAAATAAATGGTCCTCCAGTTAAGAGACTTGCTTAGGGAGACAGCTTGCTTAGGGCACTGACATGGCCAGCATTACTGTAGATGTAGGAAACATTAAAATGCATAATTCTGATTTTTGAGAAACATTAACCGTATGAGCCCGACGGACGCAAAGTGCGTCAAACGCACTGAAAAAACGCACACATTTTCTTTGTTACATTGCTCCGCTATGATTAGTCACAGCGAGATGAGACTTATATTGCAGGAAAGAGCAGAACCGGGGCTTTCCAACAATACTTGACACTTGTCTGTACGATCAAATATGAAAATAAAATAAAATCATGAAGTTAAATCAAAGTATATCATATTTACAGTCTATATTGCTCTGCGTTCACCGGCGCATCCAGAACTCTCGCTTGAATTACTCGCGGACCACGCATTGCACAGACATGACACGCATATCAAATGAAAGAGGAGAAGCAGAGCTTTGCATTGATACCAAATACATCGATCATTTCGTATTATAAAATCAGACGAAGTTACAAACAAATAATAATGTCATATAGATTTGGCTACCTTCACTCTCGTTTGATTTCCTCGTGAAATCGCGATCAAAAAGATATGGCACGCATGTCAGATGAAAGAGGAGAGCTAGAGCTATCCACAGATACCAAATACAACCTTCTAGGCCATAAAACAGACGAAGTGACAGCAAAATAATAGCTTCATTTTCATTCATTACCTCATTTTTTTGTGTGGCATAATAGCCTATGTTCATAATCCAATGTTATCATGTGTTTCTCTATCGCAAGTCACGTTCATAACACGGTTTTGAGATCCTAGCAAACTCCTGTATGGTATCCAATTCAAGACTCATATTGCATCCAAATTTGTTTGACAAATAAACACTTTTTGCCTTTACTTTGTTCATTGCAATGCAGTAAAACAAATATTATAGAGAATCATCATCTGTGCACGTCATGTCTGCTACCGCAAACAAGTCATGTCAGATCAGCTAGTGTAAAAAATATGGAGCGCAAAAAGTGCCAAAAAGTCATTTTTTCATCACTAAATAAAAATTGCCATTTATTTCTGGAAGGCACACACCACATATTTCTGTACATTGCTCAGCCCAAAAGTATACCTCCACCGTGGTTCTTATATTGCCATTTTCAGGACAGTCAGGCCTACACAACCATGCAAGTTTCGTCGAGATGTGATACACGTCAAAATGTAAGAATTTGTATAGTACGCTTTTCAAATTTGTATTATTTAAAAATCTAAATCAAATCAAATCAATGCAAGTATTTATACATGATATTGTGGCAGATCTGGATAGCCTAGACTGTGCTGAAAAAAACAATATGTAGCATGTGTGAATGGCACTTACAATGACCAGGATAGATGCTTCTAACTAGAGGTAGTGAAAATGCCCTTAAAACAGCTTAGGGCTCATAGGGTTAAAAGCACAAGTGTGTGAATCTGACATGGCCAGCATTACTGTAGATGTAGGAAACATTAAAATTAGGGCTGTCAAAATAACTGATTAATTTAGATTAATTAATTTGAGATAAAATAACTGATTTAAAAAATTAACGCAGATTAATCGATGACCTTTGACCCGGAGTCATTCTAGTCAGTAACCATTAGACCGTAAAATGGGGAGACGAATGTGCTGCATGGATCATTGATTGGCACATTTACTTTTGAAAAAAAAACGGCCTGACGGTGTTAAAACGAAAGCGTTGATGAAAACAAAGTCCTCTGCCATGTCTGCAGCACAGAATTTGTATATCACCGGAGTTTGTCAACACTTCAGTACCACATTACTGCAAAGATATAGTGTTGACATTGCGATTTTGCGATTACATTTTATATGCGATTAATTTAAATTAATTAATCACAAAGTATGTAATTAATTAGATTAAAAATTTTAATCGATTGACAGCCCTAATTAAAATGCATAATTCTGATTTTTGAGAAACATTAAAAGCACAAGTGTGTGCACACAGGGCCGGCCCGCCGCTTAGGCAGTAAAGGCAAATGCTAAGGGCGCCCACATCCAGGGGGCGCCAGAGAGGCGCACTCAAAAGCATATGTGTGTGTGTGTGTGTGTGTGTGTGTGTGTGTGTGTGTGTGTGTGTGTGTGTGTGTGTGTGGACATTTAGCGTACGTGGGCCATCCAGTCCTTGTTGGGGACTACCGAAAAGGAGAAGAAAAGTGGATGGCCGGGACTGTTACAGCACAAGGCGGTCCGGTGTCGTACCAAGTCAATGTTGGACCAGCACAACAGTGGAAACGGCATGCAGACCAGATGGTGGCCTGTCACCCCAACATCGTCCAGTCTACTACTGACATACAACCTACACCCATCACTATCAGTCCTCCAACTCGGCCCACATCAGGTGGAAATTTGGAGACTGCTTTCCCAGTTACTGAGTTTACCACATCACCATCAGAGCAGTCAGACATCACATACACTGACACCTCTACAACTACGCCACAGCACACAAAAAACAGATACCCTTGCCGGAACCGTAAACCACCAGACAAACTGACTCTTTAAACAAGGTGTGAATGATCTGTTCAAATCTTCAGTGAGTGAGTGTTGTCTCAAGAAAAGGGCAGAATAATCCCTTGACACGCTCAAGGGGACGGGGCAGTCTACCCCTAACCTTAGATATGTTTTTTGTGTGTGTGTGTGTGTGTGTGGGTATCTGTAAAAAAAAAATTAAAAAAGAATTTGACTTGGTTTCACATGACATGTTATGTAAATACTGTGTTAAGGTGGGCACTAGGTTGGTACTATTATGTGTTGCTCACTGCTTTGAACAGGGCAAGTTGTGAAGATGAATAAGGGGGGAGGATTTGTGATGTATTGGGAATAGCCTACTATGGTTTATCACACCACACCAGTAGGGGACGCTGTGCTAACCAGGATTGTATTGTTGTGCATGAGTTCATTAAACCAGTGTGGAATTGTACTAAAGTGTGGACAGTCGTCATTCCAAGAGTGCAGCATACTGCGGTTAGTTTATTGATAGATTAGAACTTTAGGCAAGTCATTACACTTTGGAATAAAGAACAGTACACAATCTCTGCACTAGTTTACTTGTCACTGTTAGCTCAATAGCCAAGGAGTTAGGCATCCAACGGCCTACCTGGGTTTGATTCCCGAGTGTGATAGTTTATCCTCCTCTTATTAGAGTTTATCCACCTCTGAAATATCAGAGATAGAGTTCCTCCCCCTTTTTAAAAGTTTATTCAACAACTGCAAATGTTAACATGACACAATCACACTGTGTTATCTACATTCACAATATGTACACTCATCAACATTCTAGGAACCACTTAATACTTGGTAGTGTTATAAACATTGAAGTATAACCTCCACTTAACCTCAGAAATCCAATACCGCATGGCAATGTCCACTTTACGGGGGTCACAAAATTAATAGTTTACCCACCTTTTATTTTACCACTACAGCACTGCATGTAAATAATTCTCAATGAAGCAATGATACAAGAGTTCATAAACATTCAACACATTTAGATTTTCTGGGATGTATGATTTCATGATGGGGTAATCTTCTTCTGATCTGGTCTTCACCACATTACCCATAAGTGGCTTTGTATTAAACACTTGGAAGGATACATTGCAGAAAATATGTCACTCTGATCACATCAGGAAATATCACCAACATTTTTAGAATCCAAAGACCAAGACCTCATGTAATAACTTGAACTGGTGGCAGAGCAGGATTGCAATACTGTGGGATACTGTGCAGTATTGAAAAGTAAACATGCCAACTTTCATTGTTCAGTAGCCTCATTCACCTGCATTTTTACACCTCCACATCACTCACCTGCCCTCCTGTGGGGGTGGTAATTACCCATCTGCCCTCCTTTGTGGTGTGTTAATTACCCACCTACCCTCTTTTCTGGAGAGTTAGTTACCCATGCCCTCCTTTGTGGAGAGTTAGTTACCCATCTGCCCTCCTTTGTGGAGTGCTAATTACCCCACTTACCCTCCTTTGTTCAGTGTATGAAAGTGCTTATATGGCCACGCCCACTTGATGCTCTATCATTCTAATTTACATCATAAAGGCTCCTGTCACTGATTGGATGAACCCAGTGGGCCAGAGAGAAGAGGCAGCATATAAACACCACCTAGTGGAGTCAGATTTCTGAACTCACCTGTTCAAAGGTAGGCACTGGGACAATCTCAACACATACACTAGATCTGTGTTCAACTACTATATTGTATTTCTTTATTTGCAGTTGTCTGCTATTAATCTTTATTACTGTAGTTGTAAGTTACAAATGGGATTCAAATGTAATAATTGGCTGGATTTGTTTCACAGCACAGAACTAGAGTCTGAAATGTCAGGATTTACTGGACCAACACTGCTGCCTGTGAAGGAGATAAAAGAAGAAGAGTTTGATGATTTCCTTCAAGAGTATCTGTCTACAGTTCAGAAGGAAAACCCTGGAGAGGATCACATGTGCAAGACTGAAACAAACATGTCAGACATCATGGGCATTAAAGAGGAGGAAGAGGCTGATGTAAGAGAGCATGGTCAGAAAGACTCTTCTCCTACTGGTAAGATACTCATTAGTGTTTTGGCTACTGGAACTACTGGAATTATTAAAGCAAAAAACAAACATAATAATAATAATAATAATGTGTTTTAAAAAGATATATTGTCTTTCTTTAGCAAATCATCAAGAAATATACACAGATAAGATGAGATGTGCTGGGGAGATGGAAGGTCATCATAGCAAACATGGAAAGAGCTTTCATAAGAGGAATCACCTGAAGTCACACCGGACCATCCACACAGGAGAAAAGCCATATCAGCGCACTACATGTGGGAAGAGTTTCAAGACAAAGGTGAAGGTCACCATCCATCAGCGCACACATACTGGAGAAAAGCCATATCAGTGCACTACATGTGGGAAGAGTTTCAAGACTAAGAGAGAGGTCACCATTCATCAGCGCACACATACTGGAGAAAAGCCATATCAGTGCACTGACTGTGGAAAGGTTTTTAGTCAAACATCTAGCCTAAAGGCACATCGGACCATCCACGCAGGAGATAAGCCATATCAGTGCACTGACTGTGGAAAGACTTTTAGTCATAGATGTAACCTCAAGACACACCAGAGGATCCATACTGGTGAAAAGCCATATCAGTGCACTACATGTGGGAAGAGATTCAGGGAGAGCAGTTCTCTTACTAAACATAAGCTCACACATACAGGAGAAACGCCATATCAGTGCACTGACTGCGGAAAGGGTTTTAGTCGAATGAGCAGTCTCAAGGCACACCAGAGTATCCACACAGGAGAAAAGCCATATCAGTGCACTACATGTGGGAAAAGTTTCAGGAGAAAGATAGAGGTCACCATCCATCAGCGCACACATACAGGAGAAAAGCCATATCAGTGCACTGAGTGTGGAAAGGGTTTTAGTCAAATGAGCAATCTCAAGACACACCAGAGTATCCATACAGGAAAAAAGCCATATCAGTGCACTGACTGTGGAAAGGCTTTTAGTCAAATGAGCAGTCTCAAGGCACACCAGAGTATCCATACTGGGGAAAAACCATATCCGTGCCCTACATGTGGGAAAAGTTTCAGGACTAAGATAGAGGTCACCTTACATCAGCACACACATACAGGAGAAAAGCCATATCAGTGCACTACATGTGGGAAGAGTTTCAAGACTAAGAGAGAGGTCACCATCCATCAGCGCACACATACTGGAGAAAAGCCATATCAGTGCACTGACTGTGGAAAGGTTTTTAGTCAAACATCTAGCCTAAAGGCACATCGGACCATCCACGCAGGAGATAAGCCATATCAGTGCACTGACTGTGGAAAGACTTTTAGTCGTAGATCTAACCTCAAGACACACCAGAGGATCCATACTGGTGAAAAGCCATATCAGTGCACTACATGTGGGAAGAGATTCAGGGAGAGCGGTTCTCTTACTAAACATCAGCGCACACATACAGGAGAAAAGCCATATCAGTGCACTGACTGCGGAAAGAGTTTTAGTCAAATGAGCAGTCTCAAGGCACACCAGAGTATCCATACAGGAGAAAAGCCATATCAGTGCACTACATGTGAGAAAAGTTTCAGGACTAAGATAGAGGTCACCTTCCATCAGCACACACATACAGGAGAAAAGCCATATCAGTGCATTGACTGCGGAAAGGGTTTTAGTCATATGAGCAAGCTCAAGAGACACCAGATGATCCATAAATCTTAAGGCCTATCAGAAAGTGCACACTAGAGTGACACATTAGAAATGCTGAATTGACTTACTGATGAGTCACAGTTCAGGGTTTACTGATGAGTCACAGTTCAGTATTTACTGATGAATCGGAACTCAGTGTTTACTAGAGGCCACATGCACACAGTTAATCTGATCATAAAAGAAAAAAAATATATTTTCTAGAATTCATCAGAAATGATTGGAAAATCATCATCTTTTTGCTGTTGAACAATGAACTGAGTGAAGGCCTAATCAGAAGATGGCATCACACACCCTGGATAAAACTACAACTCACATGTCAGCTTAACTTCCATGATGAAAGTTGCTTTGATAATAACTGAGTTTATACAATTTATCATTGTACTGTATATTAATGTCTTGAATATGTACACCACCGCATGACCTTCTCAATGACAAGGTATCTCACCATGTTTTTATATTTTAAATAAATCTTTGTTTTATCTGAAATGGCTTCTTCAGTCCAACTTTTTTTTTCTTTTAAAGGGATATTCCGCCATTTTTGGAAATACGCTCATTTTCCACCTCCCCTCGAGCAAAACAATCGATATTTACCTTGCTCCCGTTCATCCAGCCATTCTGTGAGTCTGGCGATACAACTTTTAGCTTCAGCCTAGCATAGATCATTGAATCGGATTAGACCATTAGCTTCTTGCCTGCTAGCTTCATGTTTAAAAGTGACTAAGACTTCTGGTAATTTTCCCATTTAAAACGTGTCTCCTCTCAAGTTAGAAAGTGCAATAAGACCAACTGAAAATGAAACCTGGCGTTTTTCTAGGCTGATTTGACATGGAACTACACTCTCATCTGGCGTAATAATCAAGGCAACTTGCAAACGTACCATAGGCGCAGTGATATCGTACGCAGCATCTGAAAATAGTCCCCATAGACAACAAGCAGTAGTAGTGCCAGTAGTTTGCAAGTTGCCTTGATTATTACTTAGGGAGACAGCTTGCTTAGGGCACTGGCATGGCCAGCATTACTGTAGATGTAGGAAACATTAAAATCAGGGCTGTCAAAATAACTGATTAATTTAGATTAATTAATTTGAGATAAAATAACTGATTAAAAAAATGAACGCAGATTAATCGATGACCTTTGACCCGGAGTCATTCTAGTCAGTAACCATTAGACCGTAAAATGGGGAGACGAATGTGCTGCATGGATCATTGATTGGCACATTGACTTTAAAAAAAAACGGCCTGACGGTGTTAAAAAGAAAGCGTTGATGAAAACAAAGTCCTCTGCCATGTCTGCAGCACAGAATTTGCATATCACCGGAGTTTGTCAACACTTCAGTACCACATTACTGCAAAGATATAGTGTTGACATTGCGATTTTGCGATTACATTTTATATGCGATTAATTTAGATTAATTAATCACAGAGTATGTCATTAATTAGATTAAAAATTTTAATCGATTGACAGCCCTACATTTTATATGCGATTAATTTAGATTAATTAATCACAAAGTATGTTATTAATTAGGTTAGAAATTTTAATCGATTGACAGCCCTAATTAAAATGCATAATTCTGATTTTTGAGAAACATTAAAAGCACAAGTGTGTGCACAGAGGGCCGGCCCGCTGCTTAGGCAGTAAAGGCAAATGCTAAGGGCGCCGCACATCCAGGGGGCGCCAGAGCGGCGCACTCAAAAGCATATGTGTGTGTGTGTGTGTGTGGACATTTAGCGTACGTGGGCCATCCAGTCCTTGTTGGGGACTACCGAAAAGGAGAAGAAAAGTGGATGGCCGGGACTGTTACAGCACAAGGCGGTCCGGTGTCGTACCAAGTCAATGTTGGACCAGCACAACAGTGGAAACGGCATGCAGACCAGATGGTGGCCTGTCACCCCAACATGGTCCAGTCTACTACTGACATACAACCTACACCCATCACTATCAGTCCGCCAACTCGGCCCGCATCAGGTGGACATTTGGAGACTGCTTTCCCAGTTACTGAGTTTACCACATCACCATCAGAGCAGTCAGACATCACATACACTGACACCTCTACAACTACGCCACAGCAGACACAAAACAGATACCCTTGCCAGAACCGTAAACCACCAGACAAACTGACTCTTTAAACAAGGTGTGAATGATCTGTTCAACTCTTCAGTGAGTGAGTGATGTCTCAAGAAAAGGGCAGAATAATCCCTTGACACGCTCAAGGGGACGGGGCAGTCTACCCCTAACCTTAGATATGTTTGTGTGTGTGTGTGTGTGTGTGTGTGGGTGGGTATCTGTAAAAAAAAAAAAAAGAATTTGACTTGGTTACACATGACATGTTATGTAAATACTGTGTTAAGGTGGGCACTAGGTTGGTACTATTATGTGTTGCTCACTGCTTTGAACAGGGCAAGTTGTGAAGATGAATAAGGGGGGAGGAGTTGTGATGTATTGGTAATAGCCTACTATGGTTTATCACACCACACCAGTAGGGGACGCTGTGCTACCCAGGATTGTATTGTTGTGCATGAGTTCATTAAACCAGTGTGGAATTGTACTAAAGTGTGGACGCTCGTCATTCCAAGAGTTCAGCATACGGCGGTTAGTTTATTGATAGATTAGAACTTTAGGCAAGTCATTACACTTTGGAATAAAGAACAGTACACAATCTCTGCACTAGTTTACTTGTCACTGTTAGCTCAATAGGCAAGGAGTTAGGCATCCAACGGCCTACCTGGGTTTGATTCCCGAGCGTGATCGTTTATCCTCCTCTTATTAGAGTTTATCCACCTCTGAAATCCCCCTTTTTAAAAGTTTACTCAACAACTGCCAATGTTAACATGACACAATCACACTGTATTATCTACATTCACAATATGTACACTCTTCAACATTCTAGGAACCACTTAATACTTGGTATTGTTATAAACATTGAAGTATAACCTCCACTTTACCTCAGTCCAAAACCGCATGGCACTGTCCACTTTACGGGGGTCACATAATTAATAGTTTACCCAACTTTTACTTTACCACTACAGCACATCATGTAAATGATTCTCAATGAAGCAATGATACAAGAGTTCATAAACATTCAACACATTTAGATTTTCTGGGATGTATGATTTCATGATGGGGTAATCTTCTTCTGATCTGGTCTTGGTCACTACATTACCCATAAGTGGCTTTGTATTAAACACTTGGAAGGAAACATTGCAGAAAATATGACACTCTGATCACATCAGGAAATATCACCAACATTTTTAGAATCCAAAGACCATGACCTCATGTAATATCTTGAACTGGTGGCAGAGCAGGATTGCAATACTGTGGGATACTGTGCAGTATTGAAAAGTAAACATGCCAACTTTCTTTGTTCAGTAGCCTCATTCACCTGCATTTTTACACCTCCACATCACTCACCTGCCCTCCTGTGGGGATGGTAATTACCCATCTGCCCTCCTTTGTGGTGTGTTAATTACCCACCTACCCTCTTTTCTGGAGAGTTAATTACCCATCTGCCCTCCTTTGGGGAGTGCTAATTACCCCACTTACCCTCCTTTGTTCAGTGTATGAAAGTGCTTATATGGTCACGCCCACTTGAGGCTCTATCATTCTAATTTACATCATAAAGGCTCCTGTCACTGATTGGATGAACCCGGAGGGCCAGAGAGAAGAGGCAGTATATAAATCACCTAGTGGAGTCAGATTTCTGAACTCACCTGCTCAAAGGTAGGCACTGGGACAATCTCAACACATACACTAGATCTGTGTTCAACTACTACTATATTATATTACTTCATTGCTAGTTGTCCGTTATTCAATCTTTAAATTGTAATGGTAAGTTTCAAATGTGATTCAAATGTAATAATTGGCTGGATTTGTTTCACAGCACAGAACTAGAGTCTGAAATGTCAGGATTTACTGGACCTACACTGCTGCCTGTGCCAGTGAAGGAGATAAAAGAAGAAGAGTTTGATGATTTCCTTCAAGAGTATCTGTCTACAGTTCAGAAGGACAACCCTGGAGCGGATCATGTGTGTAAGACTGAAACAAACATGTCAGACATCATGGACATTAAAGAGGAGGAAGAGGCTGATGTAAGAGGGCATGGTCAGAAAGACTCTTCTCCTACTGGTAAGATACTCATTAGTGTTTTGGCTACTGGAACTACTGGAATTATTAAAGCAAAAAACAAACATAATAATAATAATAATAATGTGTTTTAAAAAGATATATTGTCTTTCTTTAGCAAATCATCAAGAAATCAACACAGATAAGATGTGATGTGCTGGGGAGATGGAAGGTCATCATAGCAAACATGGAAAGAGCTTTCATAAGAGGAATCACCTGAAGTCACACCGGACCATCCACACAGGAGAAAAGCCATATCAGCGCACTACATGTGGGAAGAGTTTCAAGACAAAGGTGAAGGTCACCATCCATCAGCGCACACATACTGGAGAAAAGCCATATCAGTGCACTACATGTGGGAAGAGTTTCAAGACTAAGAGAGAGGTCACCATCCATCAGCGCACACATACTGGAGAAAAGCCATATCAGTGCACTGACTGTGGAAAGGTTTTTAGTCAAACATCTAGCCTAAAGGCACATCGGACCATCCACGCAGGAGATAAGCCATATCAGTGCACTGACTGTGGAAAGACTTTTAGTCATAGATGTAACCTCAAGACACACCAGAGGATCCATACTGGTGAAAAGCCATATCAGTGCACTACATGTGGGAAGAGATTCAGGGAGAGCAGTTCTCTTACTAAACATAAGCTCACACATACAGGAGAAACGCCATATCAGTGCACTGACTGCGGAAAGAGTTTTAGTCGAATGAGCAGTCTCAAGGCACACCAGCGTATCCACACAGGAGAAAAGCCATATCAGTGCACTACATGTGGGAAAAGTTTCAGGACTAAGATAGAGGTCACCATCCATCAGCGCACACATACAGGAGAAAAGCCATATCAGTGCACTGAGTGTGGAAAGGGTTTTAGTCAAATGAGCAATCTCAAGACACACCAGAGTATCCATACAGGAAAAAAGCCATATCAGTGCACTGACTGTGGAAAGGCTTTTAGTCAAATGAGCAGTCTCAAGGCACACCAGAGTATCCATACTGGGGAAAAACCATATCCGTGCCCTACATGTGGGAAAAGTTTCAGGACTAAGATGGAGGTCACCTTACATCAGCACACACATACAGGAGAAAAGCCATATCAGTGCACTACATGTGGGAAGAGTTTCAAGACTAAGAGAGAGGTCACCATCCATCAGCGCACACATACTGGAGAAAAGCCATATCAGTGCACTGACTGTGGAAAGGTTTTTAGTCAAACATCTAGCCTAAAGGCACATCGGACCATCCACGCAGGAGATAAGCCATATCAGTGCACTGACTGTGGAAAGACTTTTAGTCGTAGATCTAACCTTAAGACACACCAGAGGATCCATACTGGTGAAAAGCCATATCAGTGCACTACATGTGGAAAGAGATTCAGGGAGAGCGGTTCTCTTACTAAACATCAGCGCACACATACAGGAGAAAAGCCATATCAGTGCACTGACTGCGGAAAGAGTTTTAGTCAAATGAGCAGTCTCAAGGCACACGAGAGTATTCATACAGGAGAAAAGCCATATCAGTGCACTACATGTGAGAAAAGTTTCAGGACTAAGATAGAGGTCACCTTCCATCAGCACACACATACAGGAGAAAAGCCATATCAGTGCATTGACTGCGGAAAGGGTTTTAGTCATATGAGCAAGCTCAAGAGACACCAGATGATCCATAAATCTTAAGGCCTATCAGAAAGTGCACACTAGAGTGACACATTAGAAATGCTGAATTGACTTACTGATGAGTCACAGTTCAGGGTTTACTGATGAGTCACAGTTCAGTATTTACTGATGAATCGGAACTCAGTGTTTACTAGAGGCCACATGCACACAGTTAATCTGATCATAAAAGAAAAAATATATATTTTCTAGAATTCATCAGAAATGATTGGAAAATCATCATCTTTTTGCTGTTGAACAATGAACTGAGTGAAGGCCTAATCAGAAGATGGCATCACACACCCTGGATAAAACTACAACTCACATGTCAGCTTAACTTCCATGATGAAAGTTGCTTTGATAATAACTGAGTTTATACAATTTATCATTGTACTGTATATTAATGTCTTGAATATGTACACCACCGCATGACCTTCTCAATGACAAGGTATCTCACCATGTTTTTATATTTTAAATAAATCTTTGTTTTATCTGAAATGGCTTCTTCAGTCCAACTTTTTTTTTTCTTTTAAAGGGATATTCCGCCATTTTTGGAAATACGCTCATTTTCCACCTCCCCTCGAGCAAAACAATCGATATTTACCTTGCTCCCGTTCATCCAGCCATTCTGTGAGTCTGGCGATACAACTTTTAGCTTCAGCCTAGCATAGATCATTGAATCGGATTAGACCATTAGCTTCTTGCCTGCTAGCTTCATGTTTAAAAGTGACTAAGACTTCTGGTAATTTTCCCATTTAAAACGTGTCTCCTCTCAAGTTAGAAAGTGCAATAAGACCAACTGAAAATGAAACCTGGCGTTTTTCTAGGCTGATTTGACATGGAACTACACTCTCATCTGGCGTAATAATCAAGGCAACTTGCAAACGTACCATAGGCGCAGTGATATCGTACGCAGCATCTGAAAATAGTCCCCATAGACAACAAGCAGTAGTAGTGCCAGTAGTTTGCAAGTTGCCTTGATTATTACTTAGGGAGACAGCTTGCTTAGGGCACTGGCATGGCCAGCATTACTGTAGATGTAGGAAACATTAAAATCAGGGCTGTCAAAATAACTGATTAATTTAGATTAATTAATTTGAGATAAAATAACTGATTAAAAAAATGAACGCAGATTAATCGATGACCTTTGACCCGGAGTCATTCTAGTCAGTAACCATTAGACCGTAAAATGGGGAGACGAATGTGCTGCATGGATCATTGATTGGCACATTGACTTTAAAAAAAAACGGCCTGACGGTGTTAACCCTTTAGGCGCCAAAGTCGCCACATTGCGACATCACGCATTACTGAATAAAACAGCGGTTTTCTCCGAGTAGAGTGCTAAATCTCATATATACTCCCCACCACTAGTTGGCAGACATCCCATACTTCGACCCGAGAGCACAATGACGTCATGTTTCAATGCAAAATGTTCGAGGAAATCCCACTCAAACTTGTTGATGAGAAACCGGAGATAGTTAGCCACGGAGCTAGTTAGCTGAAGCGGTATTACTGGATTTAGCACGATTTTAAACGAGATGACAAGCAAAAAGTTTACATGTACTGACGTGATAGGTCTCCTTTTCGCTGATTCTGAGTCTGAAGGAGATAATCTGACTTTGGGAGATGACGGTCGGTCGTTTAGCAAGCCTGATAGCCACTTGTAATTTACTAGGCAAAGACAACCTGTGGAGATGCTGGGCAAAGCGAGGAAAATGCTCAAACACAAACACAGACACACACACATACACACACGACCCTTTGCCCAACATAGATGAGAGTATTCATGGATGTGTTAGACGTGCAGGAGTGGTGAGAATAGCGCAGGGACCATGTGTTAGTGTTCACTCGTTCTAAGCTTCCATTACGGCCACAGTGCCTCCATGCGCGGCAGTGTTTACTAAGCACAGCACACACACGAGTTCATCTCTGCTCCCAGCTCTAGTGCTGATCACATGGGAGACGTGGGCAAAGTGTTTCGCTGATTCTGAAGGAGAATATTTGACTTTGGGAGATGACGGTCGGTCGTTTAGCAAGCCTGATGGCCACGTTGCGTCTTTGCCTAGTATCTAAAGACGCAGCGTGGAGATGCTTGGCCAAGCGAGGAAAATGCACAAGCACAAGCACAGACACACACACACACACACACACGCACACGACCCTTTGCCCAACAGAGATGAGAGGATTCATGGATGTGTTAGACGTGGCAGGAGTGTTGAGAATAGCGCAGGGACCCGCGTTAGTGTTCACTCGTTTTACCACGCCGGCGACAGTGCCTCCATGCGCGGCAGTGTTTACGAAGCATAACACACACGAGTTCATCTCCGCTCCCAGCTCTAATGGTGATCACAGGGGGAGACATGGGCGTGTTTCGCCGATTCTGATTCTGAAGGAGAATATCTGACTTTGGGAGATGACGGTCGGTCGTTTAGGAAGCCTGATAGCCACGTTGCGCAACGTGGAGATGCTAGGCAACGCGAGGCAAATGCACAAGCACAAACACAGACAGACGCACAAACACACACCCACACCCACACACGACCTTTTGCCCAACATAGATGAGAGTATTCATGGATGTTAGACGTGGCAGGAGTGGTGAGAATAGCGCAGGGACCAGCGTTAGTGTTCACTCGTTTTACCACGCCGGTCACAGTGCCTCCGTGCCCGGCAGTGTTTACTAAAGCACAACACACACACGAGTTCATCTCTGCTCCCAGATTTACAACCCGTTGCTAAATGTAAGCAGAGGCAGAGCCACTCGCGGTCGCGGTGTCAATTCATGGTTTCATCAGGTCCCTTTCCACAGGTGTATAAAATCAAGCACTGATTATCAATGCAGACTGCATGGTGCTTGATTACTACACCTGTGGAAAGGGACCTGATGAAACCCATGAATAGGAGAGGTGGGCGTGGGAGAGGCTTGATGTGTATGTGTAAGTGTAAGTGATGTGTAGGAACAAATTTGAAATCATTCTGTCTTTTTTTCCCACTTTGCCTATAATGATGACTCTGTCGAGAGGGGCCAGCCAGGTTATGATAGGCTGTTCAAGGTGCGCCCAATCATTGACCTGTTTTACTGCTTACATGAGTTTTGCAGTTTGGCAATAGTTCTAAGGGCACCTCAATATTGCTCTTATTGTTTCTGTGCTTTACTTTGCAATTACATGTTGCACACTCTATACTACAAATGTTTATGTGGATAGATGGGCACTGATTAGGCCTCTGCAGCTAAAAAAGTTACTGTTATTATTATTATCATATTATAATGATTATAATGATTATAATGATAATAATAGTGAAGAAGAGAAGAAAAAAGAAAATAAAAATGTCCTCCAATAGATGGGGTGGTGGTGGAGAGAGAGAGAGAGAAAAGACTTCTTTTTCCGTTTTTGTGTTTGAGTGTTGTGGTATAGTAATAGTTCTAGTTTACCACTGTTGGCTTACAATTTACTTTTTCCTGTTCATTTCATATGTGGACAGCATAACAAATAGATTGAGAGGTTGAATTTGATTAAATAAGTTCAACTCTCTTTCAAAATATCAGGTATTTCCTGAAAATGACAAAAATCCAATATGGCCGCCACCCTATGACGTCATAATATGCAAATTAGATGAGCAAATTTATTCTCAACATAAACTTTAGGTTATTCCTAACATTTGTCTCATTTACACTTTTTCTCCATCTCTAACCACTTTCCAGCCAGAGCATTCTGAAATTTAGATATCAAAATCTAGTATTTTTCCAAATAAAACCCGGCGCCCAAAGGGTTAAAAAGAAAGCGTTGATGAAAACAAAGTCCTCTGCCATGTCTGCAGCACAGAATTTGCATATCACCGGAGTTTGTCAACACTTCAGTACCACATTACTGCAAAGATATAGTGTTGACATTGCGATTTTGCGATTACATTTTATATGCGATTAATTTAGATTAATTAATCACAGAGTATGTCATTAATTAGATTAAAAATGTTAATCGATTGACAGCCCTACATTTTATATGCGATTAATTTAGATTAATTAATCACAAAGTATGTTATTAATTAGATTAGAAATTTTAATCGATTGACAGCCCTAATTAAAATGCATAATTCTGATTTTTGAGAAACATTAAAAGCACAAGTGTGTGCACAGAGGGCCGGCCCGCTGCTTAGGCAGTAAAGGCAAATGCTAAGGGCGCCCACATCCAGGGGGCGCCAGAGCGGCGCACTCAAAAGCATATGTGTGTGTGTGTGTGTGTGTGTGTGTGTGTGTGTGTGTGTGTGTGTGTGTGTGTGGACATTTAGCGTACGTGGGCCATCCAGTCCTTGTTGGGGACTACCGAAAAGGAGAAGAAAAGTGGATGGCCGGGACTGTTACAGCACAAGGCGGTCCGGTGTCGTACCAAGTCAATGTTGGACCAGCACAACAGTGGAAACGGCATGCAGACCAGATGGTGGCCTGTCACCCCAACATCGTCCAGTCTACTACTGACATACAACCTACACCCATCACTATCAGTCCGCCAACTCGGCCCACATCAGGTGGAAATTTGGAGACTGCTTTCCCAGTTACTGAGTTTACCACATCACCATCAGAGCAGTCAGACATCACATACACTGACACCTCTACAACTACGCCACAGCAGACACAAAACAGATACCCTTGCCGGAACCGTAAACCACCAGACAAACTGACTCTTTAAACAAGGTGTGAATGATCTGTTCAACTCTTCAGTGAGTGAGTGTTGTCTCAAGAAAAGGGCAGAATAATCCCTTGACACGCTCAAGGGGACGGGGCAGTCTACCCCTAACCTTAGATATGTTTTTTTTGTGTGTGTGTGTGTGTGTGGGTATCTGTAAAAAAAAATAAAAAAAGAATTTAACTTGGTTACACATGACATGTTATGTAAATACTGTGTTAAGGTGGGCACTAGGTTGGTACTATTATGTGTTGCTCACTGCTTTGAACAGGGCAAGTTGTGAAGATGAATAAGGGGGGAGGAGTTGTGATGTATTGGTAATAGCCTACTATGGTTTATCACACCACACCAGTAGGGGACGCTGTGCTACCCGAGATTGTATTGTTGTGCATGAGTTCATTAAACCAGTGTGGAATTGTACTAAAGTGTGGACAGTCGTCATTCCAAGAGTTCAGCACACTGCGGTTAGTTTATTGATAGATTAGAACTTTAGGCAAGTCATTACACTTTGGAATAAAGAACAGTACACAATCTCTGCACTAGTTTACTTGTCACTGTTAGCTCAATAGGCAAGGAGTTAGGACTTGCATCCAACAGCCTACCTGGGTTTGATTCCCGAGCGTGATAGTTTATCCTCCTCTTATTAGAGTTTATCCACCTCTGAAATATCAGAGATAGAGTTTCTCCCCCTTTTTAAAAGTTTACTCAACAACTGCCAATGTTAACATGACACAATCACACTGTGTTATCTACATTCACAATATGTACACTCTTCAACATTCTAGGAACCACTTAATACTTGGTATTGTTATAAACATTGAAGTATAACCTCCACTTTACCTCAGTCCAAAACCGCATGGCACTGTCCACTTTACGGGGGTCACATAATTAATAGTTTACCCAACTTTTACTTTACCACTACAGCACATCATGTAAATGATTCTCAATGAAGCAATGATACAAGAGTTCATAAACATTCAACACATTTAGATTTTCTGGGATGTATGATTTCATGATGGGGTAATCTTCTTCTGATCTGGTCTTGGTCACTACATTACCCATAAGTGGCTTTGTATTAAACACTTGGAAGGAAACATTGCAGAAAATATGACACTCTGATCACATCAGGAAATATCACCAACATTTTTAGAATCCAAAGACCAAGACCTCATGTAATATCTTGAACTGGTGGCAGAGCAGGATTGCAATACTGTGGGATACTGTGCAGTATTGAAAAGTAAACATGGCAACTTTCTTTGTTCAGTAGCCTCATTCACCTGCATTTTTACACCTCCACATCACTCACCTGCCCTCCTGTGGGGGTGGTAATTACCCATCTGCCCTCCTTTGTGGTGTGTTAATTACCCACCTACCCTCTTTTCTGGAGAGTTAGTTACCCATCTGCCCTCCTTTGAGGAGTGCTAATTACCCCACTTACCCTCCTTTGTTCAGTGTATGAAAGTGCTTATATGGCCACGCCCACTTGATGCTCTATCATTCTAATTTACATCATAAAGGCTCCTGTCACTGATTGGATGAACCCGGTGGGCCAGAGAGAAGAGGCAGCATATAAACACCACCTAGTGGAGTCAGAATTCTGAACTCACCTGCTCAAAGGTAGGCACTGGGACAATCTCAACACATACACTAGATCTGTGTTCAACTACTACTATATTATATTACTTTATTGCTAGTTGTCCATTATTCAATCTTTAAATTGTAATGGTAAGTTTCAAATGTGATTCAAATGTAATAATTGGCTTGATTTGTTTCACAGCACAGAACTAGAGTCTGAAATGTCAGCATTTACTGGACCAACACTGCTGCCTGTGCCAGTGAAGGAGATAAAAGAAGAAGAGTTTGATGATTTCCTTCAAGAGTATCTGTCTACAGTTCAGAAGGAAAACCCTGGACCGGATCATGTGTGCAAGACTGAAACAAACATGTCAGACATCATGGACATTAAAGAGGAGGAAGAGGCTGATGTAAGAGGGCATGGTCAGAAAGACTATTCTCCTACTGGTAAGATACTCATTAGTGTTTTGGCTACTGGAATTATTGAAGCAAAATCAAACATAATAATAATAATAATGTGTTTAAAAAAGATTTATTGTCTTTCTTTAGCAAATCATCAAGAAATCAACACAGATAAGATGAGATGTGCTGGGGAGATGGAAGGTCATTATAGTAAACATGGAAAGAGCTTTCATAAGAGGAATCACCTGAAGTCACACCAGACCATCCACACAGGAGAAAAGCCATATCAGTGCACTACATGTGGGAAGAGTTTCAAGACAAAGGTGAAGGTCACCATCCATCAGCGCACACATACTGGAGAAAAGCCATATCAGTGCACTGACTGCGGAAAGGGTTTTAGTCAAATGAGCAGTCTCAAGGCACACCAGAGTATCCATACAGGGAAAAAGCCATATCAGTGCACTGCATGTGGGAAAAGTTTCAGGACTAAGAGAGAGGTGACCATCCATCAGCGCACACATACAGGAGAAAAACCATATCAGTGCACTGACTGTGGGAAGGGTTTTAGTCAAATGAGCGGTCTCAAGAAACACCAGAGGATTCATACTGGAGAAAAGCCATATCAGTGCACTACATGTGGGAAGAGTTTCAGGACTAAGATAGAGGTCACCTTACATCAGCACACACATACAGGAGAAAAACCATATCAGTGCACTACATGTGGGAAGAGTTTCAATACTAAGAGAGAGGTCACCATCCATCAGCGCACACATACTGGAGAAAAGCCATATCAGTGCACTGACTGTGGAAAGGTTTTTAGTCAAACATCTAGCCTCAAGACACACCGGACCATCCACGCAGGAGATAAGCCATATCAGTGCACTGACTGTGGAAACACTTTTAGTCGTAGATCTCACCTCAAGACACACCAGAGGATCCATACTGGTGAAAAGCCATATCAGTGCACTACATGTGGGAAGAGATTCAGGGAGAGCGGTTCTCTTACTAAACATCAGCGCACACATACAGGAGAAAAGCCATATCAGTGCACTGACTGCGGAAAGGGTTTCAGTCAAATGAGCAGTCTCAAGACACACCAGATGACCCACACAGGAGAAAAGCCATATCAGTGCACTGACTGCGGAAAGAGTTTTAGTCAAATGAGCAGTCTCAAGGCACACGAGAGTATCCATACAGGAAAAAAGCCATATCAGCGCACTACATGTGGGAAAAGTTTCAGGACTAAGATAGAGGTCACCTTACATCAGCACACACATACAGAAGAAAAGCCATATCAGTGCACTACATGTGGGAAGAGTTTCAAGACTAAGAGAGAGGTCACCATCCATCAGCGCACACATACTGGAGAAAAACCATATCAGTGCACTGACTGCGGAAAGGGTTTTAGTCAAATGAGCAGTCTCAAGGCACACCAGAGTATCCATACAGGACAAAAGCCATATCGGTGCATTACATGTTGGAAAAGTTTCAGGACTAAGAGAGAGGTGACCATCCATCAGCGCACACATACAGGAGAAAAACCATATCAGTGCACTGACTGTGGGAAGGGTTTTAGTCAAATGAGCAATCTCAAGACACACCAGAGTATCCACACTAGAGAAAAGCCATATCAGTGCACTACATGTGGGAAAAGTTTCAGGACTAAGATAGAGGTCACCTTCCATCAGCACACACATACAGGAGAAAAGCCATATCAGTGCACTGACTGTGGAAAGGGTTTTACTCAAATGAGCAGTCTCAAGAGACACCAGAGTATCCATACAGGAAAAAAGCCATATCAGTGCACTGACTGTGGAAAGGCTTTTACTTTAATGAGCAGTCTCAAGAGACACCAGAGTATCCATACAGGGAAAAAGCCATATCAGTGCAAAACATGTGGGAAAGGTTTCAGGACTAAGACAGAGGTCACTGTCCATCAGCGCACACATACAAAAGATAAGCCATATCAGTGCACTGACTGTGGAAAGGGTTTTACTTTAATGAGCTATCTCAAGAAACACAAGATGATCCATAGATTTTAGGACCCATCAGAATGACACATTAAATGATGAATTGACTAAAAGGTTTGCAGATGTATAACAGTTCAGGGTTTACTGATGAGTCACAGTTCAGGGTTTACTGATGAGTCACAGTTCAGGGTTTGCTGCATGAATCAGATCTCAGGATTTACCAGAGGGCACACGTATGCAATTAAGAGAAACTCACCATTTGATCTTAAAATTAAAATTATATTTTTTTCTAGAATTCATCAGAAATGATTGGAAAATCATAATGTTTTTGCTGTTGAACAATAAACTGAATGAACGCAAAATCAGAAGATAAATGACAGCAGACATCCTGGAATAAACTACAACGCTCATGTCAGATTAACTTTCATCATGAAAGTTGCTTTGATAATAACTGAGTTTACCATTGTATATTAATGTCCTGAATACGTTCAACACTGCATGCATGTCCATGACAAGGTATCTCACCATGTTTTTTTTTTTTTTAATAAACTTTGTTTTATCTGAAATGGCATTTTGCATAAAAACATTTTTTAAAAGCGATTACTCACAAGAT
The DNA here is from genome assembly GCF_963854185.1 of Sardina pilchardus. NCBI lineage: Eukaryota > Metazoa > Chordata > Actinopteri > Clupeiformes > Clupeidae > Sardina > Sardina pilchardus. Next base: position 5,387,312 of record NC_084994.1, read on the forward strand.
ATCAGTCACATACAAACACAAAATAGCAATTTTGGTGTTTTCAGTGTGGAAGAAATTAATATATTTCTACATCACAAACTGCAAAAGAACTATAATAGAGTGGTTTTATCATTCATTTTAAAATAAATGTACCCTTACAAAGGGTTTATGAATGCTTTGTAAGGAGCTCATTAATGACAAGAACACTTTTGTAATCAGTGGCAGTCGGTCTGCATCCTTAGAGGTAACTTGATCCATGTCCCCATGACGACCATCAAATGTGTAAACTATGATCAGGAACTTCCTTCCCCTAATTTCACAGTTAGATTTGAATCTAACCAAATGTTCTCCTATTTTTTTGTTCTTCTTTTTTAGGGAGGGGGGGGGGGGCATTAACCCTATGAGCCCGACGGACGCAAAGTGCGTCAAAAAACGCACACATTTTCTTTGTTACATTGCTCCGCTATTATTAGTCACAGCGAGATGAAACTTATATTGCAGGAAAGAGCAGAACCGGGGCTTTCCAACGATACTAGACACTTGTCTGTACGATCAAGTATGAAAATAAAATAAAATAATGAAGTTAAATCAAAGTATATCATGTTTACAGTCTATATTGCTCTGCGTTCACCGGCGCATCCAGAACTCTCGCTTGAATTACTCGCGGACCACGCATCGCACAGACATGACACGCATATCAAATGAAAGAGGAGAAGCAGAGCTCTGCATTGATACCAGATACATCGATCATTTCGTATTATAAAATCAGACGAAGTTACAAACAAATAATAATGTCATATAACTTTGGCTACCTTTACTCTCGTTTGATTTCCTCGTGAAATCGCGATCAAAAAGATTTGGCACGCATGTCAGATGAAAGAGGAGAGCTAGAGCTATCCACAGATACCAAATACAACCTTCTAGGCCATAAAACAGACGAAGTGACAGCAAAATAATAACTTCATTTAGCTCCACTTACCTCGTGTTTTTGTGTGGCATAATAGTATGTTCATAATCCAATGTTATCATGTGTTTCTCTATGGCAAGTCACGTTCATAACACGGTTTTGAGATCCTAGCAAACTCCTGTATGGTATCCAATTCAAGACTCATATTGCATCCAAATTTGTTTGACAAATAAACACTTTTTGCCTTTACTTTGTTCATTGCAATGCAGTAAAACAAATATTATAGAGAATCATCATCTGTGCACGTCATGTGTGCTACCGCAAACAAGTCATGTCAGATCAGCTAGTGTCACAAATATGGAGTGCAAAAAGTGCCAAAAATTCATTTTTTCATCACTAAATAAAAATTGCCATTTATTTCTGGAAGGCACACACCACATATTTCTGTAAATTGCTCAGCCCCAAAGTATACCTCCACCATGGTTCTTATATTGCCATTTTCAGGACAGTCAGGCCTACACAACCATGCAAGTTTCGTCGAGATGTGAGCTTGCTGTGGTGAGATACACGTCAAAATGTAAGAATTTGTATAGTACGCTTTTCAAATTTTTATTATTTAAAAATCTAAATCAAATCAATGCAAGTATTTATACATGATATTGTGGCAGATCTGGATAGCCTAGACTGTGCTGAAAAAAACAATATGTAGCATGTGTGAATGGTACTTACAATGACCAGGATAAATGCTTCTAACTAGAGGTAGTGAAAATGCCCTTAAAACAGCTTAGGGCTCATAGGGTTAATTTTGATTGGCTGAATCGCGTTCGATACCGATGTATATAGAATGATAAACACACACCTTGACCGTATTTCATTCTATAGTAATGCGCTAGCACAAAACTAGCAGTGGCTGTGTCTCGTTGTTGCATGGCAACCATTTATATGGAGGGAATATATTTCTTGGTGGAAGAATGATTATCTATGAATACATTGCTACTTTTTCGTTGCAGTGCCTTTGTTTAATGAAATCTTGCTAGATCGACGTGGTAACCGTTTTAGAAAAGCAATAAGCCACTCGAGTCCGTGCTTAATATTGTATAATCGAACAGCTATGGGTCGTGCTTAACAACGCCCCTTTGCTGTTCGATTATACAGTATAACACATGGCTTCTCAGGGCTTATTGCTTAAGTCACAGTTCAGGGTTTACTAGAGGACACATGCACACAGTTAAGAGCCTGATCTTAAAAAAAATACGTATTTTCTAGAATTCATCACAAATGATTGGAAAATCATAATCTTTTTGCTGTTGAACAATAAACTGAATGAAAGCAAAATCAGGAGATAAATGACACCAGACATTCTGGATAAAACTACAACTCCCATATCAGATTAACTTTCATCATGAAATATGCTTTGATAATAACTGAGATTATAAGTTATTGTATCATTTTTAATTAATGTTTCGAATATGTACACAATATGAACACAGCATGACCATCTCAATGACAAAGTATCTCACCATGTTTTTTTTTTTTTTTTTTTAAATAAATCTTTGTTTTATCTGAAATGTACGGAGCCCTTGAAGGCTCGAAGCAATATTTTTTGGGAAGGAAGAAAACGTGCGCTCAACTTTGCGAAATCGAGCTCTCGTTTTACTAAATTGTGCACTTGTTTAAGTAGAGCGTGCTCTCGTTTCATTACATTGTGCGCCTGTTTTCCTTAAACGTGCACTCACAGTACTATAACTGCATCGTGGTCTCGCTAATCTAAAATGTCCACTCCTTTCAGTTTTTCTTAAAATGGGCGCACGATTAGATAAAAACGTGAGCATGATTTGTATAAAACGTGCCCGAGCGTGATAGTTCCCGAGCGTGATAGTTTATCCACCTCATATTAGAGTTTATCCACCTCTGAAATATCAGAGATACGCTGTGTCCGAAACGGAAGGCAGCTGCCTACTGCCTCACATCCTTCACTGCCTAGCGAGTGAGTTGCCGTAGAAGGCAACAAGGTAGCAGCTAAAAACTCTGTTTCGGACAGCCTAGCAAGATATCAACATAGAACACCGTTGCTATGTTACCGACAGCTGTGCCAGAGAGGCTGTGCTTTAGGTGCGTTAGCGTAAATCGCTATTAGCATGCTAGTCATAGCAAATTAATTGCCACTGATGTGTAATGACCGGGCAATTTCTGGAAATGCTTTAAAAACCTTACCAGCCAACGCGGTTAACTTGTTAAGACCCCGGGGATGGTGTTGAGGAGGAGAGGAGTCGAAATTTGAAGTATAAACATGCTTTAGACGTGTAAACAGACCTATCGTGATTTTTGCAAGCTAAATACAAGGAGGTGAATGGAAGCATTTTACCGTTCACTGACATCATAGTTAAATAGAATTTTTGGACGTTGAAGGCAGCATGAAGGATACATCTATGCTGCCTTCAAAACTGGGCAAAACGAAGGTATCTTAGAAGGCAGCGTTTTTGTTTCTGACGTGACACAATGCCTTGCTCCCCTGTAAGATATCTTAGAAGGCAGCATTTTTGCCCGTTTCGGACACGGCCATAGAGTTTCTTCCCCTTTTTAAATGTTTATTCAACAACTGCAACTTTAAACATTACACAATCACACTGTATTCTCTACATTAACAATATGTACACTCATAAACATTCTAGGAACCACTTAATAATTATAATTAATGATTAATACTTGGTATTGTTAAATATGGTATTAAATTGTTAAATTGGTATAAACATTGAAGTTTCACCTCCACTTTACCTCAAAAGTCCAATACCGCATGGCTCTGTCCACTTTACCGAGGTCACAGAATTCATAGTTTACCCACCTTTTATTGTACCACTACACCACTGCATGTAAATGATTCTCAATGAAGCAATGATACAACAGTTCATAAACATTCAACACATTTGGATTTTCTGGGATGTATGATTTCATGATGGGGTAATCTTCTTCTGATCTGGTCTTCACCACATTACCCATAAGTGGCTTTGTATTAAATGCTTGGAAGGAAACACTGCAGAAAATATGACACTCTACACTGATCACAACAAGAAATATCACCAACATTTAGAATCCAAAAATCAACAACCAGAAAACACAGTCCAGATATCAGAGTATCAGGTAAGGCCATGAGACCAAGACCTCATATAATACCTTGACTTGATTACAGAGCAGGATTGCAATACTGTGGGATACTGTGCAATATTGAAAAGTAATTACAGCAGCTCTCTTTGTTCAGTACCATACCCCCACCCTGTGTTAATGACCAATCTGTCCTCTTTTGAGGAGTGTTAATTACCCATCTGCCCTCCTTTGTGGTGTACTATTTACCCCACTTACCCTCCTTTGTTCAGTGTCTGATAGTGCTTATATGGCCATGCCCACTTGATGCCCTATCATTCTAATTTACATCACAAAGGTTCCTGTCACTGATTGGATGAACCCAGTGGGCCAGAAAGAAGAGGCAGTATATAAACACCTGGAGTTGGATTTCTGAACTCACCTGCTCAAAGGTAGGCACTGGGACAATCTCAACACATACACTAGATCTGTGTTCAACTACTACGATATTATATTACTTTATTGCTAGTTGTCTGTTATTCAATCTTTAAATTGTAATGGTAAGTTTCAAATGTGATTCAAATGTAATAATTGGCTGGATTTGTTTCACAGCACAGAACTAGAGTCTGAAATGTCAGGATTTACTGGACCTACTCTAATGCCTGTGCCAGTGAAGGAGATAAAAGAAGAAGAGTTTGATGATTTCCTTCAAGAGTATCTGTCTACAGTTCAGAAGGACAACCCTGGACCAGATCATGTGTGCAAGACTGAAACAAACATGTCAGACATCATGGACATTAAAGAGGAGGAAGAGGCTGATGTAAGAGAGCATGGTCAGAACGACTCTTCTCCTACTGGTAAGATACTCATTAGTGTTTTGGCTACTGGAACTACTGGAACTATTGAAGCAAAAAGCAAACATGAATTACATTACTGCTACTATTACTACAAATAATAATAATACTTATACTACTACTAATAATAAGAATAATAATAGTATGTGTTTGAAAATGTTTTCTCGTCCTTTTGCAAATCATCAAGAACTCAACACAGATGGGATGATATGTGCTGGGGAAATGGAACATCATCGTCATGAATGTGGAAAGAGCTTTCGAAAAAGGAATTACCTGAAGGAACGCCAGACTATCCACACAGGAGAAAAGCCGTATCAGTGCAGTGTATGTGGGAAAAGTTTCAGCGAGAGTTTGGGTCTCTCCGTGCATCAGTTGGCACATAATGGAGAAAAGCTCTACCCATGTCCCCAGTGTAGAAAGACTTTCACTAGGATGGATCATCTTGAGTCTCACCAAAGGACCCATACTGGAGAAAAGCCATATCAGTGCACTGACTGTGGAAAGACTTTTAGTCAAACAAGTAGCCTCAAGACACACCAGAGGATCCATACTGGGGAAAAGCCATATCAGTGTACTACATGTGGGAAGAGATTCAGTGAGAGCGGTAATCTCATTAAACATCAGCTTACACATACAGGAGAAAAGCCATATCAGTGCACTGACTGCGGAAAGGGTTTTAGTCAAATGGGCAATCTCAAGGCACACCAGAATATCCACACAGGAGAAAAGCCATATCAGTGCACTGACTGCGGAAAGGGTTTTAGTGAAATGGGCAGTCTCAAGAAACACCAGCTTGTCCACACAGGAGAAAAGCATTATCCGTGCACTGACTGTATAAAGGTTTTTAGACGAATGAGCCATCTCAGAAGACACCAGAGTATCCACACAGGAGAAAAGCCATATCAGTGCACTGACTGTGGAAAGGCTTTTGGACATATGAGCAATCTCAAGAAACACCAGACTGTCCATACAGGAGAAAAGCCATATCACTGCACTGACTGCGGAAAGGGTTTTAGGACTAAGAAAGAGGTCACCAGCCATCAGCACACACATACAGGAGAAAAACCATATCAGTGCACTGACTGTGGGAAGGGTTTTATTCAAAAGAGCAGTCTCAAGAGACACCAGAGTATCCATACTGGGGAAAAGCCATATCAGTGCACTACATGTGGGAAAAGTTTCAAGACTAAGACAGAGGTCACTGTCCATCAGCGCACACATACAGGAGAAAAGCCATATCAGTGCACTGACTGTGGAAAGAGTTTTAGTCAAATTAGCAATCTCAAGAGACACCAGATGATCCATAAATCTTAAGGCCCATCAGAACATGCACACTAGAGTGACACATTAGAAATGCTGAATTGACTAAAGGGTTTACTGATGAATCACAGTTCAGGATTTACCAGACGGCACACGTCTGCAATTAACCCTCTAACCGCCCGGGTTTTTTTGTATTTTTGCATAAAAAATTCAAAAGGCCATGGCTTGAAAGTGGTCAGAGATAAAGTCCTACTGTAAATGTGAAAATCATTGAGTATGAACTAAAGTTTATAAAGGGAGTACATTTACTCATCTAATTTGCATATTATGACGTCACAGATTGGCAATAGCGTCAAATTATGCACATTTCAGTAAATACTGATTGTTGAACACATTTGAGCAGTTTTACTTTGATTTTTGTAATTTCTCCGACATAACAAACAAACAGGACCACAGCCACATGTAAACCAACAATAGTAAACTATTAGTATTACCACAATCCCTATGTTACTATATAATAAAGTAGCCTGGTCAAATCAGTTCCTATTGCGGATGACTTTGTAGTTCTTCAGAGCCCTATTTTTACTAGACCTGCTGTCTGTACCATGTCAATTACAGACACTATCATCATGATTATCACTGGCACCAAGCAAACCATGCTTATTTGAACCCTTTGGTCAACATTGCTGCAGGTAAACATTGGCGTACACACGCAAAGACCCACCTCCATTCACAGACGCATCTTGACTGTCACTGCCAATGAACGACCGATCATAATCTCCAAAAGGCAGATATCCTCCTTCAGAATCAGAGTAGGTGAATGGCAGACCCAAGACTTCATAACACACGACTTTGTTTTTTAACATTTGCCGTTTTTCTGCTTCAATTTGTGCATAGCGATCGCGCATTTCACTTCCGCGTTATAAACAGGAAATGTGTCTTTTTTTTTTTGTTTCTCGCAAGTAATACAGGCACTTCCTGAAAACTTTTTTACTCGAATTTGGGCTTGAATCGAAGCTCTGGATGTCTGCCAACTAGTGGTGGAGAGTACAAAGGCGATTTGTCACCCTACTCGGATCTACCGTCCGTTTTAATCAGTGATGTTGCTTGTCGCCGTATGGCGCCTTGGGCGGTTAGAGGGTTAAGAGAGGCTCACCATCTGATCCTAAATAAAAAATACATTTTTTCTAGAATTCATCAGAAATTATTGGAAAATCATAATCTTTTTTGCTGTTGAACAATATACTGAATGAAAGCAACATCTGGAGATAAATGACACCAGACATCCTTGATAAAACTACAACTCTCATCTCAGATTAACTTTGAGCATGAAATATGCTTTGATAATAACTGAGTATAGAAATGTTATAATTAATGTTATCATTGTATGTTCAACACTGCATGGCCATCTTCAAGACAAGGTATCTCACCATGTTTTTCTTAAATAAATCTTTCTTTTATCTGAAATGGCTTCTTCAGTCAAACACTTTTTTAAGCAATTACTCACAAGATATCACTCACATACAAACAAAAAATAGCAATTTGGTGTTTTCAGTATGAAAGGAATGTGAAATAACTATATAAATAACAATACAATAATACTAAAAGGAAATATACAGTGCAGTGGATGTTATTTTCTTCATTAATGTTTTTACTGTGTTAATGGACTGAAGATGGGAATAGGATTCGGTTTTTGGGTTCAGATTCGGCAGAATCGTAACCATTGGATTCAGTATTCGGCCGAACCCCAATAATCTGGATTTGGTGCATCCCTACTTACAAGTAAAGATAGCACAATTACACTGAAAATAGCCTTGTTTTCAAAGGGTTTAACATGCATACAAACGAGCAATTTTGTGTAAACAAAATAATTGTTCTATTATTAACACAAAACCTGTCCCTGAGTGCTTTGACATTGCTGCCCTTTCATACTTCCACACTTTCTCCAAAGCAGTCTACAGAATGAGGAATATCATCCAAGCTGCAGTTCAGAGCAAACCAGGGGCCCGTTGCACAAAAGCAGAATTAAGATATCCGGGATAAGTTACTGAGCTGCGATCACTGAATCCAAAACATGAGCATACCGGCTTAATTGGTTGCACAAAGACCAATCCAGGATGAGCAGACACGGATTCATCAAGCCAGGTGTAAGTTATCCGGTGTATGTGCGCGTTCTCGTTTCTCCCCCAATAACTCGCGGTTGGAATAAAAAAGACGCGAAAAATAGCGTCTTGCACACAAAGTAAACAACCGCTTTTGATATAGACTAACAACGAGGTAAGGTTTTACTTTTTTGGATGGGGGATCATGATTATTTCTGTTACATAGCGGGAGTAGGTGTGGCAGATCAACTGAATGCAAATTTACGTATGCACCCACGTGTGTGAGAGCTTCCTTGTCTCGGCACGCAACGTCATTAGGAAGCGCTTTGCCACCGCAAAGATGCACAAAGTATCTTAATTTGTCTTAAAAGCCGAATTAGTTCAAAACACCTTCGAAAAATATCCCCTCCACTTCCAATCAACTACTACAGCAGCCTATTCATCAAACATCTGTCTAAAAAGAAGCAAACAACGAGTAGGCTATGTTATTAATTATAAGGCCACCATAATTTAAATGACATCCATATGGTATTAGGCAGACATTCTGCTGTGTTTTGCGAGTAAATGCATGTTGCAAATAATATATAAATGGAATCTACAGCTCTTAAAAAAAAATCACGTGGAGGTCTCATTTGAATGACAGCTAGCTGAACCAATCAGATTATGTAATTACCATTAGAATCAACTTATCTTGGCTGTGAGCCTGGTCAGGAGCAGGCTAGCTCCACAGAATAAATCGCCATGGTAACTTATACCATAACATATCCTGCTGCCCCCTATCCCGCTTTTGTGCAACTGGATCACGGATAAATTGAGCCAGGATAACCAAGATATCCCGGGTTAATCCCTTATCCTAGTTTTGTGCAATAGGCCCCTGATGTTGGAATTACTATTGCATCAGTCAATACTATTACAAGAGGACTTAATGCCAAACAAAGACATTCAGTTGCACTGTTGGTCAAATACAGCTCTGTGTTGAAAGAGAACTCCAGAGCACATTTCTTTCAGTTGATTTGTAATATAGCAATCAATACATGTATTTTAGTCATATACATTTGTTGTATGTTTTTAATATAGCAATCAAGAAATGTAGTTTAGTCATACTGATAAATACATTTGTTGTGTGTTGGTCTACAACATCCTAGTGCTCTCCTGTATCCATGTGAGCTCAGAAAATGGACTCCAATTGGTTGTGTTGATATGCTGCCCAAGTTTTTTAATACAATTTTCCTACTCATTGGAATACTGTGCAATATTGACAAGTAATTACAGCAGCTTTCTTTGTTCAGTACCTTTACCCACAGTGTGTTCATTACCAATCTGTCCTATTTTGGGGAGTGTTAATTACCCATATGCCCGCCTTTGTGGTGTGTTAATTACCCATCTGCCCTTCTTTGTGGTGTGTTAATTACCCATCTACCCTCCTTTGGGGAGTGCTAATTACCCCACTTACCCTCCTTTGTGCAGTGTATGAAAGTGCTTATATGACCACGCCCACTTGATGCTCTATCATTCTAATTTACATCATAAAGGCTCCTGTCACTGATTGGATGAACCCAGTGGGCCAGAGAGAAGAGGCAGCATATAAACACCACCTAGTGGAGTCAGATTTCTGAACTCACCTGTTCAAAGGTAGGCACTGGGACACTCTCAACACATACACTAGATCTGTGTTCAACTACTACTGTATTGAATGTCTTTATTTGCAGTTGTCTGCTAATTAATCTTTATTACTGTAGTTGTACGTTACAAATGTGATTCAAATGTAATAATTGGCTGGATTTGTTTCACAGCACAGAACTAGAGTCTGAAATGTCAGCATTTACTGGACCAACACTGCTGCCTGTGCCAGTGAAGGAGATAAAAGAAGAAGAGTTTGATGATTTCCTTCAAGAGTATCTGTCTACAGTTCAGAAGGAAAACCCTGGACCGGATCTTGTGTGCAAGACTGAAACAAACATGTCAGACATCATGGACATTAAAGAGGAGGAAGAGGCTGATGTAAGAGAGCATGGTCAGACAGACTCTTCTCCTACTGGTAAGATACTCATTAGTGTTTTGGCTACTGGAACTACTGGAATTATTAAAGCAAAAATCAATGAATTACATTACTACTACTACTACTACTACTACTACAACTACTACTAAAAAAAACAAACATAAATTGCAAGAACGACAATAATAATAATAATAATAATAATAATAATAATGATAATATGTGTTTCAAATTGTTTTCTTCCAAATCATCAAGAAATCAACACAGATGGGATGAGATCTGCTGGGGAAATTAAACATCATCGTAATAAACACGGAAAGAGGTTCCGTAAGAGGAATCACCTGAAGTCACACCAGACCATCCACGCAGGAGATAAGCCATATCAGTGCAGTGTATGTGGGAAGACTTTAAGTCGTAGATCTATCCTCAAGCTACACCAGAGGACGCATACTGGAGAAAAGCCATATCAGTGCACTGACTGTGGAAAGACTTTTAGTCATAGATCTAACCTCAAGATACACCAGAGGACGCATACTGGAGAAAAGCCATATCAGTGTAATTACTGTGGAAAGACTTTTCGACAAACTTCTGTCCTCAAGAGACACCAGAGGATCCATACTGGTGAAAAGCCATATCAGTGTACTACATGTGGGAAGAGTTTCAGGGAGAGCGGTTCTCTTACTAAACATCAGCGCACACATACAGGAGAAAAGCCATATTGGTGCACTGACTGTGGAATGTCTTTTAGTATAATGAGCAATCTCAAGGCACACCAGAGTATCCACACAGGAGAAAAGCCATATCAGTGCATTGCCTGCGGAATGGCTTTTAGTATAATGAGCAGTCTCAAGGCACACCAGAGTATCCACACAGGAGAAAAGCCACATCAGTGCACTGACTGTGGAAAGGGTTTTATTACTAAGAAAGAGGTCACCATCCACCAGCGCACACACACAGGAGAAAAGCCATATCAGTGCCCTGACTGCGGAAAGGATTTTAGTCATATGTGCAGTCTCAAGAGACACCAGAGTATCCACACAGGAGAAAGGAAATATCAGTGCACTGACTGCGGAAAGGGTTTTAGTCAAATGTGCAGTCTCAAGAAACACCAGATTGTCCACACAGGAGAAAAGCAATATCAGTGCACTGACTGTGGAAAGGCTTTTAGTCAAATGAGCAATCTGAAGAGACATCAGATGATCCATACATTTTAGGGCCCATCAGAAAGTACACACTAGAGTGACACTTTAGAAATGCTGAATTGATTAAAGGGTTTACTGATGAATCACAGTTCAGGGTTTACCAGAGTGCACACGTATGCAATTAAGAGATGCTCACCATCTGATCGTAAAAATATATATACAGTATATTTTCTAGAATTCATCAGAAATGATTGGAAAATCATCATCTTTTTGCTATTTAACAATGAACTGAGTGAAGGCCAAATCAGAAGATAAATGACACCACAGATCCTGGATAAAATGTCAACTCTCATGCCAGATTAACTTCAATCATGAAAGTTGCTTAGTTTAGAAATGTTATTCTATCATTGTATATTAATGTATTGAATATGTACAACACTGCATCGCCATCTCAATGACAAGGTATCTCACCATGTTTTTGTTTATTTTTTTAATACATTTTTTTTTTTTATCGGACATGGCTCCTTTAGTTCAACTTGTTTTTCTTTTAAAGGGATCACTCACATACAAACACCAAACAGCATTTTGTTATTTTCTGTAAGGAAATAATTTGAATGAACTATTTCATTTATTTCTTCATCACAAACTGTTACTGGAGATGTAGAAAACGTTATAATTTGTAATTCTGATTTTTGATAAATGTATTTTAATAACCCTTAGATGCATAAGTGGGGTCAAAAATGATCCCAGAGGTTGTTTTCTTGCAGTATCTTCTTAATTTTAATTTTTTTTTTTCATTTAACATTCCATGTATTCCTCAAATAGGTTGTCTTTGACATGAGGCCATTTGGATTTGTGTCTAATTATTATATTTTTAAAGTAATTTCATGTTTTGTATCAATACCACCGATCCGCATACATGGGCTCAAAAATGACCCCAAGCATTTTCTATGGAATTTCAAAAGTTAACCCTAGGATCTTTTGATTTTTATCAAGTGTGGCAGTAAGGTATACATTTACTGTTGATTATCACATCTCATGTCAGCAGTCTCACCATCCTGAAGGCTATTTTTATGCCTAAAAATAGGGCGAAAATTCATTTTTTTAAAGCCAATTGGGAGTATTTTCTGATTTACTGTATAACAAAAGAAGATATTCATAATAACCTCTGTAAATGATTTTTTTATTTGATATATTAACACTACAAAAAAAACAATTTTCAACCTGGCTTTTTCCAATGGTCAGATTATTTGCATCAAAACATATATGCAAATTAGCGCATATTTAATTAGACATGACCTAATTAACATATTTAAACATAAATACAGAAAACTTGCAATACTTTTTTTTCTCCTATTTATGTGAGTATTCAACTGGTAAAGTTTCATGAAGATATCTCTAAGTTAAAAATGTTACCGTATTTACCTATGTTTACCTTTTTTGCCTTTCTAAAAGCTGTTTTGTAATAAAATGTTAATAAAAAGTGATACATCATATGTCAAACATGAAATAATATTTTTTTTTGACAAATATATAATAAAAATCATCATCTTTAACCAAAATGAAAGACATTATTTGAGTTTTTAAAAAGCAAAAAACGCATGCATTCTAATTGGGGTCATTTTTGACCCCACTCATGGAAGAGTGTAGGTATTGGTAGCCTATGCATCTAAGGGTAAACATCAGGGCACACTATTTTGAGTGAAAATGTAAGATTCAGACCTTTGCTGGGAGGACATGTTAGTAACTTGATAGTGTAAGAGCGGGTGCACACATCTGAGTGTTTCAAAGCAGGTGCTGGACTCAAAAAAAGGCAACAGTAAAAGAACAAAAAAGTCTGCACACTAGGGCTCCAAAATGATTTCTTTTTTTCTTTTATTCACCACATTGTGACGTGACGTTTCGGGCCAACAGCCCTTCCTCAGACATAAGATAGGTATCTAGCAGCCCATACTTATACAAATTATACTGATTGAACACCTGACATCACATGATGCAGGTGATTAAAGTGACGAGTGCAAAGTGCTTAAAGTGCTAGTGTGCAAAGAGCCAGTATACAGTAAAGTGCCAACATGCAATAAATAACACAAAGCACAACAGTATTTCAATACACTCATATCACCTATAGTGCCACTAGATCCCTTTAAGGAGTAGTGAATACTAAATACATAAGAATAACAGGCAGCCACATCAATATATGCAATATATACACAACATGAACACCATCAAAGATACAATCAGGAAAAACTGACAGATTGGAAATAAGAAACAAGTTACAGCATTCCAGTCCAAAACCAGGCCAAGAGCAGTTTAAAGAAAGGGACGCAAGTCAAAGTCTTCATTCATTCCTCTAGGGGCTAGAGTGTCCAGTGTGTAAATCCAAAAGGCTTCTTTTTTTAGAAGTAAAGAGTTAGTATCGCCCCCCCTAGTGGGTGTTTTAACCACTTCAATACCACAGTAGCGCAATGAAGACAGATTGTGAGAACACTGAGTAAAATGAACAGCCACAGGGCTTTTAGGGTCATGATTTCTGATGTTGGAACGATGCTCAGAAATTCTGGTCTTTAACGGCCGTGTGGTTTTGCCGATATATGCCAGGCCACACGGGCATTTGAGCATGTATATGACATTCGAGGTGTTACAGGTGATAATCCCATTGATGTTGAAGGACTTCCCTGTGCGCGGGTGGCTGAAAGTGCTCGTCTTCTGTGTAAAGTTACATTGGGTACACCTCCCGCACCTATAATTCCCAGGGGGCGCCGCCTGTAGAAAATGAGGTGTAGTTAGAGATGGAAGGTGTGCTCTCACCAATGAGTTGCGTAGGTTGGGAGGTCTCTTGAAAACCACCCGGGGGGCTGTGGTAAGAGCCTTGAGACCTGGATCTGACTCCACTATGTGCCAATGGCTGTTGATGATGGATTGGATGGGTTTGCCCAGCGGCGAGTACTGGATAATGCAGTTCACGTTAGGTTCCTTTTTCTGGGTCCTGGTCCGTTGAAGGCAATCAGTCTGGGAAACAAGTTCATAGCGACTCCGTGCATCTTTTATCCATTTTGGTTTGTATTGTCTCTGTTCAAAACGCTTCTCCAGGTCGTCGGCTTGGTTTTGATAGTCTTCGTCCTTGCTGCAGATACACCGTATGCGGCTAAACTGGGATATGGGAAGGGCTTTCTTCAGAGCTGTGGGGTGGAAAGATTGTCCATGTAAGATTGAGTTTCTGTCAGTGCTTTTTCTATATAGATTTGACCCCAGTGCATTATCATCTCTGTAAATCAAAACGTCCAAAAAATTCATGCGTTCAGTACTGTGTTCCATAGTGAACCGCAAATGTTGGGAATTGGAATTAATAAACTGATGGAATTTATTTAAATCTACTTCAGACCCATGCCAAACAAAGAAAATATCATCAATGTACCTCCTCCAGTGCGAGATGTTATGGAAGAATGGGTTTCGTAGTTCATTGAAGATGATTTGATGCTCAAAGGGTCCACAGTACAGTGAGGCAAAACTAGGGGCCATTTTCGCACCCATGCTCGTGCCAGATACCTGAAGGTAATAGTCAGAACCAGAGAGGAAAAAATTAGACGTCAGCACAATCTCAAGGAGCTCCACAATGCACTTAGTACTGGGTATGCAGTCTGTCCGTGAGTTGAGAAAGAATTCTGATGCTCCTAACCCACCCTCAAAGGGTACATTTGTGTATAAGGATTCGATGTCCATGGTGACCAGAAAACATGGTTCATTCGTTAGTTCTATTGTTTTTAGAAGTTTTAGAAAGTCCATTGAATCTTTTACATAGGATGGTAGGGCCATCACTAGAGGCTGTAGATAGTAGTCCACAAATGCAGAGATTTTTTCGGTCAGAGAGCCTATGGCCGCAATGATAGGTCGGCCAGGGGGAAAGTCTGTGTACTTCTTATGAATCTTTGGTAAGATATACAAGACTGGTGTGACTGGAAATTTTACAGTCATAAAGGCATGTTCTGGTTTTGAGATATCCCCTGACTCAAGGAAACCATCTAGTTTGTTATTTATCCTTTGTTTAAAGTCCTGTACGGGGTTATGCTGTAATTTCCTATAGAAAGTCGTATTACTCAGCTGCCTCTGAATTTCACCGTCATACGCTGAACGGTCCATTATGACAATAGCTCCCCCTTTATCTGCACTTTGAACCACCAAGGTCTTGTCTTTCTTAATCAGGTCCAATTCCATCCTTTGTTCTTTCGTTAAATTGTTTGCCACTTTATACTCCTTCTTTTTATTCAATAAGAGCGATACATCTTTCTCAACCAGTCTGCAATAGGTGTCTAAAGACGCATTTCTTTTACTGGGCGGGATAAAAGTGCTTTTACCTTTAAAGACGGTCCGCACTGTTGTCACAGCTCTTGTGTTCTCCTCCGTTTGTGCTAGGCCTCTATCCTGAATCCCAGTGTCTTTAATGACTGCAACATCAGAGCCAGAGACATTGGTAGCGTTAGAGCTAAAAAATTCTTTTAGTCTGAGGGTGCGAAAAAATGTATGCAGATCAACAATGGTATCAAAGTCACGGCACTGTGTCGTTGGTACAAACGACAGGCCTTTACTTAAAGCACTCAGACATGTCTCTGACAGTGATTTATTTGAAAGATTAATCACATTCTGTACCTGTTCGGCATTTGACGAGTCCAGTATAGTTGCCCTGGATTTGTTTTTCTTCTTCCCCCGCCTGCATTTCCTCTTCTGTTTGGTCGCTTGTTCTGCGGCGGTGGCCGGGCATGTTCTCCTGAGTCTCCGTCTAAAAAATGCTCACTGGTCTGCGAGTGTGCACTGGATTCGGATTCGTACTCAAAGTCTTGGGTGGCACGTTGACCATTGTGTCTTCCAAACGAGTGCCTACCAGTGTTAGCTCCCCACTTGTTCCTTTTAGTAGGGTTATTTGTTTGTGTAGGGTTTTTCCATTGATACACCCTCCCCGTTTCGTAATCAGCAGCATCTCGCTCAAACTTTGCGCACTTCGTAGCTGTAATTTCTTTTTTGAGTTCAGAGTTCCTAAGTTCACATTCATCAAGAAGCTGTTTAAGTTTCGCAGGCTCAGTGATCTCCTCGGACAATTTCTGTTTGGCGTCAGCAATCTCCTTACGTACTGACGTGAGATTGGAGGAAAGCTCTTGTATCGTTAGAGTCATGAGATCAAAAGAACATTTGTTAAGTATTTCCCCCCATCGTTCATAGAAGGTTTCATTGTCTTTTCCAAAGATTGGGCCTTTATTGATTCTTAGTCCGCGAGGGATTCTTTTCACCCGCATATAATCGCTTAAGGTTACAGCATGAAGGTATAGGCGAACTTCCTTCTCTTGTAATTTCTCCAGGCTCTTTGCTGAACTATCTGCCTTGCTTTTTGTAGTCTCATTGAAGAGAGAGTCTTTTAAAAGAATACGGGAGTAGTCCTGGTCCGTGAACTCAAACGTACCTGAGTTATTTGTGTTCATGGTGGAGGTGGAGGGTAGCCTTCAATACGTGGAGTCAAGGTAGAGTGCAGCAACCAAAAAAGTAATCCAATAGTGTAAGAGCGGGTGCGCACATCTGAGTGTTTCAAAGCAGGTGCTGGACTCAAAAAAAGGCAACAGTAAAAGAACAAAAAAGTCCGCACACTAGGGCTCCAAAATGATTTCTTTTTTTCTTTTATTCACCACATTGTGACGTGACGTTTCGGGCCAACAGCCCTTCCTCAGACATAAGATAGGTATCTAGCAGCCCATACTTATACAAATTATACTGATTGAACACCTGACATCACATGATGCAGGTGATTAAAGTGACGAGTGCAAAGTGCTTAAAGTGCTAGTGTGCAAAGAGCCAGTATACAGTAAAGTGCCAACATGCAATAAATAACACAAAGCACAACAGTATTTCAATACACTCATATCACCTATAGTGCCACTAGATCCCTTTAAGGAGTAGTGAATACTAAATACATAAGAATAACAGGCAGCCACATCAATATATGCAATATATACACAACATGAACACCATCAAAGATACAATCAGGAAAAACTGACAGATTGGAAATAAGAAACAAGTTACAGCATTCCAGTCCAAAACCAGGCCAAGAGCAGTTTAAAGAAAGGGACGCAAGTCAAAGTCTTCATTCATTCCTCTAGGGGCTAGAGTGTCCAGTGTGTAGAGTGTCCAGTGTGTAAACCCTTTCTTTAAACTGCTCTTGGCCTGGTTTTGGACTGGAATGCTGTAACTTGTTTCTTATTTCCAATCTGTCAGTTTTTCCTGATTGTATCTTTGATGGTGTTCATGTTGTGTATATATTGCATATATTGATGTGGCTGCCTGTTATTCTTATGTATTTAGTATTCACTACTCCTTAAAGGGATCTAGTGGCACTATAGGTGATATGAGTGTATTGAAATACTGTTGTGCTTTGTGTTATTTATTGCATGTTGGCACTTTACTGTATACTGGCTCTTTGCACACTAGCACTTTAAGCACTTTGCACTCGTCACTTTAATCACCTGCATCATGTGATGTCAGGTGTTCAATCAGTATAATTTGTATAAGTATGGGCTGCTAGATACCTATCTTATGTCTGAGGAAGGGCTGTTGGCCCGAAACGTCACGTCACAATGTGGTGAATAAAAGAAAAAAAGAAATCATTTTGGAGCCCTAGTGTGCGGACTTTTTTGTTCTTTTACTGTTGCCTTTTTTTGAGTCCAGCACCTGCTTTGAAACACTCAGATGTGCGCACCCGCTCTTACACTATTGGATTACTTTTTTGGTTGCTGCACTCTACCTTGACTCCACGTATTGAAGGCTACCCTCCACCTCCACCATGAACACAAATAACTCAGGTACGTTTGAGTTCACGGACCAGGACTACTCCCGTATTCTTTTAAAAGACTCTCTCTTCAATGAGACTACAAAAAGCAAGGCAGATAGTTCAGCAAAGAGCCTGGAGAAATTACAAGAGAAGGAAGTTCGCCTATACCTTCATGCTGTAACCTTAAGCGATTATATGCGGGTGAAAAGAATCCCTCGCGGACTAAGAATCAATAAAGGCCCAATCTTTGGAAAAGACAATGAAACCTTCTATGAACGATGGGGGGAAATACTTAACAAATGTTCTTTTGATCTCATGACTCTAACGATACAAGAGCTTTCCTCCAATCTCACGTCAGTACGTAAGGAGATTGCTGACGCCAAACAGAAATTGTCCGAGGAGATCACTGAGCCTGCGAAACTTAAACAGCTTCTTGATGAATGTGAACTTAGGAACTCTGAACTCAAAAAAGAAATTACAGCTACGAAGTGCGCAAAGTTTGAGCGAGATGCTGCTGATTACGAAACGGGGAGGGTGTATCAATGGAAAAACCCTACACAAACAAATAACCCTACTAAAAGGAACAAGTGGGGAGCTAACACTGGTAGGCACTCGTTTGGAAGACACAATGGTCAACGTGCCACCCAAGACTTTGAGTACGAATCCGAATCCAGTGCACACTCGCAGACCAGTGAGCATTTTTTAGACGGAGACTCAGGAGAACATGCCCGGCCACCGCCGCAGAACAAGCGACCAAACAGAAGAGGAAATGCAGGCGGGGGAAGAAGAAAAACAAATCCAGGGCAACTATACTGGACTCGTCAAATGCCGAACAGGTACAGAATGTGATTAATCTTTCAAATAAATCACTGTCAGAGACATGTCTGAGTGCTTTAAGTAAAGGCCTGTCGTTTGTACCAACGACACAGTGCCGTGACTTTGATACCATTGTTGATCTGCATACATTTTTTCGCACCCTCAGACTAAAAGAATTTTTTAGCTCTAACGCTACCAATGTCTCTGGCTCTGATGTTGCAGTCATTAAAGACACTGGGATTCAGGATAGAGGCCTAGCACAAACGGAGGAGAACACAAGAGCTGTGACAACAGTGCGGACCGTCTTTAAAGGTAAAAGCACTTTTATCCCGCCCAGTAAAAGAAATGCGTCTTTAGACACCTATTGCAGACTGGTTGAGAAAGATGTATCGCTCTTATTGAATAAAAAGAAGGAGTATAAAGTGGCAAACAATTTAACGAAAGAACAAAGGATGGAATTGGACCTGATTAAGAAAGACAAGACCTTGGTGGTTCAAAGTGCAGATAAAGGGGGAGCTATTGTCATAATGGACCGTTCAGCGTATGACGGTGAAATTCAGAGGCAGCTGAGTAATACGACTTTCTATAGGAAATTACAGCATAACCCCGTACAGGACTTTAAACAAAGGATAAATAACAAACTAGATGGTTTCCTTGAGTCAGGGGATATCTCAAAACCAGAACATGCCTTTATGACTGTAAAATTTCCAGTCACACCAGTCTTGTATATCTTACCAAAGATTCATAAGAAGTACACAGACTTTCCCCCTGGCCGACCTATCATTGCGGCCATAGGCTCTCTGACCGAAAAAATCTCTGCATTTGTGGACTACTATCTACAGCCTCTAGTGATGGCCCTACCATCCTATGTAAAAGATTCAATGGACTTTCTAAAACTTCTAAAAACAATAGAACTAACGAATGAACCATGTTTTCTGGTCACCATGGACATCGAATCCTTATACACAAATGTACCCTTTGAGGGTGGGTTAGGAGCATCAGAATTCTTTCTCAACTCACGGACAGACTGCATACCCAGTACTAAGTGCATTGTGGAGCTCCTTGAGATTGTGCTGACGTCTAATTTTTTCCTCTCTGGTTCTGACTATTACCTTCAGGTATCTGGCACGAGCATGGGTGCGAAAATGGCCCCTAGTTTTGCCTCACTGTACTGTGGACCCTTTGAGCATCAAATCATCTTCAATGAACTACGAAACCCATTCTTCCATAACATCTCGCACTGGAGGAGGTACATTGATGATATTTTCTTTGTTTGGCATGGGTCTGAAGTAGATTTAAATAAATTCCATCAGTTTATTAATTCCAATTCCCAACATTTGCGGTTCACTATGGAACACAGTACTGAACGCATGAATTTTTTGGACGTTTTGATTTACAGAGATGATAATGCACTGGGGTCAAATCTATATAGAAAAAGCACTGACAGAAACTCAATCTTACATGGACAATCTTTCCACCCCACAGCTCTGAAGAAAGCCCTTCCCATATCCCAGTTTAGCCGCATACGGTGTATCTGCAGCAAGGACGAAGACTATCAAAACCAAGCCGACGACCTGGAGAAGCGTTTTGAACAGAGACAATACAAACCAAAATGGATAAAAGATGCACGGAGTCGCTATGAACTTGTTTCCCAGACTGATTGCCTTCAACGGACCAGGACCCAGAAAAAGGAACCTAACGTGAACTGCATTATCCAGTACTCGCCGCTGGGCAAACCCATCCAATCCATCATCAACAGCCATTGGCACATAGTGGAGTCAGATCCAGGTCTCAAGGCTCTTACCACAGCCCCCCGGGTGGTTTTCAAGAGACCTCCCAACCTACGCAACTCATTGGTGAGAGCACACCTTCCATCTCTAACTACACCTCATTTTCTACAGGCGGCGCCCCCTGGGAATTATAGGTGCGGGAGGTGTACCCAATGTAACTTTACACAGAAGACGAGCACTTTCAGCCACCCGCGCACAGGGAAGTCCTTCAACATCAATGGGATTATCACCTGTAACACCTCGAATGTCATATACATGCTCAAATGCCCGTGTGGCCTGGCATATATCGGCAAAACCACACGGCCGTTAAAGACCAGAATTTCTGAGCATCGTTCCAACATCAGAAATCATGACCCTAAAAGCCCTGTGGCTGTTCATTTTACTCAGTGTTCTCACAATCTGTCTTCATTGCGCTACTGTGGTATTGAAGTGGTTAAAACACCCACTAGGGGGGGCGATACTAACTCTTTACTTCTAAAAAAAGAAGCCTTTTGGATTTACACACTGGACACTCTAGCCCCTAGAGGAATGAATGAAGACTTTGACTTGCGTCCCTTTCTTTAAACTGCTCTTGGCCTGGTTTTGGACTGGAATGCTGTAACTTGTTTCTTATTTCCAATCTGTCAGTTTTTCCTGATTGTATCTTTGATGGTGTTCATGTTGTGTATATATTGCATATATTGATGTGGCTGCCTGTTATTCTTATGTATTTAGTATTCACTACTCCTTAAAGGGATCTAGTGGCACTATAGGTGATATGAGTGTATTGAAATACTGTTGTGCTTTGTGTTATTTATTGCATGTTGGCACTTTACTGTATACTGGCTCTTTGCACACTAGCACTTTAAGCACTTTGCACTCGTCACTTTAATCACCTGCATCATGTGATGTCAGGTGTTCAATCAGTATAATTTGTATAAGTATGGGCTGCTAGATACCTATCTTATGTCTGAGGAAGGGCTGTTGGCCCGAAACGTCACGTCACAATGTGGTGAATAAAAGAAAAAAAGAAATCATGTTAGTAACTTGCCCTCTTTGAATTTAAATTGAATACCCCTGGTCTACAGCATCTCATTGAGGTAGTCAGACGAGATGTTCATTTTAAATTATATGAAAGAAATTCCTCTACTATCACATAGTTTGACAAAAGACCTCTGGTTGTTTATGTTGAACATTTTCAAACTTTATTGCTGTGAGAGGACTGAAATCCTAGGATTGTCTTTTACTGTTGTTACAAAGTGCCATTGGTAAACTCTCTTTCAAAACATATATATTTAGAATAGTTGATTAAAGGTTTCTAATGGTGTCACTTATATGTGCCTAGGACAAAAACTAGCAGAGATTGAGATGTGTGTTTGGAACAGTTTTTGAAATCCCCAGGGGGGATTTAGACTCCAGAGGGTTAATAAAAGATCTCTGGTTGTTTCTGTTGGACATTTTCGAACTTAATTGTGGAAATTTCACTTGGATGCCCTAAACATTTTGGACTGTATCACACATTTTACTAAAAGATCTCTGGTTGTTTCTGTTGAACATTTTCAAACTTTATTGCTATGAATTTTCACTCGGATGCCCTGAACTTTGGACTGCCCTTGGTGACGGACACAGCAATGCCATTTAGAGTTGAAGATCTAAATGTGTAGATGTTGCTAAAGGCACCATCAGAAGATACAGCACACACACAGCAATGCCATGTACAGTTGTTCATCTAGATGTGTAGATGTTACTAGAGGCACCATCAGAAGATACAGCACAGAGGGTTAATATTCTCCCAGCCAATGGCCATGCACCAGGTTGGAAAGGCCTGCGGCAGATCACAGATAACTAGAGACCATTCCCCCACCCTGCAGACTGGCTGATGATCTGGATAACAAGAGACCATTCCCCCACCCTGCAGACTGGCTGATGATCTGGATAACAAGAGACCATTCCCCCACCCTGCAGACTGGCTGATCTGGATAACAAGAGACCATTCCCCCACCCTGCAGACTGGCTGATGATCTGGATAACTAGAGACCATTCCCCCACCCTGCAGACTGGCTGATGATCTGGATAACAAGAGACCATTCCCCCACCCTGACTGGCTGATGATCTGGATAACTAGAGACCATTCCCCCACCCTGCAGACTGGCTGATTATCTGGATAACTAGAGACCATTCCCCCACCCTGCAGACTGGCTGATGATCTGGATAACTAGAGACCATTCCCCCACCCTGAAGACTGCTGATGATCTGGATACAAGAGACCATTCCCCCACCCTGCAGACTGGCTGATGATCTGGATAACTAGAGACCATTACCCCACCCTGCAGACTGGCTGATGATCTGGATAACAAGAGACCATTCCCCCACCCTGCAGACTAGCTGATGATCTGGATAATTAGAGACCATCCCCCCACCCTGCAGACTACTGATGATCTGGATAACAAGAGACCATTCCCCCACCCTGCAGACTGCTGATGATCTGGATAACTTTTACTGCAGATTTGAAAAGCACCCACTATAGCTTCCTTGGTTCAGTACCCTCCTGCACCCTGCATTTTTACACCTCCACATCACTCACCTGCCCTCCTTTGGGGAGTGTTAATTACCCATCTGCCCCCGAACCTGCCCTCCTTTGGGGAGTGTTAATTACCCATCTGCCCTCCTTTGTGGAGTGCTAATTACCCCACCTGGCCTCTTTTGTTCAGTGTCTGAAACTGCATATATGGCCACGCCCACTTGATGCCCTATCATTCTAATTTACATCATAAAGGCTCCTGTCACTGATTGGATGAACCCAGTGGGCCAGAGAGAAGAGGCAGTATATAAATCACCTAGTGGAGTCAGATTTCTGAACTCACCTGTTCAAAGGTAGGCACTGGGACTCTCTCAACACATACACTAGATCTGTGTTCAACTACTATATTGCATTCCTTTATTTGCTCTTTAATCTTTATTATTGTAGCTGTAAGTTACAAATGTGATTCACATATTTGGCTGGATTTGTTTCACAGCACAGAACTAGAGTCTGAAATGTCAGGATTTACTGGACCTACACTGCTGCCTGTGCCAGTGAAGGAGATAAAAGAAGAAGAGTCTGATGATTTCCTTCAAGAGTATCTGTCTACAGTTCAGAAGGAAAACCCTGGAGCGGATCATGTGTGCAAGACTGAAACAAACATGTCAGACATCATGGACATTAAAGAGGAGGAAGAGGCTGATGTAAGAGGGCATGGTCAGAAAGACTCTTCTCCTACTGGTGAGATACTCATTAGTGTTTTGGCTACTGGAACAACTGGAATTATTGAAGCAAAAAACAAACATGAATTACATTACTACTACTACTACTAATACTACTACTACTTATAATAATAATAATACTAATAATAATAACTATAATAATAATAATAATAGTAATTATAATAATAACATGTGTTTCAAATAGTTTTCTATAATAATATTTGATATAATTTAAATTGTTGTCATTTTCTTGCAAATCATCAAGAAATCAACACAGATGGGATGAGATGTGCTGGGGAGATGAAACATCATCGTAATAAACATGGAAAGAGGTTCCGTATGAGGAATCACCTGAAGGCACACCAGACCATCCACACAGGAGAACAGCCGTATCAGTGCAGTGTATGTGGGAAGAGTTTCAGTGACAGTTTGGGTCTCTCCATGCATCAGTTGACACATAATGGAGAAAAGCTCTCCCCATGTCCTCAATGTGGAAAGACTTTCAATAGGATGTATCATCTTGAGACTCACCAGAGGACCCACACTGGAGAAAAGCCATATCAGTGCACCGACTGTGGAATGTCTTTTAGTCTTACATCTAGCCTCAAGAAACACCAGAGGATCCATACTGGGGAAAAGCCATATCAGTGCATTGACTGTGGAAAGACTTTTCGACAAACATCTTCTCTCAAGACACACCAGAGGACCCATACTGGAGAAAGGCCATATCAGTGCACTACATGTGGGAAAAGTTTCAGGACTAAGAGAGAGGTGACCATCCATCAGCGCACACATACAGGAGATAAAACATATCAGTGCACTGACTGTGGAAAGGGTTTTAGTCAAATGAGCAATCTCAAGACACACCAGAGTATCCATACTGGAGAAAAGCCATATCAGTGCACTACATGTGGGAAAAGTTTCAGGACTAAGATAGAGGTCACCTTCCATCAGCACACACATACAGGAGAAAAGCCATATCAGTGCACTGACTGCGGAAAGAGTTTTAGTCAAATGACCAATCTCAAGGTACACCAGAGAATCCACACAGGAGAAAAGCCATATCAGTGCACTGACTGCGGAAAGGGTTTTAGTCAAAAGAGCCATCTCAAGGCACACCAGAGTATCCATACTGGGGAAAAGCCATATCAGTGCACTACATGTGGGAAAAGTTTCAAGACTAAGACAGAGGTCACCGTCCATCAGCGCACACATACAGGAGAAAAGCCATATCAGTGCACTGACTGTGGAAAGGCTTTTAGTCAAATTAGCAATCTCAAGAGACACCAGGTGATCCATACATCTTAGGCCCCATCAGAACATGCAAACTAGAGTGACACATTAGAAATGCTGAATTGACTAAAGGGTTTACTGATGAATCACAGTTCAGGATTTAACAGACAGCACACGTCTGCAATTAAGAGAGGCTCACCATCTGATCTTGAATAAAAAATACATATTTTCTAGAATTCATCAGAAATGATTGGAAAATCATAATCTTTTTTGCTGTTGAACAATAAACTGAATGAAAGCAAAATCAGGAGATAAATGACACCAGACATCCTTGATAAAACTACAACTCTCATGTCAGATTAACTTTCATCATGAACGTTGCTTTGATAATATATGAGTTTAGAAAAGCTATAATTAACCCTTTAGGCGCCAGAGGTTTTTTCCAAAAACATTCAATTTTGACATATTAATTTCAAAAGGCTTTAACTTAAAAGTGATAAGAGATAGAGACTTTCTGTAAATCAGAGAAATATTAAGGATGACCCAAAGTTTATGTAGGGATTAAATGTATCCAACTAATTTGCATATTATGACGTCATAATGACGTCATATGGTGGCGGCCATCTTGATTTTTGAATTTTTATGATTTGTTTTATATTATTATAAAAATATTAATATTATTATTATTAATATTTTTTTGCTGAGAGACATACACATCACCAGGACATGAAAACACAAAAAGAACAAACATTGTACCATACTGAATCATACAGATGATGGGAATGATGATGATGCTGCGAATTTATGTAGCAGGCCTTTTGCCATAGAGATAATGAATCCCTATTCATACAGGTGACACTTCTTGTAGTGTTTCATGGTGTTGTACCTCTAATTGCAGGGCACAACACAAAGGCCCATTACACACTGCCTACACCTGTATTTTGTCTGACTATGGCCTTTAGATCTGCCACTTTGAGTTTTTTTTTTTATTATTATTATTTTTAGTTGACAGACATTCACATCACAAGGACATGTACACACAAAAAGAACACACATTGTGCCATACTAAATGGTCAGGGAAATAGTAAATCAATAGTGTAATAAATAATAAATGGAAAGATGATGGGAATGCACATTTCTGTAGCAGGCTTTTTATTGTAAATATAATGAATCCCTATTCATCCAGGTGACACTTCTTGTAGTGTTTCATGGTACTTCTCAATGCAAGGCATAACATAAAATCCCACCCCACACTGCCCACCTGTTGCCTATTGTGTCTGACGACAGCCTGCAGTAAGGTCTGCCACGCGCGCCTGCCGAGTGGAGAAAATCAGCATGGCTGTTCTTTCTCATTCTCCTTGCGACTGCCTACACTGCTGCTACGTTTCCCCAAGCTATCCTATGGACACTTCGACCTCGTCTAACACATCTATTGATATTAGACAAAGGCTCCACTACATTACCGTCCTCCTCCGATTATGGAGAGGCACAAGGTCACTGTCGAGGGATGGCTAGCGCGCTATAAAAAAAAACACATTGCCCCGGCCGTAAGCGTTCGTTATCCACACAACCAACATGTAATGAGGGTCTGCTAACTGTTTCACGATATGCCTACTTCTCATTGCAAGGCATAACATAAAAAAATCAACCGCACTGCCTACCTGTTGCCTATTTTGTCTGACGGCAACCTGGATCTGCCACGCGCGCCTCCCGAGTGGAGTGGCTTTCGTTCTCATTCTCATTGCGACTATACTGCTGCTACGATGCCCCACAGTTCTCCTATGGACACTTCGACCTCCATACCGACATACCCAATAGTATTAGACAAATTCTCCATCACGTTACCTGTCCTCGCAATTATGGAGAGGCACAATGAAAACGAAAGGGCGAAATGGCTGCCGCGATAAAATGACAGTGCCCAGACCAATACGGTCGTTCTCTACACAAATAACACGTCTGATGAGGGTCTTCTAACTTCCCTATGAACACCTAGACCCGTGAAATAATGTTCCTAACACTGACATTGGGCAAAGGATCCACGTGTGTGCTTGGTGTAGGACTTATCTCTCACATTGCAGCTTCAGCATTGCTAGGCGGAGACGCGTGTGAATAAACAAATCCTCGTCATCTTCTGAAGGCAGATATTTCCCTTCAGAATAACTGTCAGCGAACAGAAGACCCAACACTTCATTCCTGGTAAACTTTTTCCATGTGTTTAGACGATTATCTAATGCTAATACTCGTTTACGTTCACAATACCGCTCTGATACAATGGCTTACAAGCAAGCTAGCTCAGCTGATATTCCGCACGGGTTTAAAGTGACCTTGCTCGAATATTTTGTATAGAAGCATGACGTAATTCTGCGTCGGGGACGTAGTATGACATGTCTGCCAACTAGTGGCAGGGAGTTTGAATGAAATTTGACACCCTGTTTGACAAAATCGACCGTCTTAAACAGTACCGCATTTTGTCGAGTTAACTCGACCGTGGCGGTTAAAGGGTTAATGTTATCATTGTAAGTTCAACACTGCATGACCATCTCCATGGCAAGGTATCTCACCATGTTTTTTTTTTTTTTAAATACATTTTTCTTTTATCTGAAATGGCTTCTTCAGTCAAACATTTTTTTAAGAAATTACTCCCAAGATATCACTCACATACAAACAAAAAATAGCAATTTGGTGTTTTCAGTATGGAAGGAATGTGAAATAACTATTTAAATAACAATAAAATAATACTAAAAGGAAATATACACTGCAGTGGATGTTATTTTCTTCATTAAGGTGTTTACTGTGTTAATGGACTGAAGATGGGAACAGGATTCGGTTTTTGGTTTCAGATTCGGCAGAATCGTAACCAGTGGATTCGGTATTCGGCCGAACCCCAATAATCTGGATTTGGTGCATCCCTACTTACAAGTAAAGATAGCACAATTACACTGAAAATAGCCTTGGTTTCAAAGGGTTTAACATACAAACGAGCAATTTTGTGTAAACAAAATAATTGTTCTATTATTAACACAAAACCTGTCCCTGAGTGCTTTGACACTCCTGCCATTTCATACTTCCACACACCTTTCTCCAAAGCAGCCTAGAGAATGAGGAATATCATCCAAGCTGCAGTTCAGAGCAAACCTGATGTTGGAATTACTATTGCATCAGTCAATATTATTACAAGAGGACTTAATGCCAAACAAAGACATTCAGTTGCACTGTTGGTCAAATACAGCTGTGTTGAAAGAGAAGAGAAAGAGAAATGTAGTTTAGACGCACTGATGATTATAATAAGTATGACTAAACTACATTCTTGATTGCTATATTACAAACACACAATATTGTGTGTTTGTAATATAGCAATCAAGAAATGTAGTTTAGTCGTCCTGATAATTACATGTGTTGTGTGTTTGTAATATAGCAATCAAGAAATGTATTTCAGTCATATACATTTGTTATGTTTTTAATATAGCAATTAATAAATGTAGTTTAGTCATACTGATAAATACTTTTGTTGTGTGTTGGTCTACAACATCCTAGTGCTCTCCTATATCCATGTGAGCTCAGAAAACAGATTGATTGTGTTGATATGCTGCCCAAGGTTTTTAGTAAAATTTTCCAACTCATTGGAATACTGTGCAATATTGACAAGTAATTACAGCAGCTTTCTTTGTTCAGTACCTATTCGGTTGTTAAGTCCGACGTCACGGACCCAGCAGATATTTTGTGAAAAGACGTTTATTAGCGCAGCCAGACGGGTTTTGCTACTTGTAAACTTTGTCATCACCACCTTCGTTTTAGCGGTTTTAAAACAAAATCGCTAAACTTTAACAAAGTAATCACTGTAGCTATGTAGCCAGATGATATATGAATGGGTAATGTCCAGGCTTCCGCGAAAAATATAGATTTGATTAGGTTGAGTCAACAAGTCCGTATAAGATGACAATTTTCTTAAAGGCTAGTCAGAATAGCGTAAAATAATAGTTTGTTTTACTGTCTATGGAGAATAACATGTGAGTTTGAAAGCCGTTGGACCCGGAAAACTATTTATTATCCCATTATTACAACATCACTTAAAAACCGAATACCCCCACCCTGTGTTAATTACCCATCTGCCCTCCTTTGTGGTGTCTTAATTACCCATCTGCCCTCCTTTGGGGTTTGCTAATTACCCCACTTACCCTCCTTTGTTCAGTGTCAGAAAGTGCATATATGGCCACGCCCACTTGATGCTCTATCATTCTAATTTGCATCATAAAGGCTCCTGTCACTGATTGGATGAACCCAGTGGGCCAGAGAGAAGAGGCAGTATATAAACACCACCTAGTGGAGTCAGATTTCTGAACTCACCTGCTCAAAGGTAGGCACTGGGACAATCTCAACACATACACTAGATCTGTGTTCAACTACTATATTGTATTTCTTTATTTGCAGTTGTCTGCTATTTAATCTTTATTACTGTAGTTGTAAGTTACAAATGTGATTCAAATGTAATAATTGGCTGGATTTGTTTCACAGCACAGAACTAGAGTCTGAAATGTCAGGATTTACTGGACCTACACTGCTGCCTGTGCCAGTGAAGGAGATAAAAGAAGAAGAGTTTGATGATTTCCTTCAAGAGTATCTGTCTACAGTTCAGAAGGAAAACCCTGGAGAGGATCATGTGTGCAAGACTGAAACAAACATGTCAGACATCATGGACATTAAAGAGGAGGAAGAGGCTGATGTAAGAGGGCATGGTCAGAAAGACTCTTCTCCTACAAGTATGATACTCATTAGTGTTTTGGCTACTGGAACTACTGGAATTATTGAAGCAAAATCAAACATAATAATAGTAATGTGTTTAAAAAAGTTTTATTGTCTTTCTTTAGCAAATCATCAAGAAATCAACACAGATAAGATGAGATGTGCTGGGGAGATGGAAGGTCATCATAGCAAACATGGAAAGAGCTTTCATAAGAGGAATCACCTGAAGTCACACCAGACCATCCACACAGGAGAAAAGCCATATCAGCGCACTACATGTGGGAAGAGTTTCAAGACAAAGGTGAAGGTCACCATTCATCAGCGCACACATACTGGAGAAAAGCCATATCAGTGCACTGACTGTGGAAACACTTTTAGACGTAGATATAGCCTCAAGACACACCAGAGGATCCATACTGGTGAAGAGCCATATCAGTGCACTACATGTGGGAAGAGATTCAGGGAGAGCAGTTCTCTTACTAAACATAAGCGCACACATACAGGAGAAAAGCCATATCAGTGCACTACATGTGGGAAAAGTTTCAGGACTAAGAGAGAGGTCACCTTTCATCAGCACACACATACAGGAGAAAAACCATATCAGTGCACTGACTGTGGGAAGGGTTTTAGTCAAATGAGCAATCTCAAGAAACACCAGAGGATTCATACTGGAGAAAAGCCATATCAGTGCACAACATGTGGGAAGAGTTTCAGGACTAAGATAGAGGTCACCTTACATCAGCACACACATACAGGAGAAAAACCATATCAGTGCACTACATGTGGGAAGAGTTTCAATACTAAGAGAGAGGTCACCATCCATCAGCGCACACATACTGGAGAAAAGCCATATCAGTGCACTGACTGTGGAAAGGTTTTTAGTCAAACATCTAGCCTAAAGGCACACCAGACCATCCACGCAGGAGATAAGCCATATCAGTGCAGTGACTGTGGAAACACTTTTAGACGTATATCTAGCCTCAAGACACACCAGATGATCCATACTGGTGAAAAGCCATATCAGTGCACTACATGTGGGAAGAGATTCAGGGAGAGCGGTTCTCTTACTAAACATCAGCGCACACATACAGGAGAAAAGCCATATCAGTGCACTGACTGCGGAAAGAGTTTTAGTCAAATGAGCAGTCTCAAGACACACCAGATGACCCACACAGGAGAAAAGCCATATCAGTGCACTGACTGCGGAAAGAGTTTTAGTCAAATGAGCAGTCTCAAGGCACACGAGAGTATCCATACAGGAGAAAAGCCATATCAGCGCACTACATGTGGGAAAAGTTTCAGGACTAAGATAGAGGTCACCTTACATCAGCACACACATACAGAAGAAAAGCCATATCAGTGCACTGACTGCGGAAAGGGTTTTAGTCAAATGAGCAGTCTCAAGGCACACCAGAGTATCCATACAGGACAAAAGCCATATCGGTGCATTACATGTGGGAAAAGTTTCAGGACTAAGAGAGAGGTGACCATCCATCAGCGCACACATACAGGAGAAAAACCATATCAGTGCACTGACTGTGGGAAGGGTTTTAGTCAAATGAGCAGTCTCAAGGCACACCAGAGTATCCACACTGGAGAAAAGCCATATCAGTGCACTACATGTGGGAAAAGTTTCAGGACTAAGATAGAGGTCACCTTACATCAGCACACACATACAGGAGAAAAGCCATATCAGTGCACTGACTGTGGAAAGGGTTTTAGTCAAATGAGCAGTCTCAAGAGACACCAGAGTACCCATACAGGAGAAAAGCCATATCAGTGCACTGACTGTGGAAAGGCTTTTACTTTAATGAGCAGTCTCAAGAGACACCAGAGTATCCATACAGGGAAAAAGCCATATCAGTGCAAAACATGTGGGAAAAGTTTCAGGACTAAGACAGAGGTCACTGTCCATCAGCGCACACATACAAAAGATAAGCCATATCAGTGCACTGACTGTGGAAAGGTTTTTACTTTAATGAGCTATCTCAAGAAACACCAGATGATCCATAGATTTTAGGACCCATCAGAATGACACATTAAATGATGAATTGACTAAAAGGTTTGCAGATGTATAACAGTTCAGGGTTTACTGATGAGTCACAGTTCAGGGTTTACTGATGAGTCACAGTTCAGGGTTTACTGATGAGTCACAGTTCAGGGTTTGCTGCATGAATCAGATCTCAGGATTTACCAGAGGGCACACGTATGCAATTAAGAGAAACTCACCATTTGATCTTAAAATGAAAATTATATTTTTTTCTAGAATTCATCAGAAATGATTGGAAAATCATAATGTTTTTGCTGTTGAACAATAAACTGAATGAATGCAAAATCAGAAGATAAATGACAGCAGACATCCTGGAATAAACTACAACGCTCATGTCAGATTAACTTTCATCATGAAAGTTGCTTTGATAATAACTGAGTTTACCATTGTATATTAATGTCTTGAATACGTTCAACACTGCATGCATGTCCATGACAAGGTATCTCACCATGTTTTTTTTTTTTTTTTAATAAACTTTGTTTTATCTGAAATGGCATTTTGCATAGAAACATTTTTTAAAAGCAATTACTCACAAGATATCACTCACATACAAACACAAAATAGCAATTTTGGTGTTTTCAGTGTGGAAGAAATTAATATATTTCTACATCACAAACTGCAAAAGAACTATAATAGAGTGGTTTTATCATTCATTTTAAAATAAATGTACCCTTACAAAAGGTTTATGAATGCTTTGTAAGGAGCTCATTAATGACAAGAACACTTTTGTAATCAGTGGCAGTCGGTCTGCATCCTTTGAGGTAACTTGATCCATGTCCCCATGACGACCATCAAATGTGTAAACTATGATCAGGAACTTTCTTCCCCTAATTTCACAGTTAGATTTGAATCTAACCAAATGTTCTCCTATTTTTTTGTTCTTCTTTTTTAGGGAGGGGGGGGGGGGGGGGGGCATTAAAGCAGCTTGCTTAGGGCACTGATATGGCCAGCATTACTGTAGATGTAGGAAGCAGAAAGTGTAATTCTGATTTTTTGAAACATAAAAAGCACAAGTGTGTGCACAGCAGAGTGAGTAACCTTGTCATTGGTATTCTAGCTGTCTGGGATCAATAGAAAGCACTTTGCAGGCCTACACAGTAATAGGTGTTAGCTACTATTGTGTTCTGGCCCCTGTGCTGAATTGCCTATTCCCTACCCACTGCAAACTGTGAGGGTTTTGGAATGTTAACTACACTGACAAAGGATTATGGGAAATAATTCCATATGTAGGAGCACCATTCACACATCTGATGGTCCTCAGGTGGGCATGACCAGAACTCTACCTGCAGGAATCAAACAAAGGAGCGCAGGTGGGGGTGGAGATGGTCTTCAGGTGGGCATGACCGGAGCTTCACACAGGAGGGCAGGTGGAGGTGGAGATGGTCTTCAGGTGGACATGACCAGAGCTTCACACAGGAGGGTAGGTGGAGGTGGAGATGGTCTTCAGGTGGACATGACCAGAGCTTCACACAGGAGGGCAGGTGGGGGTGGGGTTGGGGTGGACACAAATAAACACATTTTATCCACCTACAATCTCAGAAGTAGAATTTATTAGAGATGCACCGATTGCAATTTTTTGGCCGATTCCGATTTTTCATAGAATTAGACCGGCCGATTCCGATTTCATTTCTTCTAACCACTTGTCAGCACACACAAATAGTTATTTTCTATCTTTTCTTAATACAACATGTTAATATAGAAATGGAATCAACTTATCAGTGGCTGGTAAACAGATTCTTCTTCAAGTCCTCTTCAGCTGCAGTATTTCCAGTGTGGGACATTAATATCACACACTAGGCTACTAGGCCTAATTGAAATGCACTGTGGGAACACTGTTTTTCTTCTCACATCCAATATCCAACTGTAGATATCTTCAGAATATGCTACTGATAAGTGTAACTGGATAATTTGGTATACATAGGTGCTACATAGGCTTGAGATGTTGGAAAATTGCAAAAAAAAAAAACTAATTTTGAGAAAACAGCCTTGAAACACAGCCATATGCAATTCTCAGTCTACACTCTTCTTGGAACTTTCGCGATTGCTTGCGGATACAAAGGAAGTGTCTATATTTGGATGCCATAATGTCATGCAGGAGGAACACAGCTTTCCAACGACACCACACATGATATGTTTTCTATCACGGTCGCGGTAGACAAAAGGTAATGAAATTAAGCCTCTAAATGTGAAAATCGGACTTTGTTGTTGTAGTAGTGCGAAAGAATACATTCTAAGGTGGCAAACCGGAGCAAAATGTTTATTCCTGCTGTGTCTCGTCTTAAGTGCAGTATAACTACTCCTAGACTATGTCGCTGCTTGTTGACAGCGTGTGTGGTTCAGCTGTGGGCACGCAATTAGTGGCAAAGACGGGCGGAGATGATCGCTGTAACCTGAAGTGACAGCTTAGTAAATTCCACGCAATATGGCAAAGCACAGCGTTCGCTGCATAGAAAAACTCAGTATAAGAGCTTAATCCAGCCCTGACTGTTGGCCTTTGCTAGCTTCATCAAACTTTGCTAACTCAGCTAAGTGATGTTGTTACAAGTCCGTACGAGTGCATTTGACCGGCATAAAATCTGCATTTCTCAGACTGACCGGCCGGTCGCCGGTCATGGCCGATCACGTGAAAATCGGCCGATTCCGGTCACCAGCTGATCGATCGGTGCATCTCTACAATTTATCCACCTCTACAATCTCAGAAGTAGAGTTTATCCACATCATATTAGAGTTTATTCACCTCTGAAATAGCGGAGACAGAGTTTATCCACCTCGACAATCTCAGAAATAGAGTTAATTCACCTCAAATTAGAGTTCATCCACCTTTTATTAGATTATCCACCTTTTATTTTAGTTTATCCACCTCTAAAATTTCAGAAACAGAGTTCTACCAATATTAATTTCTCCCCCTTTCAAAAAGTTTATTTAACAACTGCAAATTTTAACATTACACAATCACACTGTATTATCTACATTCACAATATGTACACTCATCAACACAGGAACCACTTAATACTTGGTCTTCTTATAAACATTGAAGTATAACCTCCACTTTACCTCAGAAATCCAAAACCGCATGGCACTGTCCACTTTACAAAGGTCACAGAATTCATAGTTTACCCACCTTTTATTGTACCACTACAGCACTGCATGTAAATAATTCTCAATGAAGTAATGATACGAGAGTTCATAAAAAGGTTTTTTGTTGCTAGGTTACGGAATGCTGGCGAGACTTGCGCCGCTCCATCTGGCATGTTTATGTTTGACTCTTTTAAAAGTTTTATAATTCCATGTCAATATTTTCCCAATCAGTATATAGTATTATTAAGTGTATATATTCCGCTCTTTATTTTCGTTATTTTTATTGCATTTTCCGCCGTGGTAGCGCTATATTGAGAAGTTAAGGCTGGCTGACGGTCATCATAGTGAAGGCTACTTACTGCTGCCGCTTGTTTGCCTGCCTGCCTGTCTATCTGCCTGCCTTGCTCTGCGTGAATCCACCTGTGCGTCCTGTCCTGTCCTGCTTGCATCTCTCCATCTCTCAACTACGGACCTCTGCTGGTTAAGTCGGTTGACTGTCCAGCAGCTGGAGCTAGTCGGTTGACTGCCCAGGTAAGCAGCCAGTGTGACAGCGCTGATAACACACTCTGGACTGAGTTAATGTGTCGGAGCGTCTATGGGAGGAATTCATTACACAGCCCTGGAACTTCGGCAGTACACCTCCACCGATACGAAGCTCGGAGATGACGTGCTCCATGTTTGTCGGGTAGCAGGCATACTTCGCCGCCGTCGCCACACTCATAGAGGCTCCGGTCGACAACGAAACTTCATCTATCATAAGCATGCAGCCTGCTCTACCACAAACATCCCATCTCTGTGGTGGTCACCCGTCACACGGCAGACGCATCGTCAGAGGACTCTCGCATCAGTTTCAGTTTCAGACAACACTGGAAATATCGCGAGATCTCCGCATTCCAGCAGGGCCTCGCACAGTCGGATGGATACATCTCATGGAGTGGACTTAAGTGTTTTGCGACCTGTACAGAGATTCATCCCACAGTCATTGGTAAAATTCGAACTTTTCAATGCTCAATCCATCAACAACAAATCCACACTGATTGAAGAACACATCAGGGAGAGAGGACTTGATTTCATGTGTCTGACAGAGACCTGGCACCAGCCAGAGGTTTACTCTGCCCTAAATGAAGCTTGTCCCCCCGGCTACAGTTACTTGGAGGCAGCTCGCAGCACTGGCCGCGGTGGTGGCCTTGCTGTCATCTACCAACAGGGCCTGGAGCTGACCCCCATCTCACTACCTACAACATCTTCATGTGAGTGTCTTGCTTTTAAATGTAAGCCCCCTTTTCCTATGACTGTTCTCCTTATCTACCGGCCACCAAAACCAAACTCTGCCTTCATCCCAGAAATATCTGATCTCCTCACAACACTCTGTACTACCTCTGCAAATACCATAATCCTGGGAGATTTAAATATTCATGTTGATAACCCCTCATGTCACCATGCAGCTGATTTTCTTCAGCTACTAGACACTCTCCACCTACAACAACATGTTGACATCCCGACACATTCTAGGGGACACACACTTGATTTGGTCATCTCTAACTCCGCCCCCATCAGCAACCTACAGGTTTATGATCTTGGTGTATCTGATCACAAGGTTGTGTCAATGGAGCTGTCTTTCCCCTCCCCCTGCACCAAACCAAAGCGACAGATCCATTTCAGAAAATTGAAAAACATCAATGCGGATGCCCTGGCCATGGACCTCCAACTTCTCTCTTCTGGCTCTACTGTCTTCCCCTCTGTTGCTGACTCAGTGGATTTCTACAACCAGTCCCTGAGCAGTCTCCTGGACCTCCACGCCCCTCTTACATCCAGGTCAGTCTCATTTTTGCGCTCAGCACCCTGGTACAACTGTGAGCTGCGAAAGATGAAGACGGCTGGGCGTGTTCTTGAGCGGCGGCTCAAGGCCTCTGGACTGACTGTTCACAAACAGGCATACAGAGAACACAGGAGGGAGTATGCTCATGCTCTGAGAGATGCACGGTCTAAGTTTTACTCCAACATTATCAACAACAGCCCAGGTGACTCTAAACAACTGTTTTCAACAATAAATCACCTTCTCAAGCCACCCTCATCCTCCCACTCTGAGACCACTGAGGAGAGGTGCAACATGCACATTACTTTTTTCAAACAAAAAGTTAATAACATCCGCTCCCACCTCTCTGCCAATGCTGTCCTGCCCCTCCCAACTGCTGACTCACCGTTTGAGATTGTCCAGCCCCTCTGCTCTTTCTCTGATGCCACACAGGAGGAGGTGGAGCACATCATCAAAAAAATGAAGCCATCCACCTGTGCTCTGGACCCTTTCCCTTCAGCCCTGCTGAAGGCTAACATCTCTGCCGTCTCTCCACTCATCACCAGCATCATAAACCACTCTCTCATGGCTGGCCATATCCCTTCTGCATTAAAAACAGCTGTCATCAGACCTTTACTAAAAAAACCCACACTGGATCCAGAAGTTCTCTCCAACTACAGGCCCATCTCCAATCTTCCATTCCTGTCAAAGGTTCTGGAAAAAACAGTTGCAGCACAACTTTTTGATCACCTCAAACACAACAACCTGTTTGAAAAGTTTCAGTCTGGTTTCCGTCCTGGCCATAGCACAGAAACAGCCCTGGTTAGGGTCACCAACGACCTCCTGATGACAGCAGATACTGGTTCCCCATCTCTGCTCATCCTTCTGGACCTAACAGCTGCTTTTGATACAGTAGACCACAACATCCTCCTCCATCGCCTGCAGTACACCATTGGACTCTCAGACAATGCCTACAACTGGTTCCACTCTTACCTGACCGGCAGAACCGAGCACGTCGCCCTGGGCAGGGCAAAATCACATACCCACAACGTCACCTGTGGTGTCCCTCAGGGTTCTGTGCTGGGCCCCACCCTCTTCACCATCTACATGCTCCCCCTCGGCAATATCATTAGCAGACACGGAATAACTTTCCACTGTTATGCTGATGACACACAGCTCTACCTCAGGACAACCCCCACTTCATCTGCTCCCCTGCCAACATCCACACTGACCACATGTCTGGAGGAGATAGAGGCTTGGATGAAGCTCAACTTCCTTCAATTGAA
This sequence comes from Sardina pilchardus, assembly GCF_963854185.1. Lineage (NCBI taxonomy): Eukaryota > Metazoa > Chordata > Actinopteri > Clupeiformes > Clupeidae > Sardina > Sardina pilchardus. Next base: position 5,425,448 of record NC_084994.1, read on the forward strand.
CAGCTCTAAAACAGAAGCAATTCTAGTTGGCTCATCACATCAGCTCCGCTCTTCCACCATCAAAAATATCACCTTCTCTGGACAAAACATCTCCCTGTCAACATCTGTCACCAACTTGGGTGTTAAAATGGACCCACAACTGACTTTTGACACCCACATCAAACATCTCTGCAAGACTTCATTTTACCACCTCAAGAACATTGCCAAACTCCGTCCAACTCTCACCCTGGGCGATGCAGAGAAGCTCATCCACGCCTTTGTTTCCTCCAGGCTGGACTATTGCAATGCACTCCTCATTGGGATCTCTGGCAAGAGCATCCAGAGACTTCAATACATCCAGAACAGTGCTGCCAGGATCCTGATGAGGGTGCGCAAGCATGAACATATCACCCCCATTCTAAAAAGTCTCCACTGGCTCCCGGTTAATTTCAGAATAGAGTATAAGATCACACTCCTCACCCACCAGTGCATATATGGACATGCTCCCCTCTACCTACAGGAACTCCTCACCCCCCAGACCTCCTCACGCCCCCTGCGGTCAACAATCATTAACACCCTCCAAATCCCCAGAACCAAGCTCCACAGGATGGGTGACAGAGCTTTCTCTGCTGCTGCTCCCAGGCTATGGAATGCCCTCCCTGACGTCCTGAGGGCCCCACAGACATTGAACACTTTTAAAAAAACTTTGAAAACATATCTTTTTAAAAAAGCTTTCTGTTAAATGTATTTTGTTGATGTGTGTGTGTGTTGTATGTGTGTGTTTGTGTTTGTGTGTGTGTGTGTGTGTGTGTGTATATTTTATACACGTATGTGTGAGTGTGTGTGTGTGTGTGCGCGTGTGTGTGTGTGTGTGTGTATGTATATAATCTATTTTAAATTGCATTATTTTTTATCTGTCTTTATCTGTTATCCATTTGCATTATAATTTTGTAGCACTTTGAGATTGTCCATAATATAAAGTGCAATACAAATAAAATTTATTATTATTATTATTAAACATTCAACACATTTAGATTTTCTGGGATGTATGATTTCATGATGGGGTAATCTTCTTCTGATCTGTTCTTCACCACGGTTAAACGCTTGGAAGGAAACACTGCAGAAAATATGACACTCTACACTAATCACAACAGGAAATATCACCAACATTTAGAATCCTAAAATCAACACCCAGAAAACACAGTCCAGATATCAGAGTATCAGGTAAGGCCATGAGACCAAGACCTCATGTAATACTTTGACTTGGTTACAGAGCAGGATTGCAATACTGTGGGATACTGTGCAATATTGAAAAGTAATTACAGCAGCTCTCTTTGTTCAGTACCCTACCCCCACTCTGTGTTAATGACCAATCTGTCCTCTTTTGGGGAGTGTTAATTACCCATCTGCCCTCCTTTGGAGAGTGCTAATTACCCCACTTACCCTCCTTTGTTCAGTGTCTGAAAGTGCTTATATGGCCACGCCCACTTGATGCTCTATCATTCTAATTTACATCATAAAGGCTCCTGTCACTGATTGGATGAACCCAGTGGGCCAGAGAGAAGAGGCAGCATATAAACACCACCTAGTGGAGTCAGATTTCTGAACTCACCTGTTCAAAGGTAGGCACTGGGACACTGTCAACACATACACTAGATCTGTTTTCAACTACTAAATTGTATTTCTTTATTTGCAGTTGTCTGCTATTTAATCTTTATTATTGTAGTTGTAAGTTACAAATGTGATTCAAATGTAATAATTGGCTGGATTTGTTTCACAGCACAGAACTAGAGTCTGAAATGTCAGGATTTACTGGACCTACACTGCTGCCTGTGCCAGTGAAGGAGATAAAAGAAGAAGAGTCTGATGATTTCCTTCAAGAGTATCTGTCTACAGTTCAGAAGGACAACCCTGGACCGGATCATGTGTGCAAGACTGAAACAAACATGTCAGACATCATGGACATTAAAGAGGAGGAAGAGGCTGATGTAAGAGAGCATGGTCAGAAAGACTCTTCTCCTACTGGTAAGATACTCATTAGTGTTTTGGCTACTGGAACTACTGGAATTATTGTAGCAAAAATCAATGAATTACATTACTACAACAACTACTACTAAAAAAACCAAACATAAATTACAAGAATGACAATAATAATAATAATAATAATAATAATAATAATAATAATAGTATGTGTTTCAAATTGTTTTCTTCCAAATCATCAAGAAATCAACACAGATGGGATGAGATCTGCTGGGGAAATTAAACATCATCGTAATAAACACGGAAAGAGCTTCTGTAAGAGGAATCTCCTGAAGGCACACCAGACCATCCACACAGGAGATAAGCCATATCAGTGCACTGACTGTGGGAAGACTTTTAGTCGTAGATCTATCCTCAAGCTACATCAGAGGACGCATACTGGAGAAAAGCCATATCAGTGCACTGACTGTGGAAAGACTTTTAGTCATAGATCTAACCTCAAGATACACCAGAGGACGCATACTGGAGAAAAGCCATATCAGTGTAATTACTGTGGAAAGACTTTTCGACAAATTTCTGTCCTCAAGAGACACCAGAGGATCCATACTGGTGAAAAGCCATATCAGTGTACTACATGTGGGAAGAGTTTCAGGGAGAGCGGTTCTCTTACTAAACATCAGCGCACACATACAGGAGAAAAGCCATATCGGTGCACTGACTGTGGAATGTCTTTTAGTATAATGAGCAATCTCAAGGCACACCAGAGTATCCACACAGGAGAAAAGCCATATCAGCGCATTGCCTGCGGAATGGCTTTTAGTATAATGAGCAGTCTCAAGGCACACGAGATTATCCACACAGGAGAAAAGCCACATCAGTGCACTGACTGTGGAAAGGGTTTTATTACTAAGAAAGAGGTCACCATCCATCAGCGCACACACACAGGAGAAAAGCCATATCAGTGCACTGACTGCGGAAAGGAGTTTAGTCATATGTGCAGTCTCAAGAGACACCAGAGTATCCACACAGGAGAAAAGAAATATCAGTGCACTGACTGCGGAAAGGGTTTTAGTCAAATGTGCAGTCTCAAGAAACACCAGATTGTCCACACAGGAGAAAAGCAATATCAGTGCACTGACTGTGTAAAGGCTTTTAGTCAAATGAGCAATCTCAAGAGACATCAGACCATACATTTTAGGGCCCATCAGAAAGTACACACTAGAGTGACACTTTAGAAATGCTGAATTGACTAAAGGGTTTACTGATGATTCATCAGTAAACCCTTTAGTCAATTCAGGGTTTACCAGAGGGCACAATTAAGAGATGCTCACCATCTGATCTTAAAAAAATATTTTCTAGAATTCATCAGAAATTATTGGAAAATCACCATATTTTTGCTGTTTAACAATGAACTGAGTGAAGGCCAAATCAGAAGATAAATGACACCACAGATCCTGGATAAAACTACAACTCTCATGTCAGATTAACTTCCATCATGAAAGTTGCTTAGTTTAGAAATGTTATTCTATCATTGTATATTAATGTATTGAATATGTACACATTGCATGGCCATCTCAATGACAAGGTATCTCACCATGTTTTTGTTTATTTTTTTAATACATTTTTTTTTATTTTTTATCTGACATGGCTCCTTTAGTTCAACTTGTTTTTCTCTTAAAGGGATCACTCACATACAAACACCAAACAGCATTTTGTTATTTTCTGTAAGGAAATAATTTGAATGAACTATTTCATTTATTTCTTCATCATAAACTGTTACTGGAGATGTAGAAAACGTTAGCCTATAATTTGTAATTCTGATTTTTGATAAATGTATTTTATTAACCCTTAGATGCATAAGTGGGGTCAAAAATGACCCCAGAGGTTGTTTTCTTGCAGTATCTTCTTAATTTTACATTTTTTTTCATTTAACATTCCATGTATTCCTCAAATAGGTTGTCTTTGACATGAGGCCATTTGGATTTGTGTCTAATTATTATATTTTTAAAGTCATTTCATGTTTTGTATCAATACCACCGATCCGCATACATGGGGTCAAAAATGACCCCAAGCATTTTCTATGGAATTTCAAAAGTTAACCCTAGGATCTTTTGATTTTTATCAAGTGTGGCAGTAAAGTATACATTTACTGTTGATTATCACATCTCATGTTAGCAGTCTCACCATCCTGAAGGCTATTTTACACAACAACATAAATCTAAGTATCATCATATAATGTGGCGGCCAAGCGTTCATAGCGACGTCGCTTTTTGATCCTTCGATGTCCACCCTTCCTATCACTGTGAAGCAGAATTCACCAAGCGATATTTACAGAGGGTTTTGTTGATATAGCGTTCTTGGCCTGATTTGTATGACTTTTTATGCCTAAAAATAGGGCGAAAATTCATTTTTTAAGCCAATTGGCAGGAATTTCTGATTTACTGGATAACAAAAGATATTCATAATCACCTCTGTAAATGTTTTTTTTATTTGATATATTAACACTACAAAAAAACAATTTTCAACCTGGCTTTTTCCAATGGTCAGATTATTTGCATCAAAACATATATGCAAATTAGCGCATATTTAATTAGACATGACCTAATTAACATATTTAAACATAAATACATAAAACTTGCAATACTTTCTTTTCTCCTATTTATGTGAGTATTCAACTGGTAAAGTTTCATGAAGATATCTCTAAGTTAAACATTTTACCCTATTTACCTATGTTTACCTTTTTTGCCTTTCTAAAAGCTGTTTTGTAATAAAATGTTGATAAAAAGTGATACATCATATGTCAAACATGAAATAATATTTTTTTTGACAAATATATAATAAAAATCATCATCTTTAACCAAAATGAAAGACATTATTTGAGTTTAAAGCAAAAAACGCATGCATTCTAATTGGGGTCATTTTTGACCCCACTCATGGAAGAGTGTAGGTATTGGTAGCCTATGCATCTAAGGGTAAACATCAGGGCACACTATTTTGAGTGAAAATGTAAGATTCAGACCTTTGCTGGGAGGACATGTTAGTAACTTGCCCTCTTTGAATTTGAATTGAATACCCCTGGTCTACAGCATCTCATTGAGGTATAGTCAGACGAGATGTTCATTTTAAATTATATGAAAGAAATTCCTCTACTATCACATAGTTTGACAAAAGACCTCTGGTTGTTTCTGTTGAACATTTTCAAACTTTATTGCTGTGAGAGGACTGAAATCCTAGGATTGTCTTTTACTGTTGTTACAAAGTGCCATTGGTAAACTCTCTTTCAAAACATATATATTTAGAATAGTTGATTAAAGGTTTCTAATGGTGTCACTTATATGTTTCTAGGACAAAAACTAGCAGAGATTGAGATGTGTGTTTGGAACAGTTTTTCAAATCCCCAGGGGGGATTTAAACTCCAGAGGGTTAATAAAAGATCTCTGGTTGTTTCTGTTGGACATTTTCAAACTTAATTGTGGAAATTTCACTCGGATGCCCTAAACATTTTGGACTGTATCACACATTTTACTAAAAGATCTCTGGTTGTTTCTGTTGAACATTTTCAAACTTTATTGCTATGAATTTTCACTCGGATGCCCTGAACTTTGGACTGCCCTTGGTGACGGACACAGCAATGCTATTTAGTGTTGTTCATCTAAATGTGTAGATGTTGCTAAAGGCATCATCAGAAGATACAGCACACACACAGCAATGCCATGTACAGTTGCTCATCTAGATGTGTTGATGTTACTAAAGGCACCATCAGAAGATACCAGGGGGTCAGGATTTGACTGATTAGCTTCGCCGATTAGCAAGGCACTTCCTTGTCGCCATTTTTCAGAAATACATCATGTCCGGTGCCGTTTTCCCTACGTTTTCCTCATGCTGATTGGTGGCTGTTCCACTCTCAGCTCATGCACGAGCTTAGTGTGGGCACGAGCTCTCCTTCTGTACCTTACGTCAATCGGTAACCTGGCACTTAATTGGCTAAGTAAAACGGCACCTGAAACAAGCCCCTTGAAACGCCATGTTAAAGCCTGAAAAAATTGTTCAATTTTGGCAATTTTCACTAGCCTAGCATTCCCATTGAAATGAATGGGGGCGGGACATGTTCACTTTCTCCAGTTCTTATAATACCTCCATGGAAGATGGAAGGGTTAATAGCCTCCCAGCCAATGGCCATGCACCAGGTTGGAAAGGCCTGCGGCAGATCACGGATAACAAGAGACCATTCCCCCACCCTGCAGACTGGCTGATGATCTGGATAACAAGAGACCATTCCCCCACCCTGCAGACTGCTGATGATCTGGATAACAAGAGACTATTCCCCCACCCTGCAGACTGGCTGATGATCTGGATAACTAGAGACCATTCCCCCACCCCGCAGACTGCTGATGATCTGGATAACAAGAGACCATTCCCCTACCCTGCAGACTGCTGATGATCTGGATAACAAGAGACCATTCCCCCACCCTGCAGACTGCTGATGATCTGGATAACAAGAGACCATTCCCCTACCCTGCAGACTGGCTGATGATCTGGATAACTTTTACTGCAGATTTGAAAAGCACCCACTATAGCTTCCTTGGTTCAGTACCATCCTGCACCCTGCAGTTTTACACCTCCACATCACTCACCCGCCCTCCTTTGGGGAGTGCTAATTACCCATCTGCCCCCCACTTGCTTTCCTTTGGGGAGTGCTAATTACCCATCTGCCCCCCACTTGCTTTCCTTTGGGGAGTGCTAATTACCCATCTGCCCCCCACTTGCTTTCCTTTGGGGAGTGTTAATTACCCATCTGCCCCCAAACCTGCCCTCCTTTGTGGAGAGTTAATTACCCATCTGCCCTCCTTTGTGGAGTGCTAATTACCCCACCTGGCCTCTTTTGTTCAGTGTCTGAAACGGAATATATGGCCACGCCCACTTGATCATTCTAATTTACATCATAAAGGCTCCTGTCACTGATTGGATGAACCCGGTGGGCCAGAGAGAAGAGGCAGCATATAAACACCACCTAGTGGAGTCAGATTTCTGAACTCACCTGTTCAAAGGTAGGCACTGGGACACTCTCAACACATACACTAGATCTGTGTTCAACTACTATATTGTATTTCTTAATTTGCACTTGTCTGCTATTTAATCTTTAATATTGTAGTTGTAAGTTATGTGATTCAAATGTTTGACTGGAATTTGTTTCACTGCACAGAACTAGAGTCTGAAATGTCAGGATTTACTGGACCAACACTGCTGCCTGTGCCAGTGAAGGAGATAAAAGAAGAGTTTGATGATTTCCTTCAAGAGTATCTGTCTACAGTTCAGAAGGAAAACCCTGGACCGGATCTTGTGTGCAAGACTGAAACAAACATGTCAGACATCATGGACATTAAAGAGGAGGAAGAGGCTGATGTAAGAGGGCATGGTCAGAAAGACTCTTCTCCTACTGGTAAGATACTCATTAGTGTTTTGGCTACTGGAATTATTGAAGCAAAAAGCAAACATGAATTACATTACTGCTACTATTACTACAAATAATAATAATACTTATACTACTACTACTACTACTAATAATAATAGTATGTGTTTGAAAATGTGTTGAAAATGTTTTCTCATCCTTTTGCAAATCATCAAGAACTCAACACAGATGGGATTATATGTGCTGGGGAAATGAAACATCATCGTCATAAATGTGGAAAGAGCTTCCGTAAGAGGAATTACCTGAAGGAACGCCAGACTATCCACACAGGAGAAAAGCCGTATCAGCGCAGTGTATGTGGGAAGAGTTTCATTGAGAGTTTGGGTCTCTCCATGCATCAGTTGGCACATAATGGAGAAAAGCTCTACCCATGTCCTCAGTGTGGAAAGACTTTCACTAGGATGGATCATCTTGAGACTCACCAAAGGACCCATACTGGAGAAAAGCCATATCAGTGCACTGACTGTGGAAAGACTTTTAGTCAAACAAGTAGCCTCAAGTCACACCAGAGGATCCATACTGGGGAAAAGCCATATCAGTGTACTACATGTGGGAAGAGATTCAGGGAGAGCGGCAGTCTCATTAAACATCAGCTTACACATACAGGAGAAAAGCCATATCAGTGCACTGACTGCGGAAAGGGTTTTAGTCAAATGGGCAATCTCAAGGCACACCAGAGTATCCACACAGGAGAAAAGCCATATCAGTGCACTGACTGCGGAAAGGGTTTTAGTGAAATGGGCAGTCTCAAGAGACACCAGATTGTCCACACAGGAGAAAAGCATTATCCGTGCACTGACTGTGTAAAGGTTTTTAGACGAATGAGCCATCTCAGAGCCCACCAGAGTATCCATACAGGAAAAAAGCCATATCAGTGCACTGACTGCGGAAAGGGTTTTAGTCAAATGGGCAATCTCAAGAAACACCAGAGTATCCACACAGGAGAAAAGCCATATCAGTGCACTGACTGTGGAAAGGCTTTTGGACAAATGAGCAGTCTCAAGAAACACCAGACTGTCCATACAGGAGAAAAGCCGTATCAGTGCACTGACTGTGGAAAGGGTTTTAGTCAAATTAGCAATCTCAAGGCACACCAGATTGTCCACACAGGAGAAAAGCCATATCAGTGCACTGACTGTGGAAAGGGTTTTAGTCAAATGAGCAGTCTCAAGAAACACCAGATTGTCCACACAGGAGAAAAGCCATATCAGTGCACTGACTGTGGAAAGGCTTTTACTTTAATATACAATCTCAAGAGACACCAGATGATCCATAAATCTTAGGACCCATCAGAACATGCACACTAGAGTGACACATTAGAAATGCTGAGTTGACTAAAGGGTTTACTGATGAATCACAGTTCAGGATTTACCAGACGGCACATGTCTGCAATTAAGAGAGGCTAACCATCTGATCTTCAATAAAATATACATTTTTTCTAGAATCATCATGGAAAATCATAATCTTTTTTGCTGTTGAACAATATACTTAATGAAAGTAACATCAGGAGATAAATGACACCCGACATTCTTGATAAAACTACAATTCTCATATCAGATTAACTTTGACCATGAAATATTCTTTGATAATAACTGAGTATAGAAATGTTATAATTAATGTTATCATTGTATGTTCAACACTGCATGACCATCTTCAAGACAATGTATCTCGCCATGTTTTTTTTAAATAAATCTTTCTTTTATCTGAAATGGCTTCTTCAGTCAAACATTTTTGAAAGCAATTACTCACAAGATATCACTCACATACAAACAAAAATAGCAATTTGGTGTTTTTAGTATGGAAGGAATGTGAAATAACTAAATATATATAACAATAAAATAATACTAAAAGGAAATATACACTGCAGTGGTGTTATTTTCTTCATTAATGTGTTTACTGTGTTAATGGACTGAAGATGGGCATAGGATTCGGTTTTTGCTTTCAGATTTGGCAGAATCGTAACCAGTGGATTCGGTATTCGTACTACATGTGGGAAAAGATTCAGGGTGAGCAGTAATCTCATTATACATCAGCTCACACATACAGGAGAAAAGCCATATTAGTGCACTGACTGTGGGAAGGGTTTTAGTCAAATTAACATTCTCAAGGCACACCAGACTATCCATACAGTAGAAAAGCCATATCAGTGCACTGACTGCGGAAAGGGTTTTAGTCAAATGGGCAATCTCAAGAAATTATATATATATATATATATTGTGTGTTTGTAATATAGCAATCAAGAAATGTAGTTTAGTCGTCCTGATAATTACATGTGTTGTGTGTTTGTAATATAGCAATCAAGAAATGTATTTTAGTCATATACATTTGTTGTGTTTTTAATATAGCAATTAAGAAATGTAGTTTAGTCATACTGATAAATACTTTTGTTGTGTGTTGGTCTACAACATCCTAGTGCTCTCCTGTATCCATGTGAGCTCAGAAAACAGATTGGTTGTGTTGATATGCTGCCCAAGGTTTTTAGTAAAATTTTCCAACTCATTGGAATACTGTGCAATATTGACAAGTAATTACAGCAGCTTTCTTTGTTCAGTACCTATTCGGTTGTTAAGTCCGACGTCACGGACCCAGCAGATATTTTGTGAAAAGACGTTTATTAGCGCAGCCAGACAGGTTTTGCTACTTGTAAACTTTGTCATCACCACCTTCGTTTTAGCGGTTTTAAAACAAAATCGCTAAACTTTAACAAAGTAATCACTGTAGCTATGTAGCCAGATGATATATGAATGGGTAATGTCCAGGCTTCCGCGAAAAATATAGATTTGATTAGGTTGAGTCAACAAGTCCGTATAAGATGACAATTTTCTTAAAGGTTAGTCAGAATAGCGTAAAATAATAGTTTGTTTTACTGTCCATGGAGAATAACATGTGAGTTTGAAAGCCGTTGGACCCGGAAAACTATTTATTATCCCATTATTACAACATCACTTAAAAACCGAATACCCCCACCCTGTGTTAATTACCCATCTGCCCTCCTTTGTGGTGTCTTAATTACCCATCTGCCCTCCTTTGGGGTTTGCTAATTACCCCACTTACCCTCCTTTGTTCAGTGTATGAAAGTGCATATATGGCCACGCCCACTTGATGCTCTATCATTCTAATTTGCATCATAAAGGCTCCTGTCACTGATTGGATGAACCCGGTGGGCCAGAGAGAAGAGGCAGCATATAAACACCACCTAGTGGAGTCAGATTTCTGAACTCACCTGTTCAAAGGTAGGCACTGGGACACTCTCAACACATACACTAGATCTGTGTTCAACTACTACTATATTGAATTTCTTTATTTGCAGTTGTCTGCTATTTAATCTTTATTACTGTAGTTGTAAGTTACAAATGTGATTCAAATGTAATAATTGGCTGGATTTGTTTCACAGCACAGAACTAGAGTCTGAAATGTCAGGATTTACTGGACCTACACTGCTGCCTGTGCCAGTGAAGGAGATAAAAGAAGAGTTTGATGATTTCCTTCAAGAGTATCTGTCTACAGTTCAGAAGGAAAACCCTGGAGAGGATCATGTGTGCAAGACTGAAACAAACATGTCAGACATCATGGACATTAAAGAGGAGGAAGAGGCTGATGTAAGAGGGCATGGTCAGAAATACTCTTCTCCTACTGGTAAGATACTCATTAGTGTTTTGGCTACTGGAACTACTGGAACTATTGAAGCAAAAATCAAACATAATAATAGTAATGTGTTTAAAAAAGTTTTATTGTCTTTCTTTAGCAAATCATCAAGAAATCAACACAGATAAGATGAGATGTGCTGGGGAGATGGAAGGTCATCATAGCAAACATGGAAAGAGCTTTCATAAGAGGAATCACCTGAAGTCACACCAGACCATCCACACAGGAGAAAAGCCATATCAGCGCACTACATGTGGGAAGAGTTTCAAGACAAAGGTGAAGGTCACCATCCATCAGCGCACACATACTGGAGAAAAGCCATATCAGTGCACTGACTGTGGAAACACTTTTAGACGTAGATATAGCCTCAAGACACACCAGAGGATCCATACTGGTGAAGAGCCATATCAGTGCACTACATGTGGGAAGAGATTCAGGGAGAGCAGTTCTCTTACTAAACATAAGCGCACACATACAGGAGAAAAGCCATATCAGTGCACTACATGTGGGAAAAGTTTCAGGACTAAGAGAGAGGTCACCTTTCATCAGCACACACATACAGGAGAAAAACCATATCAGTGCACTGACTGTGGGAAGGGTTTTAGTCAAATGAGCAATCTCAAGAAACACCAGAGGATTCATACTGGAGAAAAGCCATATCAGTGCACTACATGTGGGAAGAGTTTCAGGACTAAGATAGAGGTCACCTTACATCAGCACACACATACAGGAGAAAAGCCATATCAGTGCAATACATGTGGGAAGAGTTTCAATACTAAGAGAGAGGTCACCATCCATCAGCGCACACATACTGGAGAAAAGCCATATCAGTGCACTGACTGTGGAAAGGTTTTTAGTCAAACATCTAGCCTAAAGGCACACCAGACCATCCACGCAGGAGATAAGCCATATCAGTGCACTGACTGTGGAAACACTTTTAGACGTAGATCTAGCCTCAAGACACACCAGAGGATCCATACTGGTGAAAAGCCATATCAGTGCACTACATGTGGGAAGAGATTCAGGGAGAGCGGTTCTCTTACTAAACATCAGCGCACACATACAGGAGAAAAGCCATATCAGTGCACTGACTGCGGAAAGGGTTTCAGTCAAATGAGCAGTCTCAAGACACACCAGATGACCCACACAGGAGAAAAGCCATATCAGTGCACTGACTGCGGAAAGAGTTTTAGTCAAATGAGCAGTCTCAAGGCACACGAGAGTATCCATACAGGAGAAAAGCCATATCAGCGCACTACATGTGGGAAAAGTTTCAGGACTAAGAGAGAGGTGACCATCCATCAGCGCACACATACAGGAGAAAAAACATATCAGTGCACTGACTGCGGAAAGGGTTTTAGTCAAATGAGCAGTCTCAAGGCACACCAGAGTATCCATACAGGACAAAAGCCATATCGGTGCATTACATGTGAGAAAAGTTTCAGGACTAAGAGAGAGGTGACCATCCATCAGCGCACACATACAGGAGAAAAGCCATATCAGTGCACTGACTGCGGAAAGGGTTTCAGTCAAATGAGCAGTCTCAAGACACACCAGAGTATCCATACAGGAGAAAAGCCATATCGGTGCATTACATGTCGGAAAAGTTTCAGGACTAAGAGAGAGGTGACCATCCATCAGCGCACACATACAGGAGAAAAACCATATCAGTGCACTGACTGTGGGAAGGGTTTTAGTCAAATGAGCAGTCTCAAGGCACACCAGAGTATCCACACTGGAGAAAAGCCATATCAGTGCACTACATGTGGGAAAAGTTTCAGGACTAAGATAGAGGTCACCTTCCATCAGCACACACATACAGGAGAAAAGCCATATCAGTGCACTGACTGTGGAAAGGGTTTTAGTCAAATGAGCAGTCTCAAGAGACACCAGAGTATCCATACAGGAAAAAAGCCATATCAGTGCACTGACTGTGGAAAGGCTTTTACTTTAATGAGCAGTCTCAAGAGACACCAGAGTATCCATACAGGGAAAAAGCCATAGTGCAAAACATGTGGGAAAAGTTTCAGGACTAAGACAGAGGTCACTGTCCATCAGCGCACACATACAAAAGATAAGCCATATCAGTGCACTGACTGTGGAAAGGTTTTTACTTTAATGAGCTATCTCAAGAAACACCAGATGATCCATAGATTTTAGGACCCATCAGAATGACACATTAAATGATGAATTGACTAAAAGGTTTGCAGATGTATAACAGTTCAGGGTTTACTGATGAGTCACAGTTCAGGGTTTACTGATGAGTCACAGTTCAGGGTTTGCTGCATGAAACAGATCTCAGGATTTACCAGAGGGCACACGTATGCAATTAAGAGAAACTCACCATTTGATCTTAAAATGAAAATTATATTTTTTTCTAGAATTCATCAGAAATGATTGGAAAATCATAATGTTTTTGCTGTTGGACAATAAACTGAATGAACGCAAAATCAGAAGATAAATGACAGCAGACATCCTGGAATAAACTACAACGCTCATGTCAGATTAACTTTCATCATGAAAGTTGCTTTGATAATAACTGAGTTTACCATTGTATATTAATGTCTTGAATACGTTCAACACTGCATGCATGTCCATGACAAGGTATCTCACCATGTTTTTTTTTTTTTTAATAAACTTTGTTTTATCTGAAATGGCATTTTGCATAGAAACATTTTTTAAAAGCGATTACTCACAAGATATCACTCACATACAAACACAAAATAGCAATTTTGGTGTTTTCAGTGTGGAAGAAATTAATATATTTCTACATCACAAACTGCAAAAGAACTATAATAGAGTGGTTTTATCATTCATTTTAAAATAAATGTACCCTTACAAAGGGTTTATGAATGCTTTGTAAGGAGCTCATTAATGACAAGAACACTTTTGTAATCAGTGGCAGTCGGTCTGCATCCTTTGAGGTAACTTGATCCATGTCCCCATGACGACCATCAAATGTGTAAACTATGATCAGGAACTTCCTTCCCCTAATTTCACAGTTAGATTTGAATCTAACCAAATGTTCTCCTATTTTTTTGTTCTTCTTTTTTAGGGAGGGGGGGGGGGGCATTAAAGCAGCTTGCTTAGGGCACTGATATGGCCAGCATTACTGTAGATGTAGGAAGAAGAAAGTGTAATTCTGATTTTTTGAAACATAAAAAGCACAAGTGTGTGCACAGCAGATTGAGTAACCTTGTCATTGGTATTCTAGCTGTCTGGGATCAATAGTAAGCACTTTGCAGGCCTACACAGTAATAGGTGTTAGCTACTATTGTGTTCTGGCCCCTGTGCTGAATTGCCTATTCCCTACCCACTGCAAACTGTGAGGGTTTTGGAATGTTAACTACACTGACAAAGGATTATGGGAAATAATTCCATATGTAGTAGCACCATTCACACATCTGATGGTCCTCAGGTGGGCATGACCAGAACTCTACCTGCAGGAATCAAACAAAGGAGCGTAGGTGGGGGTGGAGATGGTCTTCAGGTGGGCATGACCGGAGCTTCACACAGGAGGGCAGGTGGAGGTGGACATGACCAGAGCTTCACACAGGAGGGCAGGTGGAGGTGGAGATGGTGTTCAGGTGGACATGACCAGAGCTTCACACAGGAGGGCAGGTGGGGGTGGGGGTGGGGTGGTCACAAGTAAACACAGTTTATATACCTCTACAATCTCAGAAGTAGAATTTATTAGAGATGCACCGATTGCAATTTTTTGGCCGAATCCGATTTTTCATAGAATTTGACCGGCCGATTCAGATTTTAGCTGATTCCGATTTCATTTCTTCTAACCACTTGTCAGCACACACAAATAGTTATTTTCTATATTTTCTTAATACAACATGTTAATATAGAAATGTAATCAACTTATCAATGGCTGGTAAAAAAAAAATGGAATAGACAGATTCTTCTTCAAGTCCTCTTCAGCTGCAGTATTTCCAGTGTGGGACATTAATATCACACACTAGGCTACTAGGCCTAATTGAAATGCACTGTGGGAACACCTATGTTTTTCTTCTCACATCCAATATCCAACTGTAGATATCTTCAGAATATGCTACTGATAAGTGTAGCTGGATAATTTTGTATACATAGGTGCTACATAGGCTTGAGATGTTGGAAAATTGCAAAAAAAAACCCCTAATTTTGAGAAAACAGCCTTGAAACACAGCCATATGCAATTCTCAGTCTACACTCTTCTTGGAACTTTCGCGATTGCTTGCGGATACAAAGGAAGTGTCCATATTTGGATGCCATAATGTCATGCAGGAGAAACACAGCTTTCCAACGACACCACACATGATATGTTTTGTATCACGGTCGCGGTAGACAAAAGGTAATGAAATTAAGCCTCTAAATGTGAAAATCGGACTTTGTTGTTGTAGTAGTGCGAAAGAATACATTCTAAGGTGGCAAACCGGAGCAAAATGTTTATTCCTGCCGTGTCTCGTCTTAAGTGCAGTATAACTACTCCTAGACTATGTCGCTGCTTGTTGACAGCGTGTGTGGTTCAGCTGTGGGCACGCAATTAGTGGCAAAGACGGGCGGAGATGAGCGCTGTAACCTGAAGTGACAGCTTAGTAAATTCCACGCAATATGGCAAAGCACAGCGTTCGCTGCATAGAAAAACTCAGTATAAGAGCTTTATCCAGCCCTGACTGTTGGCCTTTGCTAGCTTCATCAAACTTGGCTAACTCAGCTAAGTGATGTTGTTACAAGTCCGTACGTGTGCATTTGACCGGCATAAAATCGGCATTTCTCAGACTGACCGGCCGGTCGCCGGTCATGGCCGATCACGTGAAAATCGGCCGATTCCGGTCACCAGCCGATCGATCGGTGCATCTCTAGAATTTATCCACCTCTACAATCTCAGAAGTAGAGTTTATCCACATCATATTAGAGTTTATTCACCTCTGAAATAGCGGAGACAGAGTTTATCCACCTCAACAATCTCAGAAATAGAGTTAATTCACCTCAAATTAGAGTTCATCCAACTTTTACTAGATTATCCACCTTTTATTTTAGTTTATCCACCTCTAAAATTTCAGAAACAGAGTTCAACCAATATTAATTTCTCCCCCCTTTCAAAAAGTTTATTTAACAACTGCAAATTTTAACATTACACAATCACACTGTATTATCTACATTCACAATATGTACGCTCATCAACACAGGAACCACTTAATACGTGGTCTTCTTATAAACATTGAAGGATAACCTCCACTTTACCTCAGAAATCCAATACCACATGGCACTGTCCACTTTACCGAGGTCACAGAATTCATAGTTTACCCACCTTTTATTGTACCACTACAGCACTGCATGTAAATAATTCTCAATGAAGTAATGACACAAGAGTTCATAAACATTCAACACATTTTGATTTGCTGGGATGTATGATTTCATGATGGGGTAATCTTCTTCTGATCTGGTCTTCACCACATTACCCATAAGGGGCTTTGTATTAAACGCCTGGAAGGAAACACTACAGAAAATATGACACTCTACACTGATCACAACAGGAAATATCACCAACATTTAGAATCCAGATTAGAATCAACACCCAGAAAACACAGTCCAGATATCAGAGTATCAGGTAAAGGCCATTCAGGAGACCAAGACCTCGTGTAATAACTTTACTTTGTGACAAAGCAGGATTGCAATACTGTGGGATACTGTGCAATATTGAAAAGTAATTACAGCAGCTTTCTTTGTTCAGTACCCTACCCCCACTCTGTGTAAATTACCAATCTGTCCTCTTTTGGGGAGTGTTAATTACCCATCTGCCCTCCTTTGTGGTGTACTAATTACCCCACTTACCCTCCTTTGTTCAGTGTCTGAAAGTGCACATATGGCCACGCCCGCTTGATGCCCTATCATTCTAATTTACATCATAAAGGCTCCTGTCACTGATTGGATGAACCCAGTGGGCCAGAGAGAAGAGGCAGCATATAAACACCACCTAGTGGAGTCAGATTTCTGAACTCACCTGCTCAAAGGTAGGCACTGGGACAATCTCAACACATACACTAGATCTGTGTTCAACTACTACTATATTGAATTTCTTTATTTGCAGTTGTCTGCTATTTAATCTTCATTACTGTAGTTGTAAGTTACAAATGTGATTCAAATGTAATAATTGGCTGGATTTGTTTCACAGCACAGAACTAGAGTCTGAAATGTCAGGATTTACTGGGCCTACACTGCTGCCTGTGCCAGTGAAGGAGATAAAAGAAGAAGAGTTTGATGATTTCCTTCAAGAGTATCTGTCTACAGTTCAGAAAGAAAACCCTGGAGAGGATCATGTGTGCAAGACTGAAACAAACATGTCAGACATCATGGACATTAAAGAGGAGGAAGAGGCTGATGTAAGAGGGCATTAGGCCGCGAGCTAGATAGGCCTACCGTGCACCCCCCCCCACCTCCCAACAAAACCATACTTTTTTGAAAGGTCTGGGTGTGTAGAATATGAATCTGAATGTTAACATTGAAAATTTTGGGATGCACTACCTGTTTTAGCCCTGAGAATAGGGAAACCCTAAAAACCGATTATAAGCGATTCTAACACATCAGATGGTCCTAGTCAATCAGAACAGCTTTTAAGTGACCTATTACACACTCAAACTTCACATATGAAGACTTAGGTCAAATGTCTACCATGCTGCTTATTGGTAGGTGTCTTAAATTAACACACGTAAAGCCTTATATTGATATAATGAGCCAATTTCATGTATAGGCCACAAAGTAGATATGACTACCATACACCGCCTACCCCCTTTTCTAACAAAATCATGCTTTTGTGAAAGGTTTGGATGTGTAAAATATGAATTTAAATGTTAACATTGAACATTTTGGGTTGCACTACCTGTTTTAGCCCTATGAATAGGGAAACTCTAAAAACCGATTATAAGCGATTCTAACACATCAATATGGTCCTAGTCAATCAGAACAGCTTTTAAGTGACCTATTACACACTCAAACTTCACATATGAAGACTTAGGTCAAATATCTACCATGCTGATTATTGGTAGGTGTCTTAAATTAATATAGGAAAAGCCTTATATTGATATAATGAGCCCATTTCATGTATAGGCCACAAAGTAGATACACCTATATACACCCCCCAAACCCCCTTTCTAAGAAAACCATGCTTTTTAAAAAAGGTTTGGATGTGTAAAATATGAAACTGAATGTTAACATTGAACATTTTGGGTTGTACTACCTGTTTTAGCCCTGTGAATAGTGAAACCCTAAAAAACGATTTCAAGCGATTTTAACACAGAGATTATCACAGTCAATCAGAACAGCTTTTAGATGACCTATTACACACTCAAACTTCACATAATGAAGTCAAATATCTACTATGCTGCATATTGGTAGGTGTCTAAAATTAACATAGCTAAGGCCTTATATTGATATAGGGAGGTAATTGTATAGGCCACAACCTAGATACGCCTAACATACACCCCCAACCCCCTCTCCTAATAAAATTCTGCTTTTTAGAAAAGTTTCAGTCTGTAGAAGATGAATCTGAATGTTAACATTGAACATGTTGGGTTGCACTATTTGTTTTCACCCTGAATAGGGGAAAAAAAATATTTTAAGCGATTTTAACAGAGGTTGTTCTAGTCAACCAGAACAGCTTTTAGATGATCCATTACACACTCAAATTTCACATAATTCCGCACTAATATGATGACTTAGGTGAAAGAACACCCTATACTGCTTCTTGGTAAGTGACTACATTTAATATAGTTAAGGCCTTGGGCCCTATTTTCATGATGCAAAACCTGGCAGAAAGCGTGTAATAATAACAACGCAAAGCTTATTCCTATCGTAGAGTTTTTCGCCATGCGCGTCTCTTTTATTGAGCAATGTGCCAAGGGGTGTGGGAATTAATGACTTAAGAACGGGTCTGGCACATTATCTAAGAATCATTATCTTACATCAACTAAAACGCATTGCACTACTGACCAAGGGAAACCTGGTCAGAAATCAGTGGCGAGTTGTTATTATTTTAAGAGTGCATTATCAACAATGATACGGGCGCTGATTGTTAAGTTGCGCTGCTTGCTCTTAAAGGGAATGACCGATGACACTTGCATTAGTTTAAAGGATGTTTTGCCCGAAAAACACACCCATTACTGAATAAGAAACATAGGAATGTCTTGTTGTGCCATTCGTTATCCATTTGATAATGAAAACACTCCCAATGTGGACAGGACAGCCTACTAAATTTAAATAAACTTTAAATAAGTGACCATGAAGTGTCGCAGCCCCTTATGTTGATTTCATGAGCCCATTTCATACCCAGCATGCACATACACACACAATGACTATACACGAACTATGTACATACAGCATGGAAAAGAACCATACAGCATGCACACACAAAAATGTGCAATACAGCATGCATGCATACAGACACACAATAACTACACTGAACAAAATGATAAACACACCACTTTCACAACATTTCTCTCAAATATTGTTCACAACTCTGTGTTAGTGAGCACTTCTTTTTTGCCAATATAATCCATTCACCTCACAGGTGTGGCATATCAAGATGTTGATTAGACAGCATGATTATTGCACAGGTGTGCCTAAGCCTGGCTACAATGAAATAGCCTGGCACGCCCTCCCAGTGACGCAACGCCTTCAGGCTTTTGCTGCTGGTCTGGTCAACTGCTCATTGAGAAGGATTTCTGAGTTCCCGAAATCTGCGGAACTGCCCCCTTTGGTCGAGAACCAATCAACTTTGAGCAGCTCCAACGGCTCTGGGTAGAGGCGTGTTCAAGGCAGAGGAAAGAGTGTTGTTATTGGTTTAAACTCGGCAAACCGCTTTCTGACATCTACCAGTAGCAAATCGAGGCACTTAAAGGAGGCGGGTCAACCAGCGCTTGCAAGAAACCATGTTAGCACAGGCTGTTGGTCAGACTAAAGTCTCGCAGAGCCTTTGAAAGTCGATGGTAATCAGGCTAACAATGAAAGGCCACTATAAAATATGCAGTTTCACAGTATTGTCTTCACATACAGTGATTTTGCCTTTTGACACCGATGTTCTAGGCATGTCAATAATTCCTCTGCATAGAGTTGATCAGGTTGTTGATTGTGGCCTGTGGAATGTTGGTCCACTCCTCTTCAACTCCTCTTGCAAAGTTGCTGGATATTGGCAGGACCTGGAGCATGCTGTTGTATATGCCGACCCAGAGCATCCCAAACATGCTCAATGGGGGTGACATGATTGGTGAGTATGCTGGCCATGCAAGAACTGGGATGTTTTCAGCTTCCAGGAATTGTGTACAGATCCTTGCAACATGGGGCTGTGCATCATCATTCATGCTGCAACATGAGGTGATGGTGGTGGATGAGATGCTATGGATGGATGCCATCAATAAAATGCACCTATGTTCGTTGTCCATAACACACGTCTGCCCATCCCATAAAGCCATACATGCTGTCTGCCATCAGTCCTGTACAGTGAAAACCGGGATTCATCTGTGAAGAGAACACATCTCCAAAGTGCCAGACGCCTTCGAATGTGAGCATTTGCCCACTCCAGTCAGTTACGATGACAAACTGCAGTCAGGTTGAGACCCCATAAGGATGACGAGCATGCAGATGAGCTTCCCTGACACGGCTTGACACTTTGTGCAGAACCGATTGTTGCAGCAGCTGTTTGGGTGGTGGGTCTCAGATGATCTTGGAGGTGAAGATGCTAGATGTAGAGGTCCTGGGCTGGTGTGGTTACACATGGTCTACTGTTGTTGTGAGGCTGGTTGGATACAGTACTACCAAATTCTCTGAAATGCCTTTGGAGACGGCTTATGGTAGAGAAATGAGCATTCCTGCAGTCAGAGGGAGCAGTCAACTGTATAGGCTCCCTTGAAGCTTGCAACATCTGTGGTATTGTGCTGTGTGATGGAACTACACATTTTAGAGTGGTCTTTTATTGTGAGCCTGCCAACCTAAGGCACACCTGACATCTTACAGTAATAGGCCACACCTATGAGGTGGATGGATTATATTGGCAAAGGAGAAGTGCTCACTAGCACAGATTTATGAACAATATTTGAGTGAATTAGGCCTTTTGTGTATAAAGTCTTAGCTCTTTGAGTTCAGCTCATTATAAATGGGGGCATAAAACAAAAGTATTACTTTTATAAGTTTGTTCGGTGTAGTTACAGTGTCTGTTTACATGCTGTAGTTCATTGTGTGTGTGTGTGTGTATGTGTGTGTGTGTGTGTGTGTGTGTGAGAGAGAATGCTATATACAGTAGTTCTCTTGTATTAAGTTATTGTGCATTTGTGCCTACCATACACCCCCAACCCCAAAGCAGAGGGATTGGGGGTGTATGGTAGGCGTATCTAGATTGTGGCCTATGAAATTAGCTCCCTATATCAATATAAGGCCTTAGCTATGTTAATTTTAGACACCTACCAATATGCAGCATGGTAGATATTTGACCCAAGTCTTCATATGTGAACTTTGAGTCTGTAACAGGTATTCTAAAAGCTGCTCTGATTGACTAGGACCATCTTGATGTGTTAGAATCGCTTATAATCGGTTTTTAGGGTTTCCCTTTTCATAGGGCTAAAACAGGTAGTGCAACCCAAAATGTTCAATATTAACATTCATATTCATATTTTACACATCCAAACCTTTCACAAAAGCATGATTTTGTTAGAAAAGGGGGTAGGGGGTGTATGGTAGTCGTATCTACTTTGTTGCCTATACATGAAATGGGCTCATTATATCAATATAAGGCTTTGCCTATATTAATTTAAGACACCTATCATTAAGCAGCATGATAGATATTTGATCAAAGTCTTCATATGTGAAGTTTGAGTGTGTAATAGGTCACTTAAAAGCTGTTCTGATTGACTAGGACCATCTTGATGTGTTAGAATCGCTTATAATCGGTTTTTAGGGTTTCCCTATTCATAGGGCTAAAACAGGTAGTGCAACCCAAAATGTTCAATGTTAACATTCATATTCATATTTTACACATCCAAACCTTTCACAAAAGCATGATTTTGTTAGAAAAGGGGGTAGGGGGTGTATGGTAGTCGTATCTACTTTGTGGCCTATACATGAAATTGGCTCATTATATCAATATAAGGCTTTGCCTATATTAATTTAAGACACCTATCATTAAGCAGCATGATAGATATTTGATCAAAGTCTTCATATGTGAAGTTTGAGTGTGTAATAGGTCACTTAAAAGCTGTTCTGATTGACTAGGACCATCTTGATGTGTTAGAATCGCTTATAATCGGTTTTTAGGGTTTCCCTATTCATAGGGCTAAAACAGGTAGTGCAACCCAAAATGTTCAATGTTAACATTCATATTCATATTTTACACATCCAAACCTTTCACAAAAGCATGATTTTGTTAGAAAAGGGGGTAGGGGGTGTATGGTAGTCGTATCTACTTTGTGGCCTATACATGAAATTGGCTCATTATATCAATATAAGGCTTTGCCAATGCTAATTTAAGACACCTACCAATAATCAGCATGGTAGACATTTGACCTAAGTCTTCATATGTGAAGTTTGAGTGTGTAATAGGTCACTTAAAAGCTGTTCTGATTGACTAGGACCATCTTGATGTGTTAGAATCGCTTATAATCGGTTTTTAGGGTTTCCCTATTCTCAGGGCTAAAACAGGTAGTGCATCCCAAAATTTTCAATGTTAACATTCAGATTCATATTCTACACACCCAGACCTTTCAAAAAAGTATGGTTTTGTTGGGAGGTGGGGGGGGTGCACGGTAGGCCTATCTAGCTCGCGGCCTACATGGTCAGAAAGACTCTTCTCCTACTGGTAAGATACTCATTAGTGTTTTGGCTACTGGAACTACTGGAATTATTGAAGCAAAATCAAACATAATAATAGTAATGTGTTTAAAAAAGTTTTATTGTCTTTCTTTAGCAAATCATCAAGAAATCAACACAGATAAGATGAGATGTGCTGGGGAGATGGAAGGTCATCATAGCAAACATGGAAAGAGCTTTCATAAGAGGAATCACCTGAAGTCACACCAGACCATCCACACAGGAGAAAAGCCATATCAGCGCACTACATGTGGGAAGAGTTTCAAGACAAAGGTGAAGGTCACCATTCATCAGCGCACACATACTGGAGAAAAGCCATATCAGTGCACTGATTGTGGAAACACTTTTAGACGTAGATATAGCCTCAAGACACACCAGAGGATCCATACTGGTGAAGAGCCATATCAGTGCACTACATGTGGGAAGAGATTCAGGGAGAGCAGTTCTCTTACTAAACATAAGCGCACACATACAGGAGAAAAGCCATATCAGTGCACTTCATGTGGGAAAAGTTTCAGGACTAAGAGAGAGGTCACCTTTCATCAGCACACACATACAGGAGAAAAACCATATCAGTGCACTGACTGTGGGAAGGGTTTTAGTCAAATGAGCAATCTCAAGAAACACCAGAGGATTCATACTGGAGAAAAGCCATATCAGTGCACAACATGTGGGAAGAGTTTCAGGACTAAGATAGAGGTCACCTTACATCAGCACACACATACAGGAGAAAAACCATATCAGTGCACTACATGTGGGAAGAGTTTCAATACTAAGAGAGAGGTCACCATCCATCAGCGCACACATACTGGAGAAAAGCCATATCAGTGCACTGACTGTGGAAAGGTTTTTAGTCAAACATCTAGCCTAAAGGCACACCGCACCATCCACGCAGGAGATAAGCCATATCAGTGCAGTGACTGTGGAAACACTTTTAGACGTAGATCTAGCCTCAAGACACACCAGAGGATCCATACTGGTGAAAAGCCATATCAGTGCACTACATGTGGGAAGAGATTCAGGGAGAGCGGTTCTCTTACTAAACATCAGCGCACACATACAGGAGAAAAGCCATATCAGTGCACTGACTGCGGAAAGGGTTTCAGTCAAATGAGCAGTCTCAAGACACACCAGATGACCCACACAGGAGAAAAGCCATATCAGTGCACTGACTGCGGAAAGAGTTTTAGTCAAATGAGCAGTCTCAAGGCACACGAGAGTATCCATACAGGAGAAAAGCCATATCAGCGCACTACATGTGGGAAAAGTTTCAGGACTAAGAGAGAGGTGACCATCCATCAGCGCACACATACAGGAGAAAAAACATATCAGTGCACTGACTGCGGAAAGGGTTTTAGTCAAATGAGCAGTCTCAAGGCACACCAGAGTATCCATACAGGACAAAAGCCATATCGGTGCATTACATGTGAGAAAAGTTTCAGGACTAAGAGAGAGGTGACCATCCATCAGCGCACACATACAGGAGAAAAGCCATATCAGTGCACTGACTGCGGAAAGGGTTTCAGTCAAATGAGCAGTCTCAAGACACACCAGAGTATCCATACAGGAGAAAAGCCATATCGGTGCATTACATGTGGGAAAAGTTTCAGGACTAAGAGAGAGGTGACCATCCATCAGCGCACACATACAGGAGAAAAACCATATCAGTGCACTGACTGTGGGAAGGGTTTTAGTCAAATGAGCAGTCTCAAGGCACACCAGAGTATCCACACTGGAGAAAAGCCATATCAGTGCACTACATGTGGGAAAAGTTTCAGGACTAAGATAGAGGTCACCTTTCATCAGCACACACATACAGGAGAAAAGCCATATCAGTGCACTGACTGTGGAAAGGGTTTTAGTCAAATGAGCAGTCTCAAGAGACACCAGAGTATCCATACAGGAAAAAAGCCATATCAGTGCACTGACTGTGGAAAGGCTTTTACTTTAATGAGCAGTCTCAAGAGACACCAGAGTATCCATACAGGGAAAAAGCCATAGTGCAAAACATGTGGGAAAAGTTTCAGGACTAAGACAGAGGAGGTCACTGTCCATCAGCGCACACATACAAAAGATAAGCCATATCAGTGCACTGACTGTGGAAAGGTTTTTACTTTAATGAGCTATCTCAAGAAACACCAGATGATCCATAGATTTTAGGACCCATCAGAATGACACATTAAATGATGAATTGACTAAAAGGTTTGCAGATGTATAACAGTTCAGGGTTTACTGATGAGTCACAGTTCAGGGTTTACTGATGAGTCACAGTTCAGGGTTTGCTGCATGAAACAGATCTCAGGATTTACCAGAGGGCACACGTATGCAATTAAGAGAAACTCACCATTTGATCTTAAAATGAAAATTATATTTTTTTCTAGAATTCATCAGAAATGATTGGAAAATCATAATGTTTTTGCTGTTGGACAATAAACTGAATGAACGCAAAATCAGAAGATAAATGACAGCAGACATCCTGGAATAAACTACAACGCTCATGTCAGATTAACTTTCATCATGAAAGTTGCTTTGATAATAACTGAGTTTACCATTGTATATTAATGTCTTGAATACGTTCAACACTGCATGCATGTCCATGACAAGGTATCTCACCATGTTTTTTTTTTTTTTTAATAAACTTTGTTTTATCTGAAATGGCATTTTGCATAGAAACATTTTTTAAAAGCGATTACTCACAAGATATCACTCACATACAAACACAAAATAGCAATTTTGGTGTTTTCAGTGTGGAAGAAATTAATATATTTCTACATCACAAACTGCAAAAGAACTATAATAGAGTGGTTTTATCATTCATTTTAAAATAAATGTACCCTTACAAAGGGTTTATGAATGCTTTGTAAGGAGCTCATTAATGACAAGAACACTTTTGTAATCAGTGGCAGTCGGTCTGCATCCTTTGAGGTAACTTGATCCATGTCCCCATGACGACCATCAAATGTGTAAACTATGATCAGGAACTTCCTTCCCCTAATTTCACAGTTAGATTTGAATCTAACCAAATGTTCTCCTATTTTTTTGTTCTTCTTTTTTAGGGAGGGGGGGGGCATTAAAGCAGCTTGCTTAGGGCACTGATATGGCCAGCATTACTGTAGATGTAGGAAGCAGAAAGTGTAATTCTGATTTTTTGAAACATAAAAAGCACAAGTGTGTGCACAGCAGAGTGAGTAACCTTGTCATTGGTATTCTAGCTGTCTGGGATCAATAGAAAGCACTTTGCAGGCCTACACAGTAATAGGTGTTAGCTACTATTGTGTTCTGGCCCCTGTGCTGAATTGCCTATTCCCTACCCACTGCAAACTGTGAGGGTTTTGGAATGTTAACTACACTGACAAAGGATTATGGGAAATAAATAAAAAGGAGCGTAGGTGGGGGTGGAGATGGTCTTCAGGTGGGCATGACCAGAGCTTCACACAGGAGGGCAGGTGGAGGTGGAGATGGTCTTCAGGTGGGCATTGACCAGAGCTTCACACAGGAGCGCAGGTGGGGGTGGAGATGGTCTTCAGGTGGGCATTGACCAGAGCTTCACACAGGAGGGCAGGTGGAGGTGGAGATGGTCTTCAGGTGGACATGACCAGAGCTTCACACAGGAGGGCAGGTGGAGGTGGAGATGGTCTTCAGGTGGACATGACCAGAGCTTCACACAGGAGGGCAGGTGGAGGTGGAGATGGTCTTCAGGTGGACATGACCAGAGCTTCACACAGGAGGGCAGGTGGAGGTGGAGATGGTGTTCAGGTGGACATGACCAGAGCTTCACACAGGAGGGCAGGTGGGGGTGGGGGTGGGGTGGTCACAAGTAAACACAGTTTATATACCTCTACAATCTCAGAAGTAGTTTATCCACCTCATATTAGTGTTTATCCACTTCTGAAATAGCTCAACCAACTTTAATATCTCCCCCTTTCAAAAGGTTTACTTAACAACTGCAACTTTTAACATTACACCATCACACTGTATTATCTACATTCAATATGTACAACTATCAATACTCTAGGAACCAGTTAATACCTGGTGTTGTTAGAAACATTGAAGACTCTGAATTCCTCAAATATATAAATAGTCATATAAATGTATTCCTAGAAACTAATGTTAACGTGGAATCCCAAGATAGACCAACTATAGATATTGTTTGGGACACCTTTAAAGTTTATATGAGAGGAATTATGATTGGGTATGCTGCAAAACATAAAGCGGGATTGGATAAAGAAATAGATAAAGTTAAGGATGAAATAAATAATTTGCAGAGAGCACACAAGGTCCAAAAAGACAATACAACACTGAATGATTTGCAGCTATTGAAATTAAAATGAGACTGTCTGCTGCATAAAAAGGCAAATGACTTAAAACAAAACTCTAGGAAACTGAATTATATTGCCGCAAATAAATCTGTCAGGCACCTGACTTCTATAATTAAAACAGTCCTGAAGAGACAACCCATAACGTTGAAAAGTGACACATCAGAAAATACTTTTCAAATTATTTTATGAGAACTTGTATACCTCAGAAATTGAAGATCAAAATCCTCTACCTTTTTTAAATTCAGTTCAATTGAAATGTCTGACCCCAGAGCAGAAAGAGGAACTTAGCAAGGACATTACAAGTTCTGAAATACAATCTGTGCTAAAGAAGATTCCACTGAAGAAGGCCCCAGGAATGGATGGCCTTCCAATTGAATTTTATGGTACATTTTGGAGCAAAATAGAAGGTTTCTTTACAGAAGTGGTAAATTCAGCCCAGAAGCTTAATAGTCTACCTCACACCATGTATCAAGCAATTATATCGGTTATACCAAAGCCAGGTAAAGTCTGTGAAAAAGCCTCTGACTACAGGCCAATTAGTCTGCTAAACTGCGACAAAAAAATAATTACAAAGGTTCTAAATGATCGTCTGGTACAGATATTACCGAGTATAATCCACTCAGACCAGGCTGGCTTTATCCAACACAGGAATTTAAGAACTAACTCTAGAACATGCATATCTTTAATGCAATATGCAAAGAAGTCAAATAAAGACCTGACAATAATGGCGATTGACGCAGAAAAAACCTTTGACAGACGAAGGGGAATGGGAGGTTGTTGGAAGGAGGGAGGAGTGGGAGGACTGGGGATGGGGTATGAGGGAAGCATGAAATGTAGGAGGGACATTAACTTAACTATCATTTTTTTTTCCCCTTCACTTCTCTCTCACGTGTTTAGAGAGGAGTTTAGAGTAAAAGTAAAAATATATGTGTATATATATATTTTTTTTTTCCCTCTGTAACTCAGTTTTTTTCAGTTGTTAAGTGCTGACCCTCTTGACTTCATAAAATAAAAAATAATTATAAAAAAAAAAAAAAAAAAGAAGAAAAGAAACATTGAAGTATAACCTCCACTTTACCTCAGAAATCCAAAACCGCATGGCACTGTCCACTTTACGGGGGTCACAGAATTCATAGTTTACCCACCTTTTATTTTACCACTACAGCACTGCATGTAAATAATTCTCAATGAAGCAATGATACAAGAGTTCATAAACATTCAACACATTTTGATTTGCTGGATTTATGATTTCATGATGGGGTAATCTTCTTCTGATCTGGTCTTCACCACATTACCCATAAGGGGCTTTGTATTAAATGCTTGGAAGGAAACACTGCAGAAATTATGACACTCTACTCTGATCACAACAGGAAATATCACCAACATTTAGAATCCTAAAATCAACACCCAGAAAACACAGTCCAGATATCAGAGTATCAGGTGAAGGCCATGAGACCAAGACCTCATTTAATAACTTGACTTGGTTACAGAGCAGGATTGCAATACTGTGGGATACTGTGCAATATTGAAAAGTAATTACAGCAGCTCTCTTTGTTCAGTACCCTACCCCCACCCTGTGTTAATGACCAATCTGTCCTCTTTTGTGGTGTCTTAATTACCCATCTGCCCTCCTTTGTGGTGTACTAATTACCCCACTTACCCTCCTTTGTTCAGTGTCAGAAAGTGCTGATATGGCCACGCCCACTTGATGCCCTATCATTCTAATTTACATCATAAAGGCTCCTGCAAAGATCATTAAGGGCGGAGCAAGATACTTCATGAGAAGCCACTTCCTGGAACCCGAATCGCAAGAGGGAGGGGGGCAAAATCCCCCTTTATGCAGAGCTGTTCCGCCTCTTTTCCATTGAAGTCGATGGACATGACACGCATGACACACCCCCTTTATGCAGAGGAAGTGATCCCCGTTTTGCGCCCATAGACATGAATTACGACGACGTATCTTGGCTCCGCCTTAATAGTCTAGGACCTGAGAGAGATTTGTATGCGCTTCATTTAGCGGAGAATATCTCAACTGTTCTTAACTAATATGACCCCACTGAACAACATGGGATGTGTGCCAAAATCTCTATCCGGGACGAAAGTCCTGAAAATGACCACCCTATTATCGCACTATTATCACACTACAGGTCAATGGGACTTTTTTCCCCTTTATAGATATCTTCATAAACTTCAACCAGATTAATCTTCATATTAAGAGAAATACTTTTTGTATTACACTTTTTCTAAAAAAATATGTATAAATATGCAAATGAGGTGATATCTCATTAAATATGCCTACTGTACATATACACTCTTGAAGCAACAGCTTTTCTGAAGTGATCACAATGTTCGCAATGACCATGTAGGGTAAGAATTCTGGTTTGATATTTCTAATTGTGTTTCTGTAGATGTTCAGTGTGGATGTTGTGTGTGTGTGTGTGTGTGTGTGTGTGTGTGTGTGTGTGAGGGATGTCCATGCTCCCTTCTGTTTCACATCCTGAAAGTTAATCATGGTGGTGAAGATTGCATCAAATGTTGTTGCGGGATAAGGAAGGATGGGGGTAAGAATTTTGGTGGTAGGATGAAAGTTTGCATTCACAATTGCACTTCTCACAGCTGTAAATCCAGGGACACTGTCCCTCTCATGCGTCACTTTTTTTGGGAAGCGATTGACCATCCACAGAAAATAGTCTGAATTTATTAACTTTGGCAGAGCTGTCAGTTGTTGTGGGAGAGGGGTCTCTTGACATATCTAAGACTTCTGATGCTGCAATAGTGGAGCTCTTTGTGTTTGGAGTAGGTTCTTTGGCCATTGCAATAGGGCCTGTTGACATTGGTGAGATATCTGTTGTCCTGGAATTGTGTATCACAGATACCACAGTGGTAGACTCTGTTGCTAAGGTAGAGAGTTCTGATGTTTGCTGATCAACAACTGTTGCTGGAGCTATCAGGTCCAATGTAGTAGAATTGGAGACAGTATCTGATACCTTATAGTCAGTGTGTATCTCCCCGCGCTCTTTAACTGGACCCATCCTGATAATCTGTTGGCAAAGGACTTTAGACCTAAGCTTTACTGTGGTCTGGCTCTGACTGTCAACAGACCTTGCAGAGATCTCACTTTCCGCTGATGGTTTCTCTACATTAATTGGAACATTTTGGAAGATTACAAGGATGGTATCATGTGTAGAGCCTGTTCCTGCCAGGGTGCTTTCATTGCGGTCAAAGTTATCCAATGCCCCATTAAATGGGTTTGTTGATTCTAGGACCGCAGGGAGAGGTACTCTGTTGTTACCTGCTGTGGTGATGATACGTTCAGCAAGGTCCACATCAATTCTCCTCAATGTGTTGTAGCTGACACATATTCCGTGATGGTTAAGAGCAGACACTAGCTCTTTTGATCTTGTCAGACTGTGCACTCCTTGAGCCACCATTACATGGAAAGGTGTTGGTTCCTTGCCATCGGTAAAGATGTGATGCAGAATTTGAAAGACTACATCTGTCTTCAGCTTAGAGGTCGTTTTTCCCTTAAAAATATAGGAGAAAAACTCCTGCCATCTTTGTGGTTGGTTCTTAATGAATATGTCATTGGACAGTTGGAGGTCTTGCGGTTCACAGAAGCTCTTCTGTAGTTCAAAGCTGTATTCATTCAACTCCTGTGCCAGCTCAGTTGCCACCTGTCTGACAGGTGAAACTCTCAGGGACTCTACCAAGACTTCTGGAGAACTATTGGTGGAAAATACCATCTGAGATGTTCGTTTGTTATGTGGGTATGTAAAGCAGACAGTGTCTCCATATAGCTCGATGATAAGCTGCTTTGTAGCTCGGTTTGACACTACTTGAGTTGAACCTTCATTGAGTCTGTCTCTGATGGAAGTCAGACTGTATGCAATTTTGCTCAAATCAAGCCCAAGAGCTAAACATTTAGCCTTCAATGAGTTATCTTCAGCTGTTATTGAATCCTCCTTTTCAAGGTTTTTCAGTATGTCCTCGATTTTGATATTATACTTATTGAAATAGTCTTTACGACAAGGGTCATGATATTGGATATCAGCCGCAAAAATATCATCTACCTCGCACATTACTGCTGTTTGGGTATACACATGATCCTTGAACAGCATTGCCGCATTTAGTAGTTTCCGAGCCATTGGTTTTTCACAGATTCTGAACAATTTGTGTATTTTCTTCTGTTTGACTGTTTTGCAATCTGAACCACAAAAGATACATACACTTTTAGTTGCACTGGTCTTAAATCTCAGGCTTCGTCGCTCAGTTGGATCATTAATAGGTCTCTGCTGTGATGGCTCAGATTGTTCTAATGGATGGGTTGTGCGATCAGACTTAGCCATATCCCTTTGAAATGTTCTGTAGCAGGATTTGGTGTGGTATTTAATGATATCTTGCTCTTGCACTGTCAGTTGAAAAACCCTAGCAGCTCGAGTGTCATTAATCTCTGTTTGTTTGGCAAGCGAAACAATAACACCCCTTCCAATTTCACCACTAGAGAGGTACTCAGATTGTTTCTTTTTCTGGCATAGGATGCACTCGTCAAGATTGATTGGTTTAGGTGTAGCTCAAGGAACAGTGAGAGGTACCTCATCCTGAAAATAAATAATTATGCTACTGTTAGGTAAGGTTGCTCAAAAAAGCTAGATTTTCTACCATAAAATATTTCCTACTGCAAACAAAAGTTGCCTTAAGCATGGCATGTTACTCTATTTTTTAACCCTCATAATCCACAGATAAATTCAAATGAATTCATTAAACCTTATCTTACCATGGTTCCTGCTGTAGCCCAGTCAATGAAGTATTATCTATGTGACACTGGATGGAGAAGTTGTTCTCTCACTCTCTCTTATTGTAAAATAAGGTTTCAAATATGAGAAATTGGTATGTACCAACTTATCTGTTATTTGGGAGGAATAACTTCATGACATGAAGGCACTGTAAATTCATCAACTTGTCTGAGACTATGTGTGCAGCCAGTTAGCTAACAAACTGTAGTTGGCTAGCTACAAGGCACACCAAATCAAATATACAACTGATACAAATTCATTATACTTTTTTAAATGCACAAAATCTCCTATGATAACAACACGCAATAAGTGTACACACCAACACAAAGAATAAAGAGTAGATTTCCTTACTTTCCTTGATCTCACAAGTCATCTTGCTTGACAGCCATATAGCCTACTCTGCTATGACCTCAGGTTACTATGCTGCCAAGTAAACTTGAAAAGAAAAAGTTGTGGTGATGACGTGATGACAGCAATATTTAGAACAGGTAGGAAATGTGAGCTTATAAAGTTTAGGTCAATAAATAACCGGCAATTCCTGTTTGTTGCTAGTGGTATGTAATTGGTAGACTGTTTTTTATCCATTTTCTTTATATTAGAATGCTTATACTCTTCTATGACCTTACAATCATGGTCATTTTTAACATTGTGATCACCTCAGTAAAGCTGTTGCTTCATGAGTGAATATACGCATATTTAATGAGATATCACCTCATTTGCATATTTAGAAATATTTTTTTAGAAAAAGTGTAATACAAAAAGTATTTCTCTTAATATGAAGATTAATCTGGTAGAAGTTTATGAAGATATCTATAAAGGAAAAAAAATGTCCCATTGACCTGTAGTGTGATAATAGTGCGATAATAGGGTGGTCATTTTCAGGACTTTCGTCCCGGATAGAGATTTTGGCACACATCCCATGTTATTCAGTGGGGTCATATTAGTTAAGAACAGTTGAGATATTCTCCGCTAAATGAAGCGCATACAAATCTCTCTCAGGTCCTTTATTATAAGGATCTTTGGCTCCTGTCACTGATTGGATGAACCCAGTGGGCCAGAGAGAAGAGGCAGCATATAAACACCACCTAGTGGAGTCAGATTTCTGAACTCACCTGTTCAAAGGTAGGAACTGGGACACTCTCAACACATACACTAGATCTGTGTTCAACTGCTATATTGCATTCCTTTATTTGCAGTTTAATATTTATTATTGTAGCTGTAAGTTACAAATGTGATTCACATGTTTGACTGGAATTTGTTTCACAGCACAGAACTAGAGTCTGAAATGTCAGGATTTACTGGACCTACACTGCTGCCTGTGCCAGTGAAGGAAATAAAAGAAGAAGAGTTTGATGATTTCCTTCAAGAGTATCTGTCTACAGTTCAGAAGGAAAATCCTGGAGCGGATCATGTGTGCAAGACTGAAACAAACATGTCAGACATCATGGACATTAAAGAGGAGGAAGAGGCTGATGTAAGAGAGCGTGGTCAGACAGACTCTTCTCCTACTGGTAAGATACTCATTAGTGTTTTGGCTACTGGAACTACTGGAATTATTGAAGCAAAAAACACGAATTACATTACTACTACTATTACTACAAATAATAATAATAATAATAATAATAATAATAATAATAATTTGTGTTTCAAAATGTTTTCTCGTCCTTCTTTTGCAAATCATCAAGAAATCAACACAGATGGGATGAGATGTGCTGGGGAGATGGAACATCATCGTAATAAACAAGGAAAGAGCTTTTGTAAGAGGAATCACCTGAAGGCACACCAGATCATCCAAACAGGAGAAAAGCCGTATCAGTGCAGTGTATGTGGAAAGAGTTTCAGTGACAGTTTGGGTCTCTCCATGCATCAGTTGACACATAATGGAGAAAAACTCCTCCAATGTCCTCTGTGTGGAAAGACTTTCAATAGGATGGGTCGTCTTGAGACTCACCAGAGGATCCATACTGGAGAAAAGCCGTATCAGTGCATTGACTGTGGAATGTCTTTTAGTCTTACATCTAGCCTCAAGAAACACCAGAGGATCCATACTGGAGAAAAGCCGTATCAGTGCATTGACTGTGGAATGTCTTTTAGTCAAACATCTAGCCTCAAGAGACACCAGAGGATCCATACTGGGGAAAATCCATATCAGTGTACTACATGTGGGAAGAGATTCAGGGACAACAATAATCTCATTAAACATCAGCTCACACATACAGGAGAAAAGCCATATCAGTGCACTACATGTGGGAAGAGTTTCATGACAAAGGCGAAGGTCACCATCCATCAGCGCACACATACAGGAGAAAAGCCATATCAGTGCACTGACTGTGGAAAGAGTTTTAGTCAAACATGTAGCCTCAAGGCACACCAAAGAATCCATACTGGGGAAAAACCATATCAGTGTGCTACATGTGGGAAGAGATTCAGGGAGAGCAGTAATCTCATTAAACATCAGCTCACACATACAGGAGAAAAGCCATATCCGTGCACTGACTGCGGAAAGGGTTTCAGTCAAATGAGCAGTCTCAAGAAACACCAGATTGTCCACACAGGAGAAAAGCCATATCAGTGCACTGACTGTGGAAAGACTTTTGGACGAATGAGCAGTCTCAAGACACACCAGATGATCCACACAGGAGAAAGGCCGTATCAGTGCACTGACTGCGGAAAGGGTTTCAGTCAAATGAGCAGTCTCAAGACACACCATATGACCCACACAGGAGAAAAGCCGTATCAGTACACTGACTATGGAAAGGCTTTTGGACAAATGAGCCATATCAAGGCACACCGGAATATCCATACAGGAGAAAAGCCATATCAGTGCACTGATTGCTGAAAGGGTTTCAGGACTAAGAGAGAGGTGACCATCCATCAGCGCACACATACAGGAGAAAAGCCATATCAGTGCACTGACTGTGGGAAGGGTTTTAGTCATAGCAAAAATCTCAAGAGACACCAGATGATCCATAAATCTTAGGACCCATCAGAAAGTGCACACTAGAGTGACACATTAGAAATGCTGAATTGATTAAAGGGTTTACTGATGAATCATAGTTCAGGGTTCACCAGAGGGCACACGTAAGCAATTAAGAGATGCTCACCATCTGATCTTAAAAATATATGTATATTGATATTTTCAAGAATTCATCAGAAATGATTGGAAAATCATCATCTTTTTGCTGTTTAACAATGAACTGAGTGAAGGCCAAATCAGAAGATAAATGACACCACAGATCCTGGATAAAATTTCAACTCTCATGCCAGATTAACTTCCATCATGAAAGTTGCTTAGTTTAGAAATGTTATTCTATCATTGTATATTAATGTCTTAAATATGTACAACACTGCATGACCATCTTAATGACAAGGTTTCTCACCATGTTTTATTTCAATTTATCCTTTGATGTGGGTCTGGCTCGTCGGGCTATGATTGAAGAATTTACTTTAAGATAAATGTACACTCACAAAGAGTTTATCTGAGTCCTTAGGAGAACAAGGCCAAAGCCCAACTTGCCTCAGAGCAGGTTAAGCTCCTTCCTCAAAGCTTTTCCTATTTGACATTTGTGTTATGTCTTCCATTTAAAGTCATGTAAGGCTACTTTATGCATTTGTGTTTGTATGTAAGTTTGTGTTTCTTAAATCAAACTTATAAAATAAAAGTATGACAACACGTGCATGTAAGACAGTGTGCGGATATGACTACGTTTATCCCCATATCCAGCACCTGTTGAAATTATATAGATTTTCAATTTCAATTTAATGTCGCTTATAGAGCGCCAATACATTACACATGTCTCAAGGCGCTTTACAGAGTGTTAGACATTCAAAGAGAGCCCATGAGTAACAGGGGCAAGGAAAAACTCCCTAGAATTGGAGATACATATAGGAAGAAACCTCAGACAGACCCACGACTCAAGGGCCCAACCCATCTGCCTTGGGTCAGTTACAGTACAGTCATTTGCAGTTTGAAAGTTACAATGACAATGAAAGTTCAAATAGTCCAGTGTAGGGAATAAATTGTCCAGATGTGTGTACATTCCTACACTGCAGCAAAATAAAATCATGACATTTTAGCCTTTAGTTTGTTATCTTTTAAAATAATCATCTGAGTAAGTTAATCAGGGGCGGAGTGGGACACAAAAATCCACCGGGAATATTCTGACCACACCGGCCCCCTACCAAACCAAAAAAATGCCACCACCACCACACATTCTTACATCTCTACCTTGCCCTCTCCTTGGGCCTGCTCCTCTCACTGCTCCTGCACCTCCTGCTGCACCTCTCACTGCTTCTCTCACTGTTCCTGCACCTCCTACACCTCTCACTGCACCTCTCACTGCGTGTGCTCTTCTCCCTGGGCCCCTTGTTCTTACTCTTCCTCATCCAGATATTATACAGTATACTGTGTGTCTTTTTCTGTTTCTGTTTCCAAAAACATCACCTCCTCCTTCAAATGGCAAGAGAGAAATTTTGAATTACATTAAACTTTAAATCAATTGAATAAGAAGTTGAATTAATTTGAAGTCATACATTACATTTACATTTGCCTGTTGTTCTCATTTTCAATGAGACTTAAAATTTCAGCCTCATGCAATTCCGTGCGCCACCATTTAATTCGAACACCTTTACTTCAAACTTTGGACTTTGGTACTTCAAGGTTGTACTGTTACCTGTCAATCATGCTATGTCCCCCGCCCCCCGCCCCCCGCCCATCCACTGAATCTGAGTTGATTTATCAGGTCTTTAGGAAGACTCACTCACTCCGGGCGAAATTATCACCACGTTGTACACTGTACACAGAGGTGGGAGTAACAAAAAAAACAAATCAATGGCGGTGGCTCCGGAGGTCGTAACTGGAAATATTAAATGTGAATAAAGGTTTCTTGACCACTTTTAATGGCTTATTTTGATACGGTTTATTGTAATGCTAAACAAATGTGTTCAGGACACACTATCATTGAAGGTTAGCTTGTTAGCTTGTTAGCTTGTTGACCCATTATAACCAATTGAAAACACATAGCAAACTAGGCGACTAGATAGTTAGCACGCTGATATGAACTGTGGTGTTTCTGTAGATTATGAATTGTTGTCAACATGAAAACATTCAAACAGATTTTTGTGTGTATGCCACTTGAACATACTTGGGCTAAATAAACCCCTGAATGTAATCTGAAGCACTGGACTGTCTAGCTAACTAAACACTAAGCTAACCACTAACCACTAAGCTAACCTGTTGACCACTGAGCCGAAACGTATTCGGATGCAGCCTAGGTGTGTGACAACTGGACAACACCCCCTGGGTGAAATTTTAGCAGGCGTATTTCGCGCAAAGACAGTAGAAGATCTCGCATGGTGACATGCTCTGTGGAAACCCAGCGTCAGACGAAGGACGAAGGCTCTAGTGATGGTGATGAAGTGGGGGAAACTATTACTAAAGAACTGATAAATCGACTCAGATTCAGTGGATGGGCGGGGGGCGGGGGACATAGCATGATTGACAGGTGACAGTACAACCTTGAAGTACCAAAGTCCAAAGTCTGAAGTAAAGGCGTTCGAATTAAATGGTGGCGCACGGAATTGCATGAGGCTGCAATTTTAAGTCTTATTCAAAATGAGAACAACAGGCAAATGTAAATGTGATGTATGACTTCAAATTAATTCAATTTCTTATTCAATTGATTTAAAGTTTAATGTAATTCAAAATTCAAATGACATTGATTTAAACTTTAAATTAGATTACATTTAATAATCGTTGATATATTTA
The DNA here is from genome assembly GCF_963854185.1 of Sardina pilchardus. NCBI lineage: Eukaryota > Metazoa > Chordata > Actinopteri > Clupeiformes > Clupeidae > Sardina > Sardina pilchardus. The sequence goes on from NC_084994.1 coordinate 5,463,242, forward strand.
AATTTGATACTTGGTGATATGACTTACATGACATTTTCCTTTGTAATTTACTTTATATTTAATTATTGTTACTTTGACCCTTCATAGTGGTTGGCCCCATACCCAACATAAATCATTTGTGTGCCAATTATTCAATTGTTTGTTTATTATCAGCTGAGATATATTGTTTTTGAACTGATACCATTGCAGAGGCAGAGGTTAAGGTTTGGAATATTGTTTTAATTGTAGGATGTTGTGTGTTAACATCTTTAAATAATAGAAAAACGATCCATCATTTTGTTGAGAGGTATAACTTGTCTGTTGAGAAAATGTAAGCATTGTTCACTGCCTGCATATTGTGCGAAAACGACATGAAATGTGTGAATGGTAGGCTACTGTATGGCCATTGGCCACAAAAGACGGATGCTGTGCTACTGTAACTGGGAGACTTAGAGTTTTGAAAATGTGACAACTGTTTGGACAAACGCTATGTTAGCCACTGAAAAAAACTGTAAGCCATTGATTCGTTTGAAACTTTGAAATGTAGGCTAAATGAGTTAATTAGCTTGTGATATTTTCCGTAGTTGAGCTTTGTGTCAGTGTTTTTCATTCTGTCAAATTTACCTGCACTCGTGATGGCCGTGGACTTGGCTACGGATCTGTTGTTGATTATTTAGATGCATGCTCCTCCAGCAGTCGCTTCTTCTTAATTCTGCCCTTTTCAGCCCCCTCTTTCTCTTTCCTCTTCTTGCCTTCCATATTATTCACGCAAGCACCTGCTAATCCGTTCACTATCAAAACGCTACGTTCACTGATACAGGCTAAAGGGCCATGCCATTAAAGGAGGGGCCGCTCATCTATCCCCCTACATTTCCGTAATAGACTTGACCTAGCAAACGTATTTGCGATTCCCAGGAGGCTTTGCTGTTCTATTTTGAATTTATTTGTGACAAAAATACTTAAATAACACTTTAATAATATATGAACAATTAAATCAAGACGCCCAAAGGCTACATACCAATGCACTGATGAGAGAGAACTGAGATGAATAGGCCTGTAAGGTAACCATGACTAAGGTAGGCCCTATATATCGCAAATAAATGGTTTATATAGTGGTTGGCTTTCTCATGGTGGTAAAATAGCTTTAGGTTACTTCTTATAGGGACAGCAATTCGATTTCCAATATCTTGTGAAGATAATAAATAAATGTAGGCCTACTAGCGGCCGCTCAGGCCCGTCATGGGCCAAATCAAATACGTAGGTCGGCCGGCCTGGCGGGAAATGTCCCGAATCTCCCGATTACCACTCCGCCCCTGAAGTTAATCATATAAATACATCAGATTAATATTTACCAAGAATATACCAACTCATTGAGGTAGTCAGACAAGACATATGACAGGATAACATTTCCTGTAATATCACAAATAGTATCAGAAAGTATGTTTAGGATCATTGTGGTGTTGGAAGGTGAATCAGAGGCAGAATGACCTGCCCGTCTTCAGCTGAGAGAGCAGAGGGCAGTTTTACGTCAGCTGCATTGACATTCACCCGTTTTATAGCGACAGATAGTCTGGCTAGCACCACCACTTCTTAATGATACGTTGTCTGGGAACCAACCATTCAGTTTCTCGCATTTGAACGATTGCTCAGATCCGTTTATTGGGCGCCACAGATGTCTATGAAATAGGTCTGTGTATAGCTCATCATCTTGCTTCCCCCTGTTCTGTGATTGGTCCCCTATCTGAGGCAAAAATTACCCCGCGTACACACTGTCTCCGTCCGTCAACGGATCACGGAGGTTGGCTCTGCCGTATGTGTATTTGCATACACGTGATCTGATTGGCTGACGGATCCGTCTCTGCCTGAAAAGTTGAACATTTCTCAACTTTCTTGACGGAGGCAACGGAGCTGAAGCGACGGACGGACCCACAATGCATTTAGAGTCCGCCCCATGCAAAGTGAATGAGATCCGTTGACGGACGGAGACAGTGTGAATGCGGGGTTAGGGTGGTAGTTTCAAGGCTGCCTTAGCAGTGTGAATCAACTTGTGCACAATAATGAATAATATGAATTATTTATCCATAATAAACGAACAGCAAGGCTGCAGAACATGTAAAGGGATATTACACTCATTTTCCACCTCCCCTTGAGTTAAATTATTGATCTTTACCTTCCTGCAGTTCATCCAGCCGTTCTCTGACTCTCTGAGTCAAGGGATACCACTTTTAGCTCCAGCCTAGTTAGAGCATAATTCATGGAATCAGATTAGACCGTAAGCATCTTCCTTGCTAGCATCTGGTCTAAAAGTGACTAGATATCCGGTAGTTTACTTGTTTAAAACTTGTCCCCTCTCAAGTTAGAAAGAGTAATACGATCAACAGAAAATGAAACATGGCGATTTTCTAGGCTGATTTGACATGGAACTATACTCTCATTCAGGCATAATAATCAAGGAACACCATGGGCACAGCAGCACAATGGGCCTGTAGGCTAACTTCCAGCAACAAGGTTGCGCTGCAGCAGACATGACTGGATTATTACGCCTGAATGAGAGTATAGTGCCTAATAGAGTGTTCTGATCTGGTCTTCACCACATTACCCATAAGTGGCTTTGCATTAAACGCTTGGAAGGAAAAACAACCGGAAAACACAGTCCAGATATCAGAAGATCAGGAAAGGCCATGAATGAGACCAAGACCTTGTGTTATAACTTGATTTTGTGACAAGAGCAGGATTGCAATACTGTGGGATACTGAAAAGTAGTTACAGCAGCTTTCTTTGTTCAGGAGCCTACCCCCATGATGCATTTTTAGACCTCCACATCACTCACCAACTTGAGTGTTAATTACCCATCTGCCCTCTTTTGGGGAGAGTTAATTACCCATCTGCCCTCTTTTGGGGAGAGTTAATTACCCATTTGCCCTCTTTTGGGGAGAGTTAATTACCCATCTGCCCTCCTTTGGGGTTTGCTAATTACCCCACTTACCCTCCTTTGTTCAGTGTATGAAAGTGCATATATGGCCACGCCCACTTGATGCTCTATCATTCTAATTTGCATCATAAAGGCTCCTGTCACTGATTGGATGAACCCGGTGGGCCAGAGAGAAGAGGCAGCATATAAACACCACCTAGTGGAGTCAGATTTCTGAACTCACCTGCTCAAAGGTAGGCACTGGGACACTCTCAACACATACACTAGATCTGTGTTCAACATCTTCTATATTGAATTTCTTTATTTGCAGTTGTCTGCTATTTAATCTTTATTATTGTAGTTGTACGTTCGGTTGTTAAGTCCGACGTCATGGACCCAGCAGATATTTTGTGAAAAGACGTTTATTAGCGCAGCCAGACGGGTTTTGCTACTTGTAAACTTTGTCATCACCACCTTCGTTTTAGCGGTTTTAAAACAAAATCGCTAAACTTTAACAAAGTAATCACTGTATGCAGCCAGATGATATATGAATGGGTAATGTCCAGGCTTCCGCGAAAAATATAGATTTGATTAGGTTGAGTCAACAAGTCCGTATAAGATGACAATTTTCTTAAAAGCTAGTCAGAATAGCGTAAAATAATAGTTTATTTTACTGTCTATGAAGAATAACATGTGAGTTTGAAAGCCGTTGGACCCGGAAAACTATTTATTATCCCATTATTACAACATCACTTAAAAACCGAATACCCCCACCCTGTGTTAATTACCCATCTGCCCTCCTTTGTGGTGTGTTAATTACCCATCTGCCCTCCTTTGGGGTTTGCTAATTACCCCACTTACCCTCCTTTGTTCAGTGTCTGAAAGTGCTTATATGGCCACGCCCACTTGATGCTCTATCATTCTAATTTACATCATAAAGGCTCCTGTCACTGATTGGATGAACCCGGTGGGCCAGAGAGAAGAGGCAGTATATAAACACCACCTAGTGGAGTCAGATTTCTGAACTCACCTGCTCAAAGGTAGGCACTGGGACACTCTCAACACATACACTAGATCTGTGTTCAACTGCTATATTGCATTCCTTTATTTGCAGTTGTCTGCTATTTAATCTTTATTATTGTAGCTGTAAGTTACAAATGTGGTTCAAATGATTGACTTGAATTTGTTTCATAGCACAGAACTAGAGTCTGAAATGTCAGGATTTACTGGACCAACACTGCTGCCTGTGCCAGTGAAGGAGATAAAAGAAGAAGAGTCTGATGATTTCCTTCAAGAGTATCTGTCTACAGTTCAGAAGGACAACCCTGGAGCGGATCATGTGTGCAAGACTGAAACAAACATGTCAGACATCATGGACATTAAAGAGAAGGAAGAGGCTGATGTAAGAGAGCATGGTCAGAACGACTCTTCTCCTACTGGTAAGATACTCATTAGTGTTTTGGCTACTGGAACTACTGGAACTATTGAAGCAAAAAGCAAACAAAAATTATATTACTACTACTACTACTACTACTACTTATAATAATACTACTACTAATAATAACAATAATAATAATAATAATAGTAGTAATAATAATAACATGTGTTTCAAATCGTTTCCTATAATAATATGTGATATAATTGAAATTGTTGTCCTTTTCTTGCAAATCATCAAGAAGTCAACACAGATGGGATGAGATGTGCTGGGGAGATGGAACATCATCGTAATAAACATGGAAAGAGCTTTCATAAGAGGAATCACCTGAAGGCACACCAGATGATCCACACAGGAGAACAGCCGTATCAGTGCAGTGTATGTGGAAAGAGTTTCAGTGACAGTTTGGGTCTCTCCATGCATCAGTTGACACATAATGGAGAAAAACTCCTCCAATGTCCTCTGTGTGGAAAGACTTTCAATAGGATGGGTCATCTTGAGACTCACCAGAGGATCCATACTGGAGAAAAGCCGTATCAGTGCATTGACTGTGGAATGTCTTTTAGTCTTACATCTAGCCTCAAGAAACACCAGAGGATCCATACTGGTGAAAAGCCATATCAGTGCACTGACTGTGGAAAGACTTTTCGACAAACATCTAGCCTCAAGAGACACCAAATGATCCATACTGGTGAAAAGCCATATTGGTGTACTACATGTGAGAAGAGTTTCAGGGAGAGCGGTTCTCTCATCAGACATCAGCGTATACATACAGAAGAAAACTCATTCCAGTGCACTGACAGTGGAAAGAGTTTTAAGACTAAGACACAGGTCTCCAGACATCAGCTCTCACATACAGGAAAAAAAGCTCTATGAGTGTACTACATGTGGGAAGACTTTTATAACTAAGCAAAATCTAACAAAACATCAGCGCACACATACAGGAGAAAAGCCATATGAGTGCAGTGCCTGTGGGAAGAGTTTTAGTGTGATGAGCCACCTCAAGGCACACCTGAGTATCCATACTGGAGAAAAGCCATATCAGTGCACTACATGTGGGAAAAGTTTCAGGACTAAGACATCTCAAGAGACACCAGATGATCCATAGATTTTAGGACCCATCAGAATGACACATTAGAAATGCTGAATTTGATTAAAGGGTTTACTGATGAATAACAGTTCAGGGTTTACTGATGAGTCATAGTTCAGGGTTTACTGATGAGTCACAATTCAGGGTTTACTGATGAATCATAGTTCAGGATTTACTGATGAGTCACAGTTCAGGGTTTACTGATGAATCAGAGTTCAGGGTTTACTGATGAGTCACAGTTCAGGGTTTACTGATGAGTCACAGTTCAGGATTTACTGATGAGTCACAGTTCAGGGTTTACTGATGAATCAGATCTCAGAAGATACCAGAGGGCGCACGTATGCAATTAAGACAATCTCACCATTTGATCTTAAAATGATTTTTTTTTTTTTCTAGAATTCATCAGAAATGATTGGAAAATCATAATGTTTTTACTGTTGAACAATAGCATTAAAGCAGCTTGCTTAGGGCACTGACATGGCCAGCATTACTGTAGCTGTAGGAAGCAGAAAGTGTAATTCTGATTTTTTGAAACATAAAAAGCACAAGTGTGTGCACAGCAGATTGAGTAACCTTGTCATTGGTATTCTAGCTGTCTGGGATCAATAGAAAGCACTTTGCAGGCCTACACAGTAATAGGTGTTAGCTACCATTGTGTTCTGGCCCCTGTGCTGAATTGCCTATTCCCTACCCACTGCAAACTGTGAGGGTTTTGGAATGTTAACTACACTGACAAAGGATTATGGGAAATAATTCCATTTGTAGGAGCACCATTCACACATCTGAAGGTCCTCAGGTGGGCATGACCAGAACTCTACCTGCAGGAATCAAACAAAGGAGCGTAGGTGGGGGTGGAGATGGTCTTCAGGTGGGCATGACCAGAGCTTCACACAGGAGGGTAGGTGGAGGTGGAGATGGTCTTCATGTGGGCATGACCAGAGCTTCACACAGGAGGGCAGGTGGGGGTGGAGATGGTGTTCAGGTGGGCATGACCAGAGCTTCACACAGGAGGGCAGGTGGAGGTGGAGATGGTCTTCAGGTGGACATGACCAGAGCTTCACACAGGAGGGCAGGTGGAGGTGGGGTGGAGATGGTCTTCAGGTGGGCATGACCAGAGCTTCACACAGGAGGGCAGGTGGAGGTGGGGTGGAGATGGTCTTCAGGTGGACATGACCAGAGCTTCACACAGGAGGGCGGGTGGGGGTGGGGTGGTCACAAGTAAACACAGTTTATATACCTCTACAATCTCAGAAGTAGAGTTTATCCACCTCATATTAGTGTTTATCCACTTCTGAAATAGCTCAACCAACTTTAATATCTCCCCCTTTCAAAAGGTTTACTTAACAACTGCAACTTTTAACATTACACCATCACACTGTATTATCTACATTCACAATATGTACGCTTATCAATATTCTAGGAATCACTTAATACTTGGTGTTGTTAGAAACATTAAAGTATAACCTCCACTTTACCTCAGAAATCCAATGCCGCATGGCTCTGTTCACTTTACCTGGGTCACAGAATTCATAGTTTACCCACCTTTTATTTTACCACTACACCACTGCATGTAAATGATTCTCAATGAAGCAATGATACAAGAGTTCATAAACATTCAACACATTTTGATTTGCTGGGATATGATTTCATGGTGGGGTAATCTTCTTCTGATCTGGTCTTCACCACATTACCCATAAGGGGCTTTGCATTAGACACTCTACACTGATCACAACAGGAAATATCACAACCATTTAGAATCCAAAAACCAACCACCAGAAAACACAGTCCAGATATAAGAGTATCAGGTACAGCCATTTAGGAGACCAAGACCTCATGTAATTACTTGACTTGGTGACAGAGCAGAATGCAATACTGTGGGATACTGTGCAATATTGAAAAGTAATTACAACAGCTTTCTTTGTTCAGTACCCTACCCCCACCCTGTGTTAATTACATTGCATGTCAATGCAATGTACTGTTATCACTGTTCTTCTTCTTATAATTATTATTATATCTTCCGACCAAAATCAATGATCAAAGGCTCTAGAACCACTGAACCGTTTGACGTCATTCAAGCACTCCTACAAAGGTCTCGAAACGGAGATTTGTTCTATTATTTTTTCACATTTGTGAACTTTATACTTTTTGAGATATTTACGATAAAAGATTTAAAAATTCCCATAGAGTTAACGTTGAGACCCTTTGGCGGTAAAGATTAACTGTTACGTCAGTGCTCAGCTGTCAGTAATCAAGGATCTTTGATCCAAATGCCACCGCTGTAACAGCTATGAAAACATTCTACCATGCCACTGCTGTAGGCTAAACCAGGACGTTATCGTCTTGTCTCCTGCTACTCCTTACTTGATTTGTTTATCGTTACAGTAACCGGTTTGCTCTCGGTAACGTTATCGACAGCTAAAGACAATCTAACCTAACGTCAACGTAAACACTGTATTTAGCTAACGACAAGCAAGTTACTAGCAAGTTACAAGCAACTAGTTGCACGATTTAGGTTCAAGCCTTCTTACAGTCGTTTCTAGTACAAACTGCATTGCTATCATTTCACGTTTGTTTGTTAGCACGCTAGTCGTTTCAGCTATAGGACTTGCCAGCCAGGCATTCATTTAAAACTTTCGGCATCATTCACAAATTAAAAACCTTTGTTAACAGCGTATTGTAGGCTACATTCCTATTAGGACAATCACACACCTGGAAATACTTCGAAGAACATACTAGCTCATCCTAGCTAATATGTGTATCCTACATAAAATATCCTACATTGCTAGATATCCTACCTGTTGCTGCATCATCGTTTGGCGTTGTTTGAGATTGTAGCCTATTCCGTGTTCCAATGGTGTCTAAATCTATAGCCTATGGCCTACTTTTAACCTGCATTAGTATATGAAGGCTATGTAAGCTATCCTACCAGTCGTCACTGTAGGCTACTAAAGTGTCAGCTCTTGCAACTCGTTTTAAGTAGGCAACTTCATTTCAGTCTTTTAAAGAGTTATTTTCCAAAATAGCCTATATCCACAATTTTGATGCATTTTCATAAATCACTTTTTAAATGTGACTTTCCAAGTAATTTCAGTGGAATTGTAATTGGGTTATTGTTATTTATTTATTCTTCTGTGTAGCCTAGTTGTCTTTTAAACTATAGGCCTAATACAATGTTTTACACAGTCAGCAACCTTTTTGCATTTACATGCAATGGTAATTCCTTCCATGGAATTACATTTTCTAGTTACCATTCTGTCCTTTTTAGGGGATTGTTAATTGTTAATTACCCATCTGCCCTCCTTTGTGGTGTACTAATTACCCCACCTGCCCTCCTTTGTGCAGTGTATGAAAGTGCTTATATGACCACGCCCACTTGATGCCCTATCATTCTAATTTACATCATAAAGGCTCCTGTCACTGATTGGATGAACCCAGTGGGCCAGAGAGAAGAGGCAGCATATAAACACCACCTAGTGGAGTCAGATTTCTGAACTCACCTGTTCAAAGGTAGGCACTGGGACACTCTCAACACATACACTAGATCTGTGTTCAACTACTATATTGTATTTCTTTATTTGCACTTGTCTGCTATTAATCTTCATTATTGTAGTTGTAAGTTACAAATGTAATTCAAATGTAATACTTGTCTTGAATTTGTTTCACAGCACAGAGCTAGAGTCTGAAATGTCAGGATTTACTGGACCAACACTGCTGCCTGTGCCAGTGAAGGAGATTAAAAAAGAAGAGTCTGATGATTTCCTTCAAGAGTATCTGTCTACAATTCAGAAGGAAAACCCTGGAGCGGATCATGTGTGCAAGACTGAAACAAACATGTCAGACATCATGGACATTAAAGAGGAGGAAGAGGCTGATGTAAGAGAGCATGGTCAGAAAGACTCTTCTCCTACTGGTAAGATATTCATTGGTGTTTTGGCTACTGTTCCTACTGGAATTACTGAAGCAAAATCAAACATAATAATAATAATGTGTTTTAAAAAGTTTTCTTGTCTTTCTTTAGCAAATCATCAAGAAATCAACACAGATAAGATGAGATGTGCTGGGGAGATGGAAGGTCATCATAGTAAACATGGAAAGAGCTTTCATAAGAGGAATCACCTGAAGTCACACCAGACCATCCACACAGGAGAAAAGCCATATCAGTGCACTACATGTGGGAAGAGTTTCAAGACAAAGGCGAAGGTCACCATCCATCAGCGCACACATACTGGAGAAAAGCCATATCAGTGTACTTACTGTGGAAAGACTTTTCGACAAACATCTGTCCTCAAGAAACACCAGAGGATCCATACTGGGGAAAAGCCATATCAGTGTACTTACTGTGGAAAGACTTTTCGACAAACATCTGTCCTCAAGAGACACCAGAGGATCCATACTGGTGAAGAGCCATATCAGTGTACTACATGTGGGAAGAGTTTCAGGGACAGCAGTTCTCTTACTAAACATCAGCGCACACATACAGGAGAAAAGCCATATCGGTGCACTGACTGTGGAATGGCTTTTAGTATAATGAGCAGTCTCAAGGCACACCAGAGTATCCACACAGGAGAAAAGCCATATCAGTGCACTGACTGCGGAAAGGGTTTTATGACTAAGAATGAGGTCACCATTCACAAGCGCACACACACAGGAGAAAAGCCATATCAGTGCACTGACTGCGGAAAGGATTTTAGTCATATGAGCAATCTCAAGAGACACCAGATGATCCACACAGGAGAAAAGCCATATCAGTGCAATGACTGCGGAAAGGATTTTAGTCATATGAGCAATCTCAAGAGACACCAGATGATCCATAAATCTTAGGACCCATCAGAAAGTGCACACTAAAGTGACACATTAGAAATGCTGAATTGACTAAAGGGTTTACTGATGAGTCACAGTTCAGGATTTACTGATGAGTCACAGTTCAGGATTTACTGATGAGTCACAGTTCAGGATTTACTGATGAGTCACAGTTCAGGGTTCACCTGAGGGCACACGTATGCAATCAAGAGATGCTCACCATCTGATCTTAAAAATATTTAAGCAATATAGCACGAGTGGGAGTGGGTTGTAGCTGGATATTCCCACGGGTGTTGTTCGGCCATAGCCATGAGGCCGGAGGCCTCTGCTGCACCCTGAACTGTGATTCATCAGAAGTTTTAAACGAACTGTGCAACGTGTGCAACATGACAGTTTGTTTAAAACTCCACAACTTCACATTGTATCGCAGAGTCATTTATTTTTAGCTGTGGAAAGTCTGAGTTGATTATCGTGGGATATTTCAACTCATGGAACGTCTCCCAGCCAATCAGAAACAAATAAACAGATCCATAGCACCCAAGTGTTGTATATATTTTCTACTCTTCATCAGAAGTGATTGGAAGATCATCATCTTTTTGCTGTTGAACAATGAACTGAGTGAAGGCCAAATCAGAAGATAAATGACACCACAGATCCTGGATAAAACTACAACTCTCATGTCAGATTAACTTCCATCATGTCAGATTAACATTCTCTCCAAAACGAATTACGCTTGTCAACTTTCCTGTATCTCCAATTTGTGCAATATACTGTATGTATATATCTCCTACTCTTGCAGCTCATGTGTATATGAGTGTGTGCATGTGTGAGTTTGCTAGTATAAAGATGTGTGTGTGTCTGTCTGTGTGTGTGAATGTGCATGTGTGCGCGCGCGCGTGTGTGTGTGTAATCCGTGGAAGTGTGTTAATCTGTGCGTGTGAATCTGTTGATGTGTGTGTGCGAACTTAGTTACTTTTTAAACTAAGCCCCCCGCCGGCTCAACATAAAAATGGCAATCGGTTCTGCCAATAGCCTACTCACTTTATTGGAATTTAACAGTTACGCCATTTTAACAGTAACATCAACAATATATAGAAGACATCATCACAACCAGCAGCTTTCTTTGTTCAGTACCCTACCCACACTGTGTTAATTACCCATCTGTCCTCTTTTGGGGAGTGTTAATTACCCATCTGCCCTCCTTTCAAATTACCCATCTGCCCTCCTTTGGGGAGTGCTAATTACCCCACTTACCCTCCTTTGTTCAGTGTCAGAAAGTGCATATATGGCCACGCCCACTTGATGCTCTATCATTCTAATTTACATCATAAAGGCTCCTGTCACTGATTGGATGAACCCGGTGGGCCAGAGAGAAGAGGCAGCATATAAACACCACCTAGTGGAGTCAGATTTCTGAACTCACCTGTTCAAAGGTAGGCACTGGGACACTCTCAACACATACACTAGATCTGTGTTCAACTACTATATTGCATTCCTTTTTTTGCAGTTATCTAATCTTTATTATTGTAGCTGTAAGTTACAAATGTGATTCACTTGTTTGACTGTAATTTGTTTCAGAGCACAGAACTAGTCTGAGTCTGAAATGTCAGGATTTACTGGACCTACACTGCTGCCTGTGCCAGAGAAGGAGATAAAAGAAGAAGAGTTTGATGATTTCCTTCAAGAGTATCTGTCTACAGTTCAGAAGGAAAACCCTGGAACAGATCATGTATTCAAGACTGAAACAAACATGTCAGACATCATGGACATTAAAGAGGAGGAAGAGGCTGATGTAAGAGAGCATGGTCAGAAAGACTCTTCTCCTACTGGTAAGATACTTATTAGTGTTTTGGCTACTGGAATTATTGAAGCAAAAAACAAACATGAATTACAATACTACTACTATTACTACAAATAATAATAACACTTATACTACTACTACTACTACTACTACTAATGATAATAATAGTATGTGTTTCAAATTGTTTTCTTGTTCTTCTTTTGCAAATCATCAAGAAATCAACACAGATGGGATGAGATGTGCTGGGGAGAAGGAACATCATCGTAAAAAACATGGAAAGAGCTTTCGTAAGAGCAATCACCTGAAGGCACAACAGACCACCCACACAAGAGAAAAGTCATATCAGTGCAGAGTATGTGGGAAGAGTTTCAGTGAGAGTTTGGGTCTCTCCATGCATCAGTTGACACATAATGGAGAAAAGCTCTACCCATGTCCTCAGTGTGAAAAGACTTTCACTAGGATGTATGATCTTAAGACTCACCAGAGGATCCATACTGGAGAAAAGCCATTTCAGTGCACTGACTGTGGAAAGACTTTTAGTCAAACATGTAGCCTCAAGGCACACCAGAGTATCCATACTGGAGAAAAGCCATATCAGTGCACTACATGTGGGAAGAGATTCAGGGTCAGAAGGAATCTCATTATACATCAGCGCACACATACAGGAGAAAAGCCATATCAGTGCACTAACTGTGGGAAGGGTTTTACTCATATGAGCAGTCTCAAGGCACACCAGAGAATCCACACAGGAGAAAAGCCATATCAGTGCACTGACTGTGGAAAGGGTTTTAGTCAAAAGAGCCATCTCAAGGCACACCAGAGTATCCATACTGGAGAAAAGCCATATCAGTGCACTACATGTGGGAAAAGTATCAAGACTAAGACAGAGGTCACCGTCCATCAGCGCACACATACAGGAGAAAAGCCATATCAGTGCACTGACTGCGGAAAGGGTTTTAGTCAAAGGGGCAATCTCAAGGCACACCAGAATATCCACACAGGAGAAAAGCCATATCAGTGCACTGACTGCGGAAAGGGTTTTAGTGAAATGGGCAGTCTCAAGAAACACCAGCTTGTCCACACAGGAGAAAAGCATTATCCGTGCACTGACTGTGTAAAGGTTTTTAGACGAATGAGCCATCTCAGAAGACACCAGAGTATCCACACAGGAGAAAAGCCATATCAGTGCACTGACTGTGGAAAGGCTTTCGGACAAATGAGCAATCTCAAGAAACACCAGACTGTCCATACAGGAGAAAAGCCATATCACTGACTGCGGAAAGGGTTTTAGGACTAAGAAAGAGGTCACCAGCCATCAGCACACACATACAGGAGAAAAACCATATCAGTGCACTCACTGTGGGAAGGGTTTTATTCAAAAGAGCCATCTCAAGGCACACCAGAGTATCCATACAGGGGAAAAGCCATATCAGTGCACTACATGTGGGAAAAGTTTCAAGACTAAGACAGAGGTCACTGTCCATCAGCGCACACATACAGGAGAAAAGCCATATCAGTGCACTGACTGTGGAAAGGGTTTTAGTCAAATTAGCAATCTCAAGAGACACCAGATGATCCATAAATCTTAGGACCCATCAGAACATGCACACTAGAGTGACACATTAGAAATGCTGAATTGACTAAAGGGTTTACTGATGAATCACAGTTCAGGATTTACCAGACGGCACACGTCTGCAATTAAGAGAGGCTCACCATCTGATCCTAAATAAAAAATATTTTTTTTCTAGAATTCATCAGAAATTATTGGAAAATCATAATATTTTTTTGCTGTTGAACAATATACTGAATGAAAGCAACATCAGGAGATAAATGACACCAGACATCCTTGATAAAACTTACAACTCTCATCTCAGATTAACTTTGACCATGAAATATGCTTTGATAATAACTGAGTATAGAAATGTTATAATTAATGTTATCATTGTATGTTCAACACTGCATGACCATCTTCAAGACAAGGTATCTCACCATGTTTTTCTTAAATAAATCTTTCTTTTATCTGAAATGGCTTCTTCAGTCAAACATTTTTTTAAGCAATTACTCACAAGATATCACTCACATACAAACAAAAAATAGCAATTTGGTGTTTTCAGTATGAAAGGAATGTGAAATAACTATAAATAACAATACAATAATACTAAAAGGAAATATACACTGCAGTGGATGTTATTTTCTTCATTAATGTGTTTACTGTGTTAATGGACTGAAGATGGGAATAGGATTCGGTTTTTGGTTTCAGATTTGGCAGATTTGGCAGATTCGGTATTCGGCGGTATTGGCAGATTCGGTATTCGGCGGAACCCCAATAATCTGGATTCGGTGCATCCCTACTTACAAGTAAAGATAGCACAATTACACTGAAAATAGCCTTGGTTTCAAAGGGTTTAACATGCATACAAACGTACGGAGCTCGAGAGGGCTCACGGCAATATATTTTGGGGAAGGATGAAAACGTGCGCTCACTTTGCAAAATCGAGCTCTCATTTTATTAAATTGTGCACTCATTTAAGTAGAGCGTGCTCTCGTTTCATTACATCATGCGCCCGTTTTCCTTAAACGTGCGCTCACAGTACCACATCGTGGTCTCGTTAATCTAAAATGTGCACTCGTTTTAGTTTTTCTTAAAATGGGCGCACGATTAGATAAAAACGTCAGCATGATTTGTATAAAACGTGCATTCGTTTTCATTAAATCATGCCCTCGTTTTATAAAATCGAGCCCTCGAATTACAAAATCGAGCTCTCAATTAAAACAAATCTAGAGCTCGTTCTTTAAAAAACGTGCCCATGATTTATAGCTTATAACGTGCATAAGTTAGAACATGATGAGCACTATCCAATTTGCTGTTACAGTTGTGACAAGTAGGCCTTGGGTCAGTTTGAGCCATTGTGAAAGACATGGATCTACTAAGGGTTTACCATGGGTTATGTACAGTATGTCACACAAAGAAATAGCCTACTGGCAACTTTAGTAACTCAGCATGGTTGGAAGTGCAAGAATACGTTGCGAACAAGCGGTCTTCGCTGCCGTGGCTATGATGACTTAGGTCCCGTTATTGATTTTATTTTTGGCCAACTCCAAGGTCCCGGGAAGTTTCATAGGTATCATTGGATGCACACAAATGTCTAGAGAATGGCTTGCGGGTGAGAAGAGAGCTGTGCGCATCATTCTTAGTGAACTCGACCCTTAAGGATTCCAGTGTCGCCGCCGGTGACGCCTGAGAAGAAGACAGGCTACTTCTCTGACCCAGTTTCGTATGACACATAGACTCATACGATACATTGAGCCCATATGGAATCTGCTAACGGGTGCATAGACGGCTTTAGCAGGAAAATGATGTGGCTCAGAGCTGCATTTACAAATAAGCCTAGTGACCCTCGTGTTATATAGTTGGTGGCTACCCGACACTGACGCGCACGGACATGGGGACAGAGAATGTGGTTCTTTGCGATATGCAAGTGTACTTAATGCAAAATGATGAAGATAGCAGAGCGGGCCGATCAAGCTGTTTGACGGGAGAAGTGAGAAGTGAAGAGAGAGGACATTGAGCACTATACATCCGGATGTTTGGCGAACTTAAAAACGAGGGTTTATTCGCTGGTGACTTCCTAGACAAGGCACTCATCCAGCTGTGTTTCAGAGCGTTCGCATTGAAGAAATTATAACTCATGTTCTGAGAAGAAATTATAACTCTGATATAATGTTCTGAAACACAGCTGGATGAGTGCCTTGTCTAGGAAGTCACCAGCGAATAAACCCTCGTTTTTAAGTTCGACAAACATCTGGATGTATAGTGCTCAATGTCCTCTCTCCTCATCACGCCCCACCAACTCTCTATTCTTTGATTTGCACTACTTCTCCCGGTGCTCAATGTCCTCTCTCCTCATCACACCCCACCAACTCTCTATTCTTTGATTTGCACTAGGCTACTTCTCCCGGTCAAAGAGCTTGATTTGCCCGCTCTGCTATCTTCATCATTTTGCATTAAGTAGCCTACACTTGCATATCGCGAAGAACCACATTCTCTGCCCCCATGTCCGTGCGCATCAGTGTCGGTTAGCCACCAAACCTCTCCATGGCCTCTGCATAGTAGCCACCAATTACACGAGGGTCACTATTTGTAAATGCAGCTCTGAGCCACATCATTTTCCTGCTGAAGCCGTCTATGCACCCGTTAGCAGATTCCATATGGGCTCAATGTATCGTATGAGTCTATGTGTCATACGAAACTGGGTCAGAGAAGTAGCCTGTCTTCTTCTCAGGCGTCACCGGCGGCGACACTGGAATCCTTAAGGGTCGAGTTCACTAAGAATGATGCACACAGCTCTCTTCTCACCCGCAAGCCATTCTCTAGACATTTTTGTGCATCCAATGATACCTATGAAACTTCCCAGGACCTTGGAGTTGGCCCAAAATAAAATCAATAACGGGACCTAAGTCATCATAGCCACGGCAGCGAAGACCGCTTGTTCGCAACGTATTCTTGCACTTACAACCATGCTGAGTTACTAAAGTTGCCAGTAGGCTATTTCTTTGTGTGACATACTGTACATAACCCATGGTAAACCCTTAGTAGATCCATGTCTTTCACAATGGCTCAAACTGACCCAAGGCCTACTTGTCACAACTGTAACAGCAAATTGGATAGTGCTCATCATGTTCTAACTTATGCACGTTATAAGCTATAAATCATGGGCACGTTTTTTAAAGAAGGAGCTCTCGATTTGTTTTAATTGAGAGCTTGATTTTGTAATTCGAGGGCTCGATTTTATAAAACGAGGGCATGATTTAATGAAAACGAATGCACGTTTTATACAAATCATGCTCACGTTTTTATCTAATCGTGCGCCCAGTTTAAGAAAAACTAAAACGAGTGCACATTTTAGATTAACGAGACCACGATGTAGTACTGTGAGCGCACGTTTAAGGAAAACGGGCTCATGATGTAATGAAACGAGAGCACGCTCTACTTAAACGAGTGCACGATTTAATAAAATGAGAGCTCGATTTTGCAAAGTGAGCGCACGTTTTCATCCTTCCCCAAAATATATTGCCGTGAGCCCAGCCGTGGTGTACTGGTTAGCGCATCGGGCTTGTAACCGGAGGGTTGCCGGTTCGATCCCCGACCAGTCCACCACGGCTGAAGTGCCCTTGAGCAAGGCACCTAACCCCTCACTGCTCCCCGAGCGCCGCTGGTTGGGCAGGCAGCTCACTGCTCTGGGTTGTGTGATTCACCTCACTGTGTGTTCACTAATTCGGTTAAATTGGGTTAAATGCAGAGAACTGAATTTCCCTCACGGGATCAAAAAAAGTATATATTCTATTCTTCTATTTCCCCCTCGGACTCCGTACAAACGAGCAATTTTGTGTAAACAAAATAATTGTTCTATTATTAACACAAAACCTGTCCCTGAGTGCTTTGACATTGCTGCCATTTCACACTTCCACACTTTCTCCAAAGCAGCCTACAGAATGAGGAATATCATCCAAGCTGCAGTTCAGAGCAAACCTGATGTTGGAATTACTATTGCATCAGTCAATATTATTACAAGAGGACTTAATGCCAAACAAAGACATTCAGTTGCACTGTTGGTCAAATACAGCTGTGTTGAAAGAGAACTCCAGTGCACATTTCTTTCAGTTGATTTGTAATATAGCAATCAGTAAATGTAGTTTAGACGCACTGATGATTATTATAAGTATGACTAAACTACATTCTTGATTGCTATATTACAAACACACAATATTGTGTGTTTGTAATATAGCAATCAAGAAATGTAGTTTAGTCGTCCTGATAATTACATGTGTTGTGTGTTTGTAATATAGCAATCAAGAAATGTATTTTAGTCATATACATTTGTTGTGTTTTTAATATAGCAATTAATAAATGTAGTTTAGTCATACTGATAAATACTTTTGTTGTGTGTTGGTCTACAACATCCTAGTGCTCTCCTATATCCATGTGAGCTCAGAAAACAGATTGATTGTGTTGATATGCTGCCCAAGGTTTTTAGTAAAATTTTCCAACTCATTGGAATACTGTGCAATATTGACAAGTAATTACAGCAGCTTTCTTTGTTCAGTACCTATTCGGTTGTTAAGACCGACGTCACGGACCCAGCAGATATTTTGTGAAAAGACGTTTATTAGCGCAGCCAGACGGGTTTTGCTACTTGTAAACTTTGTCATCACCACCTTCGTTTTAGCGGTTTTAAAACAAAATCGCTAAACTTTAACAAAGTAATCACTGTAGCTATGCAGCCAGATGATATATGAATGGGTAATGTCCAGGCTTCCGCGAAAAATATAGATTTGATTAGGTTGAGTCAACAAGTCCGTATAAGATGACAATTTTCTTAAAGGCTAGTCAGAATAGCGTAAAATAATAGTTTGTTTTACTGTCTATGGAGAATAACATGTGAGTTTGAAAGCCGTTGGACCCGGAAAACTATTTATTATCCCATTATTACAACATCACTTAAAAACCGAATACCCCCACCCTGTGTTAATTACCCATCTGCCCTCCTTTGTGGTGTCTTAATTACCCATCTGCCCTCCTTTGGGGTTTGCTAATTACCCCACTTACCCTCCTTTGTTCAGTGTCAGAAAGTGCTTATATGGCCACGCCCACTTGATGCTCTATCATTCTAATTTACATCATAAAGGCTCCTGTCACTGATTGGATGATCCCAGTGGGCCAGAGAGAAGAGGCAGTATATAAACACCACCTAGTGGAGTCAGATTTCTGAACTCACCTGCTCAAAGGTAGGCACTGGGACACTCTCAACACATACACTAGAGCTGTGTTCAACTGCTATATTGTATTTCTTTATTTGCAGTTGTCTGCTATTTAATCTTTATTACTGTAGTTGTAAGTTACAAATGTGATTCAAATGTAATAATTGGCTGGATTTGTTTCACAGCACAGAACTAGAGTCTGAAATGTCAGGATTTACTGGACCTACACTGCTGCCTGTGCCAGTGAAGGAGATAAAAGAAGAAGAGTTTGATGATTTCCTTCAAGAGTATCTGTCTACAGTTCAGAAGGAAAACCCTGGAGAGGATCATGTGTGCAAGACTGAAACAAACATGTCAGACATCATGGACATTAAAGAGGAGGAAGAGGCTGATGTAAGAGGGCATGGTCAGAAAGACTCTTCTCCTACTGGTAAGATACTCATTAGTGTTTTGGCTACTGGAACTACTGGAATTATTGAAGCAAAATCAAACATAATAATAGTAATGTGTTTAAAAAAGTTTTATTGTCTTTCTTTAGCAAATCATCAAGAAATCAACACAGATAAGATGAGATGTGCTGGGGAGATGGAAGGTCATCATAGCAAACATGGAAAGAGCTTTCATAAGAGGAATCACCTGAAGTCACACCAGACCATCCACACAGGAGAAAAGCCATATCAGTGCACTACATGTGGGAAGAGTTTCAAGACAAAGGTGAAGGTCACCATCCATCAGCGCACACATACTGGAGAAA
Organism: Sardina pilchardus; assembly: GCF_963854185.1. Lineage (NCBI taxonomy): Eukaryota > Metazoa > Chordata > Actinopteri > Clupeiformes > Clupeidae > Sardina > Sardina pilchardus. Next base: position 5,482,771 of record NC_084994.1, read on the forward strand.
AGCCATATCAGTGCACTGACTGTGGAAACACTTTTAGACGTAGATATAGCCTCAAGACACACCAGAGGATCCATACTGGTGAAGAGCCATATCAGTGCACTACATGTGGGAAGAGATTCAGGGAGAGCAGTTCTCTTACTAAACATAAGCGCACACATACAGGAGAAAAGCCATATCAGTGCACTACATGTGGGAAAAGTTTCAGGACTAAGACAGAGGTGACCATCCATCAGCGCACACATACAGGAGAAAAACCATATCAGTGCACTACATGTGGGAAGAGTTTCAATACTAAGAGAGAGGTCACCTTACATCAGCACACACATACAGGAGAAAAACCATATCAGTGCACTGACTGTGGGAAGGGTTTTAGTCAAATGAGCGGTCTCAAGAAACACCAGAGGATTCATACTGGAGAAAAGCCATATCAGTGCACTACATGTGGGAAGAGTTTCAGGACTAAGATAGAGGTCACCTTACATCAGCACACACATACAGGAGAAAAACCATATCAGTGCACTACATGTGGGAAGAGTTTCAATACTAAGAGAGAGGTCACCATCCATCAGCGCACACATACTGGAGAAAAGCCATATCAGTGCACTGACTGTGGAAAGGTTTTTAGTCAAACATCTAGCCTAAAGGCACACCAGACCATCCACGCAGGAGATAAGCCATATCAGTGCACTGACTGTGGAAACACTTTTAGTCGTAGATCTCACCTCAAGACACACCAGAGGATCCATACTGGTGAAAAGCCATATCAGTGCACTACATGTGGGAAGAGATTCAGGGAGAGCGGTTCTCTTACTAAACATCAGCGCACACATACTGGTGAAAAGCCATATCAGTGCACTGACTGCGGAAAGGGTTTCAGTCAAATGAGCAGTCTCAAGACACACCAGATGACCCACACAGGAGAAAAGCCATATCAGTGCACTGACTGCGGAAAGAGTTTTAGTCAAATGAGCAGTCTCAAGGCACACGAGAGTATCCATACAGGAGAAAAGCCATATCAGCGCACTACATGTGGGAAAAGTTTCAGGACTAAGATAGAGGTCACCTTACATCAGCACACATATACAGAAGAAAAGCCATATCAGTGCACTGACTGCGGAGAGGGTTTTAGTCAAATGAGCAGTCTCAAGGCACACCAGAGTATCCATACAGGACAAAAGCCATATCGGTGCATTACATGTGGGAAAAGTTTCAGGACTAAGAGAGAGGTGACCATCCATCAGCGCACACATACAGGAGAAAAACCATATCAGTGCACTGACTGTGGGAAGGGTTTTAGTCAAATGAGCAGTCTCAAGGCACACCAGAGTATCCACACTGGAGAAAAGCCATATCAGTGCACTACATGTGGGAAAAGTTTCAGGACTAAGATAGAGGTCACCTTCCATCAGCACACACATACAGGAGAAAAGCCATATCAGTGCACTGACTGTGGAAAGGGTTTTAGTCAAATGAGCAGTCTCAAGAGACACCAGAGTATCCATACAGGAAAAAAGCCATATCAGTGCACTGACTGTGGAAAGGCTTTTACTTTAATGAGCAGTCTCAAGAGACACCAGAGTATCCATACAGGGAAAAAGCCATATCAGTGCAAAACATGTGGGAAAAGTTTCAGGACTAAGACAGATGTCACTGTCCATCAGCGCACACATACAAAAGATAAGCCATATCAGTGCACTGACTGTGGAAAGGTTTTTACTTTAATGAGCTATCTCAAGAAACACCAGATGATCCATAGATTTTAGGACCCATCAGAATGACACATTAAATGATGAATTGACTAAAAGGTTTGCAGATGTATAACAGTTCAGGGTTTACTGATGAGTCACAGTTCAGGGTTTACTGATGAGTCACAGTTCAGGGTTTGCTGCATGAATCAGATCTCAGGATTTACCAGAGGGCACACGTATGCAATTAAGAGAAACTCACCATTTGATCTTAAAATGAAAATTATATTTTTTTCTAGAATTCATCAGAAATGATTGGAAAATCATAATGTTTTTGCTGTTGAACAATAAACTGAATGAACGCAAAATCAGAAGATAAATGACAGCAGACATCCTGGAATAAACTACAACGCTCATGTCAGATTAACTTTCATCATGAAAGTTGCTTTGATAATAACTGAGTTTACCATTGTATATTAATGTCTTGAATACGTTCAACACTGCATGCATGTCCATGACAAGGTATCTCACCATGTTTTTTTTTTTTTTAATAAACTTTGTTTTATCTGAAATGGCATTTTGCATAGAAACATTTTTTAAAAGCGATGACTCACAAGATATCACTCACATACAAACACAAAATAGCAATTTTGGTGTTTTCAGTGTGGAAGAAATTAATATATTTCTACATCACAAACTGCAAAAGAACTATAATAGAGTGGTTTTATCATTCATTTTAAAATAAATGTACCCTTACAAAGGGTTTATGAATGCTTTGTAAGGAGCTCATTAATGACAAGAACACTTTTGTAATCAGTGGCAGTCGGTCTGCATCCTTTGAGGTAACTTGATCCATGTCCCCATGACGACCATCAAATGTGTAAACTATGATCAGGAACTTCCTTCCCCTAATTTCACAGTTAGATTTGAATCTAACCAAATGTTCTCCTATTTTTTTGTTCTTCTTTTTTAGGGAGGGGGGGGGGGGGGGGGGGTAATTCTGTTTTTTTTAAACATAAAAAGCACAAGTGTGTGCACAGCAGAGTGAGTAACCTTGTCATTGGTATTCTAGCTGTCTGGGATCAATAGAAAGCACTTTGCAGGCCTACACAGTAATAGGTGTTAGCTACTATTGTGTTCTGGCCCCTGTGCTGAATTGCCTATTCCCTACCCACTGCAAACTGTGAGGGTTTTGGAATGTTAACTACACTGACAAAGGATTATGGGAAATAATTCCATATGTAGGAGCACCATTCACACATCTGATGGTCCTCAGGTGGGCATGACCAGAACTCTACCTGCAGGAATCAAACAAAGGAGCGTAGGTGGGGGTGGAGATGGTCTTCAGGTGGGCATGACCAGAGCTTCACACAGGAGGGCAGGTGGAGGTGGAGATGGTGTTCAGGTGGGCATGACCAGAGCTTCACACAGGAGGGCAGGTGGGGGTGGAGATGGTCTTCAGGTGGGTATGACCAGAGCTTCACACAGGAGGGCAGGTGGGGGTGGAGATGGTCTTCAGGTGGACATGACCAGAGCTTCACACAGGAGGGCAGGTGGAGGTGGAGATGGTCTTCAGGTGGGTATGACCAGAGCTTCACACAGGAGGGCAGGTGGGGGTGGAGATGGTCTTCAGGTGGACATGACCAGAGCTTCACACAGGAGGGCAGGTGGAGGTGGAGATGGTCTTCAGGTGGGCATGACCAGAGCTTCACACAGGAGGGCAGGTGGGGGTGGAGATAGTGTTCAGGTGGGCATGACCAGAGCTTCACACAGGAGGGCAGGTGGGGGTGGAGATAGTGTTCAGGTGGGCATGACCAGAGCTTCACACAGGAGGGCAGGTGGGGGTGGGGGTGGGGTGGTCACAAGTAAACACAGTTTATATACCTCTACAATCTCAGAAGTAGTTTATCCACCTCATATTAGTGTTTATCCACTTCTGAAATAGCTCAACCAACTTTAATATCTCCCCCTTTCAAAAGGTTTACTTAACAACTGCAACTTTTAACATTACACCATCACACTGTATTATCTACATTCAATATGTACAACTATCAATACTCTAGGAACCACTTAATACTTGGTGTTGTTAGAAACATCGAAGACTCTGAATTCCTCAAATATATTAATAGTCATATAAATGTATTCCTAGAAACTAATGTTAACGTGGAATCCCAAGATAGACCAACTATAGATATTGTACACCTTTAAAGTTTATATGAGAGGAATTATGAATGGGTATGCTGCAAAACATAAAGCGGGATTGGATAAAGAAATAGATCAAGTTAAGGATGAAATAAATAATTTGCAGAGAGCACACAAGGTCCAAAAAGACAATACAACACTGAATGATTTGCAGCTATTGAAATTAAAATGAGACTGTCTGCTGCATAAAAAGGCAAATGACTTAAAACAAAACTCTAGGAAACTGAATTATATTGCCGCAAATAAATCTGGCAGGCACCTGACTTCTATAATTAAAACAGTCCTGAAGAGACAACCCATAACGTTGAAAAGTGACACATCAGAAAATACTTTTAAAATTATTTTATGAGAACTTGTATACCTCAGAAATTGAAGATCAAAATCCTCTACCCTTTTTAAATTCAGTTCAATTGAAATGTCTGACCCCAGAGCAGAAAGAGGAACTTAGCAAGGACATTACAAGTTCTGAAATACAATCTGTGCTAAAGAAGATTCCACTGAAGAAGGCCCCAGGAATGGATGGCCTTCCAATTGAATTTTATGGTACATTTTGGAGCAAAATAGAAGGTTTCTTTACAGAAGTGGTAAATTCAGCCCAGAAGCTTAATAGTCTACCTCACACCATGTATCAAGCAATTATATCGGTTATACCAAAGCCAGGTAAAGTCTGTGAAAAAGCCTCTGACTACAGGCCAATTAGTCTGCTAAACTGCGACAAAAAAATAATTACAAAGGTTCTAAATGATCGTCTGGTACAGATATTACCGAGTATAATCCACTCAGACCAGGCTGGCTTTATCCAACACAGGAATTTAAGAACTAACTCTAGAACATGCATATCTTTAATGCAATATGCAAAGAAGTCAAATAAAGACCTGACAATAATGGCGATTGACGCAGAAAAAACCTTTGACAGACTGGAATGGTCCTATATGTTTAAAGTCCTAGAGGCCTACGATTTTCCATTAACATTTATTAATTTGGTCAAAATAATTTATAGCTCTCCCAGAGCATGTGTGTTTACAAATGGTGTTATGTCAGAACCTTTCCCTTTAAGAAGGGGTACCGCTCAGGGATGCCCGTTATCTCCATCGCTGTTTACTTTAGCAATAGAACCGTTGGCTCAAAAATTCAGGGAAACGAAAGAAATAAATGGTATTGAAATTGGAAGGAAAAAGTATAAGTTAAGTTTATTTGCAGACAACCTCTTACTTTATTTAAGCAAGGCAGACACTTCTATCCCTGAGGTATTGGCAATTATTACCGAATTTTCAAGGATCTCAGGATATAAAATGAACATAGGCAAAACATTGATGGTGTTGGATAGCAGCAAAATCAATCCGAATAACTTTAGACAATTTAAGATACAGAGAAAGCATTTTAGGTATTTAGGATGTTGCATCAGTGCTGATAAAACCCAGATAATATGCTTCCTTTAGTAAGAGAATTTAAAAATGATATTAAAAGATGGCATAATTTGAGGATCAGTCTAATAGGTAGAATAAGTCTGTTTAAGATGGTATGGCTTCCTAAGTTAGTATTCACATTTCAAACAATACCTATAACACCACCTAAGTTTTTTTTTAAAGAAATGAATAGCCTTCTTTCTTCATTTATTTGGTGTAATAAGGTAAGCAGATTGAAAAGAAAGCTCTTATTTTGTCCCCGAAGGGAAGGGGGGCTTAACCTCCCTAACTTGGAACTTTATCAGTTAGCTGTGCAAACGTTCTATATAGATCGTATTATTAATAATACTAGGGAAGAAGCGTGGATAGGAATAGAAAATGAACAGTTACAAGGTAACAGTTTATTAGTAGCACTTTTTTCAAAAGCTAAAGTCAAGTCCACAAATGTTGTTATTAATAGCACGTTAAATGCCTGGAGAAAAATAAAGAAACATCTTGGCAAAGGTTTAGGCCTCCCTGGGAGTATACAGTTCTGGGATAACCCTTCAATTATTATCCAGAAATCACAATTGCATTGGGACACATGGATAAAAGCTGGAATAAAAAAAATATCAGATATTATAAGTTGCAACTCAGTTTTGCCATTCCATGGGTTTGAAGCTAAATATAAGTTAAAAGACACTGAAGTGTTTAGGTACATACAAATTAAAAATTGGATCAATAAACTTGATCTAGAGAACACAATCTCCTCAGACATTATGAAAGTATTTAGCAGAGATGTAAAGAAGAGTTTGACCGGACACATGTATAAAAATCTGATTAAAGTAGAAGACAGTGATGAATTATTAAAAAATATATACAACCAGTGGACAACGGACTTGGGGTTTGAGGTCAAAGAAAGATGGAAGGAATGCTTGGGCGTTACATCTAGGCTCACTTGTAACGAGAATTTACGTTTAATTCAGTTTAAGATAATGACAAGAATTTATTACAGTAGAAATAAAATTCACAAGTTTGATGTTAGACTATCTGATAGGTGTTTAAAATGTAACCATGAAGACTCACTTATGCATTCCTTCTGGTATTGTGTAAAAGTTAAAAAGATATGGAAGGACATTGAGCAGTGGTTATCATCAAAAATAAAAATGAAAGACAATTTTACACCAAGGCTATGTATTTTTCAAGATACAGAGGGAATAAGGTACCCTACTGGTTGGCAAATTCTGTTCTCTTCTTTAATTTTTAAAAAGTTAATTCTCAAATATTGGAAAAACAAAGATGCACCTTCACTTCAAGAGTGAAGGGCATTAATGAAGTACTATTTAAATATTGAAAAAACAGAGGATCGAAATAAAATGAAACAATTTGATAACTTATGGAAATCTGTTTATGATGCCTTATAGTTTGGCACAGTAACTACACTTGAACCCCCCGTTCTTTTTTTTAAATTATTATTATTATTATTATTATTATTTTATCAGTTTTTATTAGTTTTTGGTGTGTGTGTGTGTGGGTGATGACTGTATGTGAGAGGTACAGTAGGGGATGGGAGGGTTAGGGTGGGGGGGATAGGTGGGGGGGCGGGAGTAGAAAGGGGTTGGGGTAGGGAGGGGGGTGGGAATGGGAGGTTGTTGGAAGGAGGGAGGAGTGGGAGGACTGGGGATGGGGTATGAGGGAAGCATGAAATGTAGGAGGGACATTAACTTAACTATCATTTTTTTTCCCCTTCACTTCTCTCTCACGTGTTTAGAGAGGAGTTTAGAGTAAAAGTAAAAATATATGTGTATATATTTTTTATTTTTTTCCCTCTGTAACTCAGTTTTTTCAGTTGTTAAGTGCTGACCCTCTTGACTTCATAAAATAAAAAATAATTATAAAAAAATAAAAATAAAAAAAAAAGAAACATTGAAGTATAACCTCCACTTTAACTCAGAAATCCAAAACCGCATGGCACTGTCCACTTTACGGGGGTCACAGAATTCATAGTTTACCCACCTTTTATTGTACCACTAGCACTGCATGTAAATAATTCTCAATGAAGCAATGATACAAGAGTTCATAAACATTCAACACATTTTGATTTGCTGGATTTATGATTTCATGATGGGGTAATCTTCTTCTGATCTGGTCTTGACCACATTACCCATAAGGGGCTTTGTATTAAATGCTTGGAAGGAAACACTGCAGAAATTATGACACTCTACACTAATCACAACAGGAAATATCACCAACATTTAGAATCCAGATTAGAATCAACCAGAAAACACAGTCCAGATATCAGAGTATCAGGTGAAGGCCATGAGACCAGGACCTCGTATAATAACTTGACTTGGTTACAGAGCAGGATTGCAATACTGTGGGATACTGTGCAATATTGAAAAGTAATTAAAAAAGTAGGGTACTCTCTTTGTTCAGTACCCTCTCTTTGTTCAGTACCCTACCCCACCCTGTGTTAATGACCAATCTGTCCTCTTTTGTGGTGTGTTAATTACCCATCTGCCCTCCTTTGGGGAGTGATAATTACCCCACTTACCCTCCTTTGTTCAGTGTCTGAAAGTGCTTATATGGCCACGCCCACTGGATGCCCAATAATACTATTTGCATCATAAAGGCTCCTGCAAAGATCATTAAGGGCGGAGCAAGATACTTCATGAGAAGCCACTTCCTGGAACCCGAATCGCAAGAGGGAGGGGGGCAAAATCCCCCTTTATGCAGAGCTGTTCCGCCTCTTTTCCATTGAAGTCGATGGACATGACATGCATGACACACCCCCTTTATGCAGAGGAAGTGATCCCCGTTTTGCGCCCATAGACATGAATTACGACGACGTATCTTGGCTCCGCCTTAAGGATCTTTGGCTCCTGTCACTGATTGGATGAACCCAGTGGGCCAGAGAGAAGAGGCAGTATATAAACACCACCTAGTGGAGTCAGATTTCTAAACTCACCTGTTCAAAGGTAGGCACTGGGACTCTCTCAACACATACACTAGATCTGTGTTCAACTACTATATTGTATTTCTTTATTTGCAGTTTAATCTTTATTATTGTAGCTGTAAGTTACAAATGTGATTCACATGTTTGACTGGAATTTGTTTCACAGCACAGAACTAGAGTCTGAAATGTCAGGATTTACTGGATCAACACTGCTGCCTGTGCCAGTGAAGGAGATTAAAGAGGAAGAGTCTGATGATTTCCTTCAAGAGTATCTGTCTACAGTTCAGAAGGAAAATCCTGGAGCGGATCATGTGTGCAAGACTGAAACAAACATGTCAGACATCATGGACATTAAAGAGGAGGAAGAGGCTGATGTAAGAGAGCATGGTCAGAAAGACTCTTCTCCTACTGGTAAGATACTCATTAGTGTTTTGGCTACTGGAACTACTGGAATTAGCCAAAATTAGCAAAAAGCAAACACGAATTACATTACTACTACTATTACTACAAATAATAATAATAATAATAATAATAATAATAATTTGTGTTTCAAAATGTTTTCTCGTCCTTCTTTTGCAAATCATCAAGAAATCAACACAGATAAGATGAGATGTGCTGGGGAGATGGAAGGTCATCGTAATAAACATGAAAAGAGCTTTCGTAAGAGCAATCAACTGAAGGCACACCAGATCATCCACACAGGAGAAAAGCCGTATCTGTGCAGTGTATGTGGGAAGAGTTTCAGTGAGAGTTTGGGTCTCTCCATGCATCAGTTGGCACATAATGGAGAAAAGCTCTACCCATGTCCTCAGTGTGGAAAGACTTTCAATAGGATGGGTCGTCTTGAGACTCACCAGAGGATCCATACTGGAGAAAAGCCGTATCAGTGCATTGACTGTGGAATGTCTTTTAGTCTTACATCTAGCCTCAAGAAACACCAGAGGATCCATACTGGAGAAAAGCCGTATCAGTGCATTGACTGTGGAATGTCTTTTAGTCAAACATCTAGCCTCAAGAGACACCAGAGGATCCATACTGGGGAAAATCCATATCAGTGTACTACATGTGGGAAGAGATTCAGGGACAACAATAATCTCATTAAACATCAGCTCACACATACAGGAGAAAAGCCATATCAGTGCACTACATGTGGGAAGAGTTTCATGACAAAGGCGAAGGTCACCATCCATCAGCGCACACATACAGGAGAAAAGCCATATCAGTGCACTGACTGTGGAAAGAGTTTTAGTCAAACATGTAGCCTCAAGGCACACCAAATGATCCATACTGGGGAAAAACCATATCAGTGTGCTACATGTGGGAAGAGATTCAGGGAGAGCAGTAATCTCATTAAACATCAGCTCACACATACAGGAGAAAAGCCATATCCGTGCACTGACTGCGGAAAGGGTTTCAGTCAAATGAGCAGTCTCAAGAAACACCAGATTGTCCACACAGGAGAAAAGCCATATCATTGCACTGACTGTGGAAAGACTTTTGGACGAATGAGCAGTCTCAAGACACACCAGATGATCCACACAGGAGAAAGGCCGTATCAGTGCACTGACTGCGGAAAGGGTTTCAGTCAAATGAGCAGTCTCAAGACACACCATATGACCCACACAGGAGAACAGCTGTGTCAGTAAACTGACTGTGGAAAGGCTTTTGGACAAATGAGCCATATCAAGGCACACCGGAATATCCATACAGGAGAAAAGCCATATCAGTGCACTGACTGCGGAAAGGGTTTCAGGACTAAGAGAGAGGTGACCATCCATCAGCGCACACATACAGGAGAAAAGCCATATCAGTGCACTACATGTGGGAAAAGTTTTAGTCATAGCAAAAATCTCAAGAGACACCAGATGATCCATAAATCTTAGGACCCATCAGAAAGTGCACACTAGAGTGACACATTAGAAATGCTGAATTGACTAAAAGGTTTACTGATGAGTCACAGTTCAGGATTTACTGATGAATCACAGTTCAGGGTTCACCAGAGGGCACACGTAAGCAATTAAGAGAGCTCACCATCTGATCTTAAAAATATGTGTATATTGATATTTTCAAGAATTCATCAGAAGTGATTGGAAGATCATCATCTTTTTGCTGTTTAACAATGAACTGAGTGAAGGCCAAATCAGAAGATAAATGACACCACAGATCCTGGATAAAACTACAACTCTCATGTCAGATTAACTTCCATCATGAAAGTTGCTTAGTTTAGAAATGTTATTCTATCATTGTATATTAATGTCTTCAATATGTACAACACTGCATGGCCACCTCAATGACAAGGTTTCTCACCATGTTTTATTTCAATTTATCCTTTGATGTGGGTCTGGCTCGTCGGGCTATGATTTAAGAATTAACTTTAAAATAAATGTACACTCACAAAGAGTTTATCTGAGTCCTCAGGAGAACAAGGCCAAAGCCCAACTTGCCTCAGAGCAGGTTAAGCTCCTTCCTCAAAGCTTTTCCTATTTGACATTTGTGTTATGTCTTCCATTTAAAGTCATGTAAGGCTACTTTATGCATTTTTGTTTGTATCTAAGTTTGTGTTTCTTAAATCGAACTTATAAAATAAAAGTATGACAACACGTCTACACACAAGTAGGAGTCCTCAAGCTAAAATAAAATCATTGTTAACTGAGAAAGGCTGTAGTAAACCGGGAGCATGTAAGACAGTGTGCGGATATGACTATGTTTATCCCCATATCCAGCACCTGTTGAAATTATATAGATGTGTGTACATTCCTACACTGCAGCAAAATAAAATCATGACATTTTAGCCTTTAGTTTGTTATCTGAGTCATCTGAATAAGTTCATCATATAAATACATTGGATTAATTTTTACCAAGAATATACCAAGTCATTGAGGTAGTCAGACAAGTCATATGATATAACATTTCCTGTAAAATCACACACAGTATCAGACATAGTATCAGACATATCACACAGTATGTTTAGGATCATTGTGGTGTTGGAAGGTGAATCAGAGGCAGAATGACCTGCCCGTCTTCAGCTGAGAGAGCAGAGGGCAGTTTACGTCAGTTCTGAGCTGCATTGACATTCACCCGTTTTATAGCGACAGATAGTCTGGCTAGCGCCACCACTTCTTAATGATACGTTGTCTGGGAACCAAACATTCAGTTTCTCCCATTTGAACGATTGCTCAGATCCGTTTATTGGGCGCCACAGATGTCTATGAAATCATATATAATTAAGAATAATCAAGAATAATCAACAATAATCAACAATAATCAAGGCAACTTGCAGCTACTGGCACTACTGCTTGTTGTCTATGGGGACTATTTTCAGATGCTGCATAAGATATCACTGCGCCTATGGTACGTTTGCAAGTTGCCTTGATTATTACGCCAGATGAGAGTGTAGTTCCATGTCAAATCAGCTTAGAAAAACGCCAGGTTTCATTTTCAGTTGGTCTTATTGCACTTTCTAACTTGAGAGGAGACACATTTTAAATGGGAAAATTACCAGAAATCTTAGTCACTTTTAAACATGAAGCTAGCAGGCGAGAAGCTAATGGTCTAATCCGATTCAATGATCTATGCTAGGCTGAAGCTAAAAGTTGTATCGCCAGACTCACAGAATGGCTGGGTGAACGGGAACAAGGTAAATTGATTGTTTTGCTCGAGGGAAGGTGGAAAATGAGCGTATTTCCAAAAATGGCGGAATATCCTAAGCTTTGTATCTTTAGAAAACCAGTCATGTTTTTGAATGGTCGTGCATCATTCCCTAAGTTTGCCTTGAGATGGGTGTTTTTTTTCATACTTAGTTACTTTATGAATGGTGGTTTATTATTAAGGTACCATTTTGAATGTTATTACTCTGACATTTAAGAAATAACGGCTGCTGTTTTTTGTGACCCAGGGTCAATGGGGAATTCCATTGAACATGGGTTACGGATGTAATGTTTTTGTTCTCCCTTAAGTTTCTCCACATTGCGTCAATACGATTTTGAAATCCTTGCTGTATGTATGTCGGACAAAGTGTTATTATCAAAGTGAAATGGCTGGCATATGTCAGCGGCGTTTGTTTCAGCACATAATTGACGTTTTCATTAGAAATGGTCAATGGGAATCAATGGGAGTCAATGGGGAACCGTAATAATTTTAATAGCGGCGCCCAAGGAAGTTTCCACCGGATGACGTGACGGCCGTCTCGAAGCAGGGGGTTCACGGATAACATCACCAGTAAAAAGCTCTACTAACTGCACGGGCCTGATTCTACGTCATCGCCAATCTAGGATCTACCAAGGGGGCAGGCATATTCCCGGAAGTAGAAACACGAAATGAGCTGGTGATCAACACTCTGCTAACTCCCTTGGACGGCCATAGATTTCAGATTTTTTTGCGATCCCATAACTTCATGTAACATGTGCCCTTTGTCTCCCTTATAGCTTCTGTGTATTCTATATAGGGTATCGAAGGCAAAATTAATTCACTTCTTCCCCGTATATTACGTTGGTTTCCCGTAAAGAAGTATTTTAGCATGTCTGTTGTAGGGAAGCTAACGTTCGCCCGTAATGTTTGGATAAGAAGCTGAGTGAGCCTGCACGAAAACCATGACGGAGAGTCATTCGCAAGATCAGTGAAAATGCGTGTAGCCTACGGTAGCCTAATGTTTGATATGGTAAAGCATTACCTAGAGGCAAGTACACATAATAATAATATTAAAAAACGAACGTTAACAATTTCAGAGGTTTTCGATCTATCAGACGAGTTACAGCAGGCTAACGTCTCAAAATGAGTTTGAGTCTGCGCAGTACGATGAACAGGAAACGAATTTTTGTTTCAGCCCCCTCTCATTGAGAACGACGGAGTCTGTTTGTCCATTTCTTTTAGGTCTATGGGATCTACCCGCATCAACGTAATTGGACAACACGTTTCTTGGAAAACATTGTTTGTACGGGCACTGCAGCTGCATGTGAATATATCTGATGTGTCATCCAGTACGCGAGAGGGCGGTAACACTTGTACACGCGACCGAATCTTTCGTTACTCAGTGAAGCAGACTGCACTGCACACAATCCGGCAAAGGAAGATCATAACAAACCACACGAGTTTTACGATTCACAATGTCGAAACTATCAAATGCAGGTAAAGTTAGGTAAACCACTATCCTAGTTAAAGGCTCACACCAAACGACGTGCGTTCTGCTGTGTAGAAATAGTGTTTTAGAATTAGTAGCCTATTTGGTGCGCTTGCAGGTTTCTCTTTTTCCAGTTTAAAATACAAACATAAGCTGCGAAACACAATGCAAAAACAAGTAGGAGACTCGCTGCAGACCTTTCCTTCATGTTCCGAAGGTTTGAAGTCGCAACACAGCACCACGAGACAGCTGGGAGATGTCAACACGAACGTGAGTGGGAGCTTCTTTACCGTTAAACTGTCGTGTTATTCTGTCGGTCATGTGAATGTTTGGTACCGAGTGTGCCAGATACAAGCCCGCTAGAACACGTAGCCCACTGTACTAAGTTTCGACCGGTTCGGATTTTCTGGTGTTAGTCTATTCCGTTTTCTACACCAACTGTTGTCGTTGCACATTCGTGAGCTGAGTGCTCCATACGGAACAGCTGCAGCAGTGGTCTGGTCGTTCTATTTACTGGACATTCGCAAACATAATCATAACATATAATCATAACATAATATAATCGCGTTTCACATTATGTCGTGAGCATCACAATAGCCTACAGGCACTCGACAATGTTAACATTTTGTAGGCTATTTCTGCAAATATCAAGCTGGAGTCAATCTGGCAGCAGCAAAACAGACCACCAAGTCATTGAATTATGTTAAGTTACATTTAGTGCCTACTGGTTTCCTTGGCCTGTTCCCATCCTCATTGCCATTAGCAAACACATGGCTGATGTGGCCAGTGATGAGTCGTGTATCAAACCCTCCCATGTGTAGGCTACACCCACCAACATAAACCACCACTACTATACAAATCTACACATTTTGAGCGTAATAATCCTGCCAAAGTAATATAACTTTATTGCAGACACAGGTCCATATCATACACATACAATAATAATAATAATACATAATAATTTCACACCAGCGTGCCCCGCAAACGTGCTAAGCCAAAGTCCCAACGTCCCAATGGTGCGCTACCAGTCCAGCTAAAGGCCCAGGCCTCTAGCTTTCATGCCAGCAGCGCTTTTGAGGCGTCGGGGAGTGAGCAATGAGCATTAGCAATGTTCCATGTGCACAGCTAAGGCATCTGATAAGGGGACAATGATCAGCCATCACCACACGCATTATGCACTGTGTAGGCTATATGCCACCAAGGGACAGAGAGCAGTGATCAGTCACCTCCACACGCATATTTTTTTCTCATTTTGTATTTGTATTGTGATGATGTGTTGACCGGCCAAGGGACTACAGATGAAAATGAGCTATTTTGCTAACTCTGGCACATTTACATTTTGAGTGTAAACAAAGAATGTCAATTGATATGCATTGTCCCTTTTAAATAAACAAACAAATAAATAAATAAATAAATAAATGTGCTGTATATATATGCCACCAAGGGACAGAGATCATTGATCAGCCACCACCACACGCATCATGCACTGTGCAACCAGGGGAGGGTAGCTTCACTACAAACTGCTTTGCACTCTTGTTAGAGAACATTCACCATGTCAAAATGCAGCAACATTTCTCTCTATTAAGACCTAGATTGAACTTCATACTACTGTGCAGTTTTTGTCTTTTTTTTTATTACATTGGGGGACTTATTATGTTGGTGGGAAATGATTGCGTTGGTGGGACGTTGTTATTGCGTTGGTGGGTGCTACCGTTTTATTTGGGGGGCTTTAATGCCTTTACTGACAGGACAGTGGAGAATGACCGGGGACAAGTGAGTGGGAGTGGGGAAGTCGGGGTGGGATGATCCGGAGAGGACCACGGGCCGCAAATCGGCGGTGCATGGTGCAGGTGCCCCAGCCAGTCGCGCCACAGCTGGGGCCAGAACCTTGATTACTAGCGGACCACCAGCTCTCAAGGGGTGTTATTAGCCATCCGACTTGATGTTTATCCAACAGTTGTTGAACAAGTGTGTGTGTGTGTGTGTGTGTGTGTGTGTGTGTGTGTGTGTGTGTGTGTGTGTGTGTGTGTGTGTGTGTGTGTGTGTGTGTGTGTGTGTGTGTGTGTAGAGAGACATTACCCAGCATATTGATACAGTGGATCACAAGAAAGTCTGCATGGACCTGGAAAAAGCTACTGAAGTCATCATGCAAACATTGCAGGTAAGACACACACACACACACACACACACACACAGACTCACTAAAACAGGTGCACATGCAGAGGCGTCATGCAAGCCAAAATTCTTAGGGGGCACAATCAACGACGTTGCAATAATTTTAATTATTAGATAAATATTAAGGGTGCTATATTGCTATAAAGATCCCTTGGATCCCTGTACATGTCACCTGGCTTGGCTACATTATAGTTCACTATGGAGGAAGTTTACATAGGCTATTTGATAGCCTACTAGTTATTTCTCTGTGGCTATTCCGCACGTTCATCTGCCTTGCTTTTCTGTTTTGAATCTCCCCCGGTGGGGAAGACTATCAAATTGCTTTAAAGTAAGTAAACATTAGACTTGTCAGGCGTTAGCCTATATAGCGAGCTATCTGGCTACAAAGCCTATACACAACTGAAACAAAAGTCACAAACTCCACATTATGGTTTCATTTACAGTAGGATAGGCGACTGTAGCTTATTGCTCCTATACTGTAGCCTACGAAAATTTGAGCTGCAACTTGCCTTGGCTTTGACACTAACGTCAACGCATCCCTGAACTTGAAACTCTTCCTCTCCAGTCGCGACACAGCCTATGCTTTCAATCTCAACGAGTTCTAGCCACGTTCAGAGTGGTAGATAAAACAGTTTGTCCTGGCGGGCTACATCCCCTGTCCATTCACTCCCTGAGAAGCCGGCTTCCCTGGAAATGCGATTTTGGAGCGTTTGGTGAACTTTGTGATCACCAACATTTCCAGGTCCACAAATAATTCCGCTACTTTTTAGTATCATCCGAATGTAATGTTGATTTATTGCAAAGCCTACTTACCACTTCAACACCATTGACTGTCTAAACTGTGCAGTTCAACTGTTCAAATTGTAGCCTAACGTTAACTGTAACAGTTCAACATCAACACAACAATGCGCGCTCAACATGCGTGTGCGTTTCTACGGGAACATACAGTAGCCTATGCTACAGACACCAATTTTAGGGAAAAGGCTGATGGCCGGTCTTTATTACACATCCAGAAGAATACATTGGAGTCGTTATAGGCTCTGGAATGGATTATTATGGCGCATAATCGGAAAGTTATGATTAAAAAAAAATATCAGGGACGAAAAATCAGAGGGGGCACGTGCCCCCTTTACTTCAATGGGCATGACGCCACTGTGCACATGCACACAAGCCCCATCAAATAACACACACACACACACACACACACACACACACACACACACACACACACACACACACACACACACACAACACAAGCAAGGCTATAAGGCTATTATGAGACTGTTGAAGTGTATTTAATAAATGCTCTGATATAACTGTTGACACAGGCCACTCAAATGAGACACAAGCAAGTCTGCATGGATCTGGAGAAGGCCTCTCGAGTCATCATACAAGCATTACAGGTAACACACACACACACACACACACACAAACACACACACACACACACACTGTTGACACACTTTGCATCAGCTAAATCCCCCTCAGTTTTAGCCAATGAAATGACAGCATGTCCAAACTTAATGAGGACATGTCGAAATGAATGTCTTCACAACAAAAATGACACCAAAATGATACCAAAACACACACATAAAGACACATGACACACACACACACACACACACACACACACACACACACACACACACACACACACACACAAAGACACACACAAAGACACACACACACACACACACACACACACACACACACACACACACAAAGACACATGTCATGCAGTGTGTAATATTCTGTTCAGTTGCCTTCACTGTTTCCACACACACAGACAGACACACACACACGCACAGTGGCTTTTCCTACATTTGTGTGTTCCATGTGTTTGTGTGTGTGTCAATCAGCACGAAGTAGGAAGGAACCAGGAGCTCTGCGTGGTGATTCGCTGCCTGGAAGAGAAGGAGGCGGAGACTGGGCGGAGCCTAACAGAGCAGGTGGAGTCAAACAAGCAGCTGAAGCTGAAGATCGATGAACTAAAGAAACGCCTGGAGGAGAAGAACCACTCACTGACACAGGCCAACCAGGTGAGAGAGAGAGAGAGAGAGAGAGAGAGAGAGAGAGGGAGAGAGAGGGAGAGAGAGGGAGAGAGAGAGAGAGAGGGAGAGAGAGGGAGAGAGAGGGAGAGAGAGGGAGAGAGCGCATGCGCTTACAAAAGGGCTGTGTCTCATTTTACACTGTCGTCTGTAAACGTTGTAACTACTGTATCCAAATCACAGCATGTAAATTGGAAAATGATGCAATTCTTTTGTCACTATTGAGAGGTCTAGGCTAATGAAGATGGAAAATGTTAAGAACACAAAATGCTACTAAACCAGTTTCTAGTCATCGTGTTTAGCACGGCGATAAACATTAGGTCATTATGCATCACTGAAGATGAACCTAACAGTGAGACACAATTATCATTTTCAGTGGACCACATAAAGCTAAGCTTCACACTCTCTAAGGCTGTGTCTGAATCATAGGGGCAGCCGTGGCCTACTGGTTAGGGTTTCGGTCTTGTGACCGGAGGGTTGCCGGTTCGAGCCCTGACCAGTCCACGGCTGAAGTCCCCTTGAGCAAGGCACCTAACCCCTCACTGCTCCCCGAGCGCCGCTGGTTGGGCAGGCAGCTCACTGCTCCGGGCTAATGTGTGATTCACCTCACTGTGTGTTCACTGTGTGCTGTTCGTTCACTAATTCGGTTAAATTGGGTTAAATGCAGAGAAATGAAGTTCCTTCACGGCATCAAAAAAGTATATATTCTATTCTATTCTATTCTTGTGTGTGTTCATACAGGCTGTGTGTGTGTGTATGTGTGTGTGTGTGTGTGTGTGTGTGTGTGTGTGTGTGTGTGTGTGTGTGTGGGCACGTGTGTGTCCATACACGCTGTGTGAATGTGTACATTTGTGTGTTCACAAAGGTTGTTTATGTGTGTGCTCATAAAGGTTGTGCATGTGTGTACAGGTTGTGGCTTTACTGAAGAGCAAGGAGCTGCTGCGAAGCAAACGGAGCAATCACAGGTACACACACACACCACTCACACACACACACACACACACACACACACACACACACACACACACACACACACACACACACACACACACACACAGGCTGTGTTTGAAACATAAGTACACACACTGGGCAGTGTGCATTTTCTGGAAGTTATGTCAGAATAGACTGTCCGAAAGTCAAACGCTCTCACTAGATGGGTACTTCGTTTGGCGGGATTTCCAAGTGTGCCTCAGATATCCCATAATCCATTGCGCAGCGCAGGTCAAGCTCCACACGTCATGCAAATCGTCAACACACACCCCTCCCCGAGTCAGGTGACGCCAACTAGTTTGTGCTGTCCAAATGTAGGTAGGGACACATACTGAGGAGCAAGCTAACTGAGACGCTACTGGCAAGAAGGTACTATCCAGCATGCACGCTTGACTTTTGGACACGGCCACAGTGTAGCAGTGCAGATATTGTTCTGTGTTCCTCTGAACTTTGAACTCTGACTCTCGCCGTCTCTCCCCCCTACAGGACATTACAGGAAGTGATCGAGTGGCTCCAGGGAGGGGAGAGCCAGATCAAGACTGAGGTACACACACACACACACACTTATAAACTTACACACACACACACACACACACACACACACACACACACACACACACACACACTTATAAACTTACACACACACACACACACAGTCAGTCATAACAGTCTGAATAATACTATGTTTCATACGGTATGTGTGTGTTCCAGAATAGCTCTCTTGTCCAGTCAGAGCAGATGGCATCAGCAGAGGAATCCTCTTCATCTGATGCCCAGAGTGGAGCTGCAGTACTCCGTGCTGAAGGTGGACATGCATATGGACACACACACACACACACACACACACACACACACACACACACGCACACGCACACGCACACGCACAAACAGACAGACGCACACACTTGGATACTCACACAGACACACTTACAGTTTTACAACAGTGGGTTTGGGAAATAAAATGTGAATGTCTTAGAATATAATTATTATTATTATTATTAGTGCTATCTGATCGTCCATTAACACAACACAGACTCACAAATCAACTTCAACTTCAGAATTTTTTCCTGTGTTGTTAACATACAATTGTTTTTCATTAGTGGTGGGCCGTTATCGGCGTTACCGTGCTGCGTTAACGTGCAACTCTTATCGGGCGATATGAAAAATATCGGCGTTAATCTATTCTCAAAGTTAGGCTGGGAGCTGGGTCACGCAAGCTAAGATCACTTTCACCTTGATATTTTAGCGCGAACGCCAAATGTTTAAGAGTGCGCCTGAAAAAAGTCTAGGTCGCACTGGTGCACCTGACGCTGCTCGGCTGCTTTCTTTCACACGTTGTAGACTATGCGTGGAACTTTACCAAACAGAAGTAGCCTAATCCCCCTCTCCTTGGCCCGCTTTCTCTTGCTCTCCCTCTCCCTCCCCCTCCCTCTCCCAATGGACACTCGCGACCCGCCCCTCGACATGCACATTTAATCCAAATAAAACATTCACAATCGTGAAAGCAATGATGGAAGACGTTAGCTAAATTAATATAAATTCCGGTTAGCATCATTGCTGCAGAAAGTTGATTAAAACTCTTACATTCAAGTCACTGTTGCATGAGTTGGATGATAATCTCAATACCAATGTTTTCCAACTCCAAAACTCGAAAGGAGAAAAAGTATTAGCCCACATTGAAACTTACAGTAAACACACGTGGGGAAACTGAACAGTCCAACCAGTAAACTGATAAACTAGCCAACTATGCTACTTTGTTTACATTTTGAGGTTTCAAGCAGACAGCTGAATTAAAGAGGCAGAGTTGTAATATGAATAGTAGGCTACAATCTGCATAAAGTGTGCTGTCATGAATATCAGAAATGTCAGGTATGTAGAATAGGCTTATATAAATAATTTTGTAAAGAAAATATTAATGTGTTTCAAGCTTTTTCTAGGCTTTTTGTTGTTAAAAAATCATTATATGAAAGGACAGCAATAAAAAGGTGACCTTTTAGCGTTAAAGGCGATGCAATGAAAAATGTGGGTGCACCTAAATTTTGCGCTGGTGCACCTAAAATTAATCTAGATTAATCTAGATTAATTTCAAGATTACAGTGAGATTAATCTAGATTTAGAAAATTAATCTATGCCCACCTCTATTTTTCATACATATGGCTAAGCCCAACATTATCTACATGATGATATTGCGTGTGTGTGTGTGTGTATGTGTGTGTGTGTGTGTTGGTGTGCGCGCGTGTGTGTGTGTGTTTTTCTCATCAAACAGGAAAACGATCCTCCACCTCCTCCGCCTCACACACTCATACCGAGGACGATTCCAGAACACGGACTGAGGAAGATTCCAGAAAGTTCCCCTGCCCCATATGGGGAAAACGCTTCAGATCACGGTCTCAGATCAAGGTGCACGAGCACTCGCACACGCAGAAGACCAGCCTGACTTTAATGTCAACTAGCAACCACCATAGCAATAACCATTGTTATCCTAGCAACTAGCAACCACCATAGCAATAACCATTGTTATCCTAGCAACTAGCAACCACCATAGCAATAACCATTGTTATCCTAGCAACTAGCAACCACCATAGCAATAACCATTGTTATCCTAGCAACTAGCAACCACCATAGGAATAACCATCATTATCCTAGCAACTAGCAACCACCATAGGAATAACCATCATTATCCTAGCAACTAGCAACCACCATAGGAATAACCATTGTTATCCTAGCAACTAGCAACCACCATAGCAATCAACATCATTATCCTAGCAACTAGCAACCACCATAGCAATCAACATCATTATCCTAGCAACTAGCAACCACCATAGCAATAACCATTGTTATCCTAGCAGCTAGCAACCACCATAGCAATCAACATTATTATCCTAGGTCTAGCAACCACCATAGCAATCGACATTATTATCCTAGCAGCTAGCAACCACCATAGCAATCAACATTATTATCCTAGCAACTATCAACCACCATAGCAATCAACATTATTATCCTAGCAACTAGCAACCACCATAGCAATCAACATTATTATCCTAGCAAAGCAACCACCATAGCAAACAACATTATTATCCTAGCAACCAGCAACCACCATAGCAAACAACATTATTATTCTAGCAACTAGCAACCACCATAGTAATCAATATTATTATCTTAGCAAGATTCATTCGTCATTGTATTTATTTGTATTATAATTGTAATTCATTGCCTACACTTGTTTATATTTTTCATTGTTCAATTCTAATTGTAAATGCCAAATGTGATTCAAATGTGCTGTTTGACTGGATTTGTTTTAGAACACAGAACTGATGTCTGAGATGTCAGGAACACTGCTGCCTATGCCCGTGAAGGAGATCAAACAAGAAGAGTCTACTTTGATGGGAATCGAACAGAAGGAACAATCAGATTCAAGAGAAGATGGCCAGAGAGACTCCTCTCTTACAAGTAAGTTACAAATTACCTCCGCCTAGGATGGGTTTGTTTTGTCTGTCTGTCTGTCTGTCTGTTCTTCTGTCTGTCTGTCTGTCTGTCTGTCTGTCTGTCTGTGTCTTTGTTAGCAAGATAACTCAAAAAGTCATGGATGGATTTCGATTAAATTTTCAGGGAAGGTCAGAAATGACCCAAGTTGTTATTTGTCTTGTGAAGTTATAACCTAGTGTTGTCATACTCACAATTCTAGTCAAGAGTGTGAGTCTGATGTTGCTCCATTGGGACGTAATTATGGGGCGTGTTTCATTCAACTGGTACAGGGTCGGGGTGCCACTGCACTCATTGGATAGACCTGACCAGAGCGGTAGATAAAACAGAGTGGCGACACTCCCATAGACCTCCATAGGACAAAACGGCAGCGCTTTCTCCAGGCTATTTCCTCATTATGGGACTTTTGGAACTATTTACAGCCAATCTCTTGGTTAGTAGTCAATGAGTGAATTGATAACACCCTCCAGCATCCAGAAGTACATCCCACCCTCCTGCGATTCAGCCATTCAGCGCAGGTTTTTTGGAACTTTTTGTTGTGGCAACGACATCAAAGAGTGTCGCAACTCTCTTTCTATGGCTCTGGACCTAACCAAACAGAGCAACGAGCTCATCTGTCCATCATCGTATAAAGCCCACCCTGACCATTTGATTGGTCTGAACTGTCTGTCCATCATCGTATAAAGCCCACCCTGACCATTTGATTGGTCTGAAAAGCTCTGTCCATCATCGTATAAAGCCCACCCTGACCATTTGATTGGCCTGAACAGCTCTGGTTTGAACATAGTTCCGCCCCAATGGAGCAATAGGCAAATTTGATTTCATGTAGCCAGAGCCATATATGGCTCTGCATGTAGCAGTCTTTAAGACGACTGCAGACGAGACTATTTCTGACATTCTGATACGTTTTCAACCATGACACATGTGCAATTCCGGTTTGTATGTGCAATGCCAGACCGAACTTCTGGACCTCAAATGTTGTGGGCGAGTCTAAATTTAGCTGGCACTCAGGCTAGTCGAGTTTTCGAATTAAAAAAAAAAAAAATATATCATTACAATAATGTTAATTATGATTGTTTTAAAATGTCTTTGTGTCCTTCTGTTGCAAATCGTCAAGAAGTCAGCACAGATGAGAGAACAGAACCGCCCCTTCATAATGGACAAAAGCTCTATCCGTGCCCCGAATGCGGAAAGACCTTCACCAGGATGAACCATCTCAAGACTCACCAGAGGATCCACACCGGGGAAAAGCCATACGCGTGCACGGACTGTGGAAAGGCCTTTAGTCAAATATCGAATCTCAAGGCGCACCAGAGGATCCACACGGGAGAAAAGTCGTACGCGTGCGGTACGTGCGGGAAGACGTTCAGGACTAAGTCGGAGGTCACCAGGCACAAGCGCATGCACACGGGGGAAAAACCATATCCGTGCACGACCTGTGGGAAGAGTTTCAGCCGCAGCTCACATCTCGTTATACACCAAGAGGTCCACACAGGACTAAAGCCGTATGAGTGTGGCACATGCGGCAAGAGTTTCCATCGCAGCTCACAACTCAAGACCCACCAGAAAGTGCACAGTTGAGTCAAACATGACCAATGCTGAGGACCCTTCAGAAAGTGCACACTTGAGTCAGACATGACCAAATGCTGAGGACGCTTCAGAAAGTGCACACTTGAGTTAGACATGACAAATGCTTGAGACCCTTCAGAAAGTGCACACTAGACCCTTCAGAAAGTGCACACTTGAGTCAAACATGACAAATGCTGAGGACCCTTCAGAAAGTGCACACTAGACCCTTCAGAAAGTGCACACTTGAGTCAGATATGACAAATGCTGAGGACCCTTCAGAAAGTGCACACTTGAGTGAACCATAACAAATGCTGAGTTGACTAAGGGTACATTCAGACTAAGCGTCTTTTTCTCAGCTGCCGGCGTCTGTTTTACATTATAACCCTATGGAGGAGACCGTGTTTTCAAAAAAGTTGCCGGCTTCTTTTAAAACGCGACTGCAACCATCTTTTTTCTGCAGCTCGAAGTTCAGAAATGTTCAACTTCTGGCGGAAAAACGCCTCACTTTTTTACAACTGACCAATCACAAGCGGATTAACGAGCCCTGTGGTTTCCCATGACAACAGGTAAAACATGGTTACAGAACTTCGGTCGAGAGTCTCGTTTTAGGTGTCTGAGCTTTTGGGAAATGTTGTGTCCACACGTACGTTTGTCACTTTGCCTATCGCAAAAAAAACCCTCTTCCGGCTGCTTTTGGAATGAAAACGCTGGCAGATTGTTTTTTCAAGATGAGACAACGGTCTGCACAACTTCTTTTGTCAGAAAAAGACGCCAAGTCTGAACGTACCCTTAAAGGAATAGTTCGGAATTTTGGACATAGGACCTAATTTCCAACTTTACCGAGGTGATATAGGTCGGTGGAGACCCTTTTTATCGCGTTTAACCCCTTCCTTCAGTTGCAGCGTCCCCCTTTGCTAACGCTGGTTCTTAGCTAAAGCATTTCTACGGTAACATCAGTCTGACATCAACAACAGTCTTACTCACTCCACCGCACATCCGAGACAAGTCAATTAAAACGTCAGACTATCGATATACGTGTCCGTGTTGATAGAATAATTTTAGAAATAAAACTAACCTTGCAACTCAATGATTTATTACATTTTGAGGGACTAGTTTCTCAATATCAATCCGCCACTGCCATACAGGGAACAAAGTAGGCTATTGCAATGCGATGCAAGGTTAGTTTTATTTTCTAACATTGTTCTATCAACACAGGCATGTGCATTGATAGTCTGACGTTATCATTTATTTGTTTCGGGTGTTCTGTGGAGTGTTTTCTGTGGCAGGCTGGATGTTACCGTTGACTTGCGTTATCTCGGCACCTAGCTAGCACGAGATGAACGCTGCAACTCAAGGAAGGGCAGAAATTCACTGAAAACGGTCTTCACCGATCTATATCACCCCGACTAAGTTGGAGATAAGGTCCTATGTCCAAAATTCCGAACTATTGCTTTAAGGGTTTACTGATGAATCAGAGTTCAGGGTTTACCAGAGGGCACATGCGCATTTGAAATGCTAAATTGACAAAGAGAGTTTAATTATGAATCAGAACTCCGGGTTTGATAGGGTGCAGCACATGCACACAATTAAGAGAAGCTCGTTATCTCATCTTACAAAAAAAAGTTTTATGGAATTTGGCAGAATTGATTGGAAGAATTTATGGACTTGCTGGATAAAACTATGACACCCTTGTTCAGATCTGATCAGACGATAAATCTCCGTTAGCCTTCATCATGAGAGTTACTTTGAGTGTGGAAATGTTGTTCTGTCACTGTGAATAAATGTCTTCAGTACGACACAACACTGCATTACTCTCTTCATGACAAGCAGAGAAGTCTTCTCTTCACATTACATTACATTTGGCTGACGCTTTTTTTTTTTTTTAACAATATTTTTTTGGGCTTTTATCAGGGTTCGTACGGGTACTTGAAATCCATGAAAATGCTTGGATTTCAATGTGGTGTTTTCAAGGTTTGAAAAATGCTTGGATTTTGGGTAAAGTGCTTGTGAATGCTTGAAAGTGCTAGGCCTACATATTTCTCGGCAGTCTGACCCAATAGACCAATTATTAAATGAAGGGAAATACAATTAATTTGCTATCTATTAGGGCGCTGCGCTGACAATGACGACGGGTTTGGTGCTGCTCATTCACTCCGCAAACATGTCCGTTCGCTAGTCTTCTTCATTGAAAGTGAAAGCAGACGTGTGTTGATGAATGTTTGATGCAAGTTCGATGTGTGTGGTGAACTATTTGTTTCTTAGCAGAAGCCATGAAACGGTAAAGGTTATTTATTTAAAGAGACATCATTTATGAAGTTGTTTTGGCTTTGCCACGCGTTTGCGTCCAGTTTGACGTGTCTGGATTTTCCGATAATAATGACAGCAGCAATCTCGTGATGCTGATATTGACTTTTAATTTATGCGCGTGTAGGCTAAGTCTAAGCTATTGTGCTTGAAGTTAGCTGTGACCGACTAGCCTACTGGTTTTCATCGTTTTAACCACAAAGCCTGTCGACCTTAGGTCTACTAAATTGTTTAGTTAACACCTTGTCATTTCGCGTTTGTCCAGCCGTTCACCCCCTTGCGCCCCATGTCATTCAAAACATATTTCGGGATAGCCATCTCTCTTTGAGAAAACGTATGACAATAGTGCTAAGATATTGACACGTTGGCATGCTTGGTAAACATCAGTCTTGCACATAATATTGAGCTGATTTTTTAGTGGAAATGGCTTAGCCTACTATCGCATTGTGCTGATGGATGAAAAAAGTCGCCTATTTAAAGGCACAGTCTGAATTTTAATCATAGCTCTCCATTTAGTGTGTGCACTTTAACAACTAGTGATGAAGCATATCACAGTAGGGTCTACCATTTATTCTAGGAGGAGGGGTGTAGGGCATGATACTTTGGAAGGAGAGGGAGTGGTGCAATTTGATTTTCTTCGGAGCAACCTCTTCAAACAGCATCAATATCAATAGGCCTATGGTTCACTATCAGGACTAGAGGACTGTAAGGGGGCAGGCTATATGTGATCAAGTAGGCCTATATTACTGTAAAACATGTAGTCAAAATTATAACGTTATGTTGATTTAAGTTGAAACAAAACATGTTATGAACTGAGAAAATCCATGGTTCTACATCATTGTTGGCAAAATGATCATGATAGCCTACATATTTCAGCGATATCTGGTTTAGTCTTGAGTAGGCCTAGGCTACTTTGCTATAAATGAGTTATAGACTTATATATAGACTATATTGTGGTATGTTATAATGTTTGAAATATATGTATCACAGATTATCAATAGTTCTCATAAAAGTCATCAGATGTCATCATTTAAGGGGTTATTTTTCAAAAATTTCTCCCGGGGGTGCTGGGTATATTTTCCTCTTTTTTGTCCTTCACCAATCACACCCCTGAAATATGGTGTGAATCAATCCATGCTGTTCAACATTATCGAGTGCTGTCAGTAAGAAAAAGAACAAGGAAATTTGATATGACATAGACCAAATAGAGCAGCAGCAAACACTAATGAAAAGGTTCCATTTTCTATGCCCCATTCAGTTAACCTAATGATAGCTGCTGGTAGGCCTATTGGGCTTAGGTTGTATCAAATTTTCTGGTTCTTTGTCCTACAGTGACCTCAAACAACAGGGCTTTGGATTTGTTCACACTCGATTTCGGTACTGGAAAACTGGTCTTGAAAGTCCTTAAAAAGTGCTTGAATTTGGCCATGAAAAAGGTGTACGAACCCTGTTTTATGCCTTTAATCAGACAGGACAGTGTAGGGTGACAGGAAACAAGTGGGAGAGAGAGTAGGGTGGGATCCGGAAAGGACCAGGGGGCGGGAATCGAACCCGGGTCGCCGGCGTGCGGTGCAGGTGCCCCAGCCAGTCGCGCCATGACAAGCAGAGAAGGCTTCTGTTCACATTACATTACATTTGGCTGACGCTTTTTAACCAAATCTCTTCACCTTTTTTTTCTCACAATAAGTTATGGTTTAGTTGTCCCCTCTTATTGCTGATTGGCCGAACATTGTTCCTGTCTGAGGTTATGAACAATAGACCTCTGAAGTTCGCCTACAAAAAAAGCTACCATCTTTGCCCATATAAGGAGATCCGGTGTCTTTAGATTTTTCCAATGGGAAAATAGCAGAGATTTTGAATTAATGCACCTGTTTAACCCTCACAGGGAGGTAGAAGTCAGAAATGCAGATGTTTTGCTCTACACTTTTGTCCTCTGCCTTCTAGTGGATACTGTGATCTTTGGCATGTTAACAAGGCGCACTTCGAATTTTGCTACCCCAGAGCTAACTTGTAATGCAACTTGCCATAGGTAGTTATAGCTTCAATTAACACCACGTCTCCTTATGTGGGCAAAGATGGCAGCCTTGGTTCCTTTTTGTAGGCGAACTTCAGAGGTTTATGGTGTTCCAGACTAGATCTCCCCTGAAAGAAGATCTAAGCAGGTTGGGCCGTTCTACCAGGTAAAGCTCTTCATGCTAAAAACAATACCAAATAGATATTTTGATGTTAATGTAAGATCAATACTTACTTAGATTTTAGATTTTTTTTTTTGCAGTGAGACTACGGCTGTGTCTGAATCATAAGTACACACACTGGGCAGCATGCATTTTCCAGGAGTTACGTCAGAATAGACGTCAAGCGCTCTCACTAGATGGGTTCTTCGTTTGGCATAATTTCCGATGCATCTTTTTTGGCCTCAGATATCCCATAATCCATTGCACAGCGCAGGTCAAGCTCCAAACGTCATGCAAATCGTCAAGCAACATACCCCCCCAGTCAGGTGACGCCAACTAGTTTGTGCTGTCCAAATGTAGGGACGCATACTGAGGAGCAAGCTAACTGAGACGCTACTGGAAAGAACGGTACTATCCAGCGTGTGCCCTGGACTTTTGGACACGGCCCACATCTCTCTGAAAAAAGATCAAGGGGGCGGGATCACATATTAACATTGTGCTTGTAGGCTCACAGATCCTGTACAGTGTTGCCATAGTTTGCTTATTAAAAGCGATGTTGGGCTTGTAGGCTGACAGATCCTGTACAGTGTTGCCATAGTTTGCTTATTATAAGCGATTTTGGGCTTGTAGGCTCACCGATCCTGTGCAGTCTTGCCATAGTTCGCTTTAACGTTTTTGGGCTTGTTTATTGTGAAGTTGCTGTTTTGGGGTTGTGTGTTTTTTTTTATTTTTTATTTTTTAAATAATATGTGGTCTTGTTTCGTGGGCTGACTGTTGCCTACACGTACACAAAGGGCATTTTGACCTGTGGGATATCCTACACAGCAAGTGAGACATATCGAGGCTTGGGGTAGCCTATTAAGTTAAGTGATCCTACCATTTAGTTATGTGATCAATATGTAAAATTGGCTTTCAGCTCAGATTTGTGCCCATTCTCGTTGTTGGCCAATTGTGAAACGTAGAGATGTATAAACATGTATAAGGTCAGGCCAGGGGCTCGGGGATTGGATGCTAACTATTTGGTCTTGGCTGGGTCGCTTCTTTTGGGCCTATCGTCAGAGACCTGCTGCTTGTTTTTCTTCACATGACTTGGCAACACTAATCCTGTATCAACAAAATCCAATTTTTCATCCCGTACGCCAGAGGGCGGTGTAACTTTTAGCGCGACTGAATCTGTCGTCATTCGGTGAAGCAGGCTGCACAGTCAGATCGAGGAAGAACATCATAACAAACCACACGCTTTTACGATTTACAAGTTTCAAACGATCAAATGCTGGTAAAGATAGATAAACCAGCCTCCTGTTGTTGTTAATGACTCAAGACAAACGACGTATGTTAAGCTGTGTGAAAGGATATTGTTTTTACATCATAAGGAAGGCTGACGATAGCCTATTTTGGTGCGCTTGCAGGTTTCCATTTTTCCATCTCTAAAATTCATAGGCTGCAAAGCACAATGCAAAAACAGGAAGAAGACACGCTACAGCGCTTGCCTTCGTGTGTCGTGGGGTTGAAGTCGCAACGTACTACGATAGAGCGGAGCGATGTCAACACGAACGTAAGTTGGAGAAAGCTTCATTACTGTTAGACTAGGCTACGTCAAGCTGTAGGGATGTCCCAGCTAGTAAGCTCAGACCCCACGTACCCTGGGTGTCATCCAGCTGAGTATCTTGGTATTCTGTCTGTATGTTGTACACCAGCTAGTGTGCGCCACATGAGCAATAGGTCATTTTTGCTATGAAATTTGAATATCATTTTAGCTATGCATGTTATGCACTCTCTGATGCAGCCATAGGGTGGCTCTCATGTGAAGTTTATACGTCCTCCCTCGCTCCTCGGGCCTCGATCCTCACTGATCTACATAAAGAAAGATAGACGAAGGGATAGACTATCGTTGTTACCGCCCCATCATTCTTTATGTAGATCAGTGAGGATCGAGGCCCGAGGAGCGATGGAGGACGTATAAACTTTACATGAGAGGCACCTATAGTCTCCATAGCCTAACCTAGGACGGACATCGTCGTGGCTGATCTGATCTGTGTGTGCAGATGCAACATCCCCCTCCGTGTGTACAGTATGTGATTTAGAGCCTTGAGTTTTAGCTGACCACCAGTTCGGTATGGTCATCTGCCTTTGCTAGCATTGATCATTTCAGGTTGTGTGGAGGTAGTATTAGCATGGTTTTTATCCAGAACTATTTAATTATTGAACAAGCCTCTCTCTTTCTGTCTCTGTCTCTGTCTCTTTCTGTCTCTGTCTGTCTCTGTGTGTGTGACATTACCCAGCATATTGAAACGGTGGATCACAAGCAAGCCTGCATGGACCTTGAGAAGGCTACTCAAGTCATCATGGAAACGTTACAGGTACACACACACACACACACAGACCCACTAAAACAGACACACACACACATACACACACACACACACACACACACACACACACACACACACACACACACACACACACACACACAAGCCCTATCAGGTAACACACACACACACACACACAATTTCACACCTTTAACGACACTGGTGAAACATCTTGCATCCTCACCAAGAGGTTATAATGAGCGAAAATGCTGTAATTCATATTGCATCGTGGCGGTGCAGATACTTCACAATTCATTATTTTATAGATTATCGAATTCTCTCTCTTACAGTCTATGCAGTCGCATGAGAAAATAATTCTTGAGCATAATTCCGTAACTTTCAACTCTACAACTGATAGCTTTCGTTTTTACGATTTGTAAAAAGTGCAGTCCAATCCTTTATTCGGTGAACGAAGGTGCAAATAATCTCATTTACTTTCTTTGGTTATACTCTGCGATTCACATTAGTTGTTGGTGATCTATCATCACAAGTGCATAGGTTACTAAATGCTGGTAGGCCTACCCACATGCTAGGCTATTGCATCGCCACATTTGTGATAACTGTATTGCTTTGATGCCACTTTCCTTCGTCACTAATATTCAATACTTTTTGCCTGCACAAAAACACCTTGGAACCCGGTTTCGAAAAAGTATTGTTTTTGGTCTCCTGAAACGCCACGGCCAGACGGTGAAAAGGTCAAAACTACAATAAGCTTCACAGTTTTCATGAAAACGGTCGTGGACAGTCAAATCATGTCAAATCAAGTCGAGTTTAATCATACAGCACATTTCACACTGTGGCTAGATGGCGAAAAGGCCAAAATGATGAAAAACTGTTTTTGGCAAATAGGCTCACTGATGTTCCTGACCATACTGGGCTGGTCTGTCATGAGACTGTTGAAGTGTATTTTTTTTTTTTTTTTTTTTAAGGTTATTTTTTTGGGCTTTTTATGCCTTTAATTGGACAGGACAGTAGAGAGAATGACAGGAAGCGAGTGGGAGAGAGAGCTGGGGTGGGATCCGGAAAGGACCACGGGGCGGGAATCGAACCCGGGTCGCCGGCGTGCGGTGCAGGTGCCCCAGCCAGTTGCGCCACGGCTGGGGCCTGTTGAAGTGTATTTAATAAATGCTTCAATATAAGGCTATTATGAGACTGTTGAAGTGTATTTAATAAATGCTTCAATGTAACTGTTACCACAGGCCACGCTAACGAGACGCAAGAAAGCCTGCATGGAACTGGAGATGGCCTCTCAAGTCATCATACAAGCATTACAGGTAGCACACACACACACACACACACACACACACACACACACACACACACACACACACACACTTTGCATCAGCTAAGTCCCCTCAGTTTTAGCCAATCAAATGATGGCGTGTCCAAACCTGAGGACACATCAGAATGAATGACTTCACAACAAAAATGACACCACTCACACAAACAGACACATGCAGTGTTTCATATTCTTCTCAGTCGGTTGACACCACTCACACAAACAGACACATGCAGTGTTTCATATTCTTCTCAGTTGGTTGACACCACTCACACAAACAGACACATGCAGTGTTTCATATTCTTCTCAGTCGGTTGACACCACTCACACACACAGACACATGCAGTGTTTCATATTCTTCTCAGTCGGTTGACACCACTCACACAAACAGACACATGCAGTGTTTCATATTCTTCTCAGTCGGTTGACACCACTCACACAAACAGACACACGCAGTGTTTCATATGACACCACTCACACAAACAGACACATGCAGTGTTTCATATTCTTCTCAGTCGGTTGACACCACTCACACAAACAGACACATGCAGTGTTTCATATTCTTCTCAGTCGGTTGACACCACTCACACAAACAGACACATGCAGTGTTTCATATTCTTCTCAGTCGGTTGACACCACTCACACAGACAGACACATGCAGTGTTTCATATTCTTCTCAGTCGGTTGACACCACTCACACAAACAGACACATGCAGTGTTTCATATTCTTCTCAGTCGGTTGACACCACTCACACAGACAGACACATGCAGTGTTTCATATTCTTCTCAGTCGGTTGACACCAATCACACAGACAGACACATGCAGTGTTTCATATTCTTCTCAGTCGGTTGACACCACTCACACAGACAGACACATGCAGTGTTTCATATTCTTCTCAGTCGGTTGACACCACTCACACAGACAGACACATGCAGTGTTTCATATTCTTCTCAGTCGGTTGACACCACTCACACAGACAGACACATGCAGTGTTTCATATTCTTCTCAGTCGGTTGACACCACTCACACAGACAGACACATGCAGTGTTTCATATTCTTCTCAGTCGGTTGACACCACTCACACACACAGACACATGCAGTGTTTCATATTCTTCTCAGTCGGTTGACACCACTCACACAGACAGACACATGCAGTGTTTCATATTCTTCTCAGTCGGTTGACACCACTCACACAGACAGACACATGCAGTGTTTCATATTCTTCTCAGTCGGTTGACACCACTCACACACACAGACACATGCAGTGTTTCATATTCTTCTCAGTCGGTTGACACCACTCACACAGACAGACACATGCAGTGTTTCATATTCTTCTCAGTCGGTTGACACCACTCACACAGACAGACACATGCAGTGTTTAACACACACACACACACACACACACACACACACACACACACACACACACACACACACATACACACACACACACACACACACACACACACACACACACACACTTTGCATCAGCTAAATCCCTTCTGTTTTAGCCAATCAAAATGATGGCATGTCCAAACTGAGGACGCGTCAGAATGAATGACTTCACAACAAAAATGACACCACTCACACAAACAGACACATGCAGTGTTTCATATTCTTCTCAGTTGGTTGACACCACTCACACAAACAGACACATGCAGTGTTTCATATTCTTCTCAGTTGGTTGACACCACTCACACAGACACACATGCAGTGTTTCATATTCTTCTCAGTTGGTTGACACCACTCACACAGACAGACACATGCAGTGTTTCATATTCTTCTCAGTTGGTTGACACCACTCACACAAACAGACACATGCAGTGTTTCATATTCTTCTCAGTCGGTTGACACCACTCACACACACAGACACATGCAGTGTTTCATATTCTTCTCAGTCGGTTGACACCACTCACACAAACAGACACATGCAGTGTTTCATATTCTTCTCAGTCGGTTGACACCACTCACACAGACAGACACATGCAGTGTTTCATATTCTTCTCAGTCGGTTGACACCACTCACACACACAGACACATGCAGTGTTTCATATTTCTCTCAGTCGGTTGACACCACTCACACAAACAGACACACGCAGTGTTTCATATGACACCACTCACACAAACAGACACATGCAGTGTTTCATATTCTTCTCAGTCGGTTGACACCACTCACACAAACAGACACATGCAGTGTTTCATATTCTTCTCAGTCGGTTGACACCACTCACACAAACAGACACATGCAGTGTTTCATATTCTTCTCAGTCGGTTGACACCACTCACACAGACAGACACATGCAGTGTTTCATATTCTTCTCAGTCGGTTGACACCACTCACACAAACAGACACATGCAGTGTTTCATATTCTTCTCAGTCGGTTGACACCACTCACACAGACAGACACATGCAGTGTTTCATATTCTTCTCAGTCGGTTGACACCAATCACACAGACAGACACATGCAGTGTTTCATATTCTTCTCAGTCGGTTGACACCACTCACACAGACAGACACATGCAGTGTTTCATATTCTTCTCAGTCGGTTGACACCACTCACACAGACAGACACATGCAGTGTTTCATATTCTTCTCAGTCGGTTGACACCACTCACACAGACAGACACATGCAGTGTTTCATATTCTTCTCAGTCGGTTGACACCACTCACACAGACAGACACATGCAGTGTTTCATATTCTTCTCAGTCGGTTGACACCAATCACACAGACAGACACATGCAGTGTTTCATATTCTTCTCAGTCGGTTGACACCACTCACACAGACAGACACATGCAGTGTTTCATATTCTTCTCAGTCGGTTGACACCACTCACACAGACAGACACATGCAGTGTTTCATATTCTTCTCAGTCGGTTGACACCACTCACACAGACAGACACATGCAGTGTTTCATATTCTTCTCAGTCGGTTGACACCACTCACACAGACAGACACATGCAGTGTTTCATATTCTTCTCAGTCGGTTGACACCACTCACACAGACAGACACATGCAGTGTTTAACACACACACACACACACACACACACACACACACACACACACACACACACACACATACACACACACACACACACACACACACACACACACACACACACACTTTGCATCAGCTAAATCCCTTCTGTTTTAGCCAATCAAAATGATGGCATGTCCAAACTGAGGACGCGTCAGAATGAATGACTTCACAACAAAAATGACACCACTCACACAAACAGACACATGCAGTGTTTCATATTCTTCTCAGTTGGTTGACACCACTC
Organism: Sardina pilchardus; assembly: GCF_963854185.1. Taxonomy (NCBI): domain Eukaryota; kingdom Metazoa; phylum Chordata; class Actinopteri; order Clupeiformes; family Clupeidae; genus Sardina; species Sardina pilchardus. The sequence goes on from NC_084994.1 coordinate 5,517,792, forward strand.
ACACAAACAGACACATGCAGTGTTTCATATTCTTCTCAGTTGGTTGACACCACTCACACAGACACACATGCAGTGTTTCATATTCTTCTCAGTTGGTTGACACCACTCACACAGACAGACACATGCAGTGTTTCATATTCTTCTCAGTCGGTTGACACCACTCACACAAACAGACACATGCAGTGTTTCATATTCTTCTCAGTCGGTTGACACCACTCACACAAACAGACACATGCAGTGTTTCATATTCTTCTCAGTCGGTTGACACCACTCACACAAACAGACACATGCAGTGTTTCATATTCTTCTCAGTCGGTTGACACCACTCACACAAACAGACACATGCAGTGTTTCATATTCTTCTCAGTCGGTTGACACCACTCACACAGACAGACACATGCAGTGTTTCATATTCTTCTCAGTCGGTTGGCTCCACTCACACAAACAGACACATGCAGTGTTTCATATTCTTCTCAGTCGGTTGACACCACTCACACAAACAGACACATGCAGTGTTTCATATTCTTCTCATTCGGTTGACACCACTCACACAAACAGACACATGCAGTGTTTCATATTCTTCTCAGTCGGTTGACACCACTCACACAAACAGACACATGCAGTGTTTCATATTCTTCTCAGTCGGTTGACACCACTCACACAAACAGACACATGCAGTGTTTCATATTCTTCTCAGTCGGTTGACACCACTCACACAGACAGACACATGCAGTGTTTCATATGACACCACTCACACAAACAGACACATGCAGTGTTTCATATTCTTCTCAGTCGGTTGACACCACTCACACAAACAGACACATGCAGTGTTTCATATTCTTCTCAGTCGGTTGACACCACTCACACAGACAGACACATGCAGTGTTTCATATGACACCACTCACACACACACACACATACACACACACACACACACACTCACACAAACAGACACATGCAGTGTTTCATATGACACCACTCACACAGACAGACACATGCAGTGTTTCATATTCTTCTCAGTTGGTTGACACCACTCACACAGACAGACACATGCAGTGTTTCATATTCACACACACACACACACACACATACACACTAGGGGTGTGAATCTCTCCCTTTTAAGACGATTCGATTCGTATCGATTCATAAAGCTACGATACGATTCACAGACGATGCGGTTTAATACAGAACGATTCAGTGCGATTCGATACGATGCGATACGATTCGATACGATGTAATAGGCCCCAAAATGCAATATAGTTCTTAATCTCATTTTATTTTCCATACTGCAGATTTTTTTTTTTTTTTGCTACTTTAAATGGCA